>NW_003302552.1:3504342-3805666 GCF_000004255.2 Arabidopsis lyrata subsp. lyrata
CCAAACCGATATTTAACTTCTTTCAAATATATTACACTAAACCGTATCCCCTACACCTAGTAAACCCAAACTGATATCTAACTTCGTCAACAATATAAACTCACACCGATGTTTAACTTCTTTTAAATATATAACACAAAACCCTACCCCCTACATACTAAAGTCAAACCGAAATCTAACTTCGTCAACAAATTAAACCCAAACTGATATTTAATTTCTTTTAAATATATAACACTAAACCCTACTCCCTACCTACTAAACCCAAACTGATATTTAACTCTTTTAAATTTATAACACTAAACCCTACCCCCTATCTACTAAATCCAAATCGATATCTAACTTCGTCAACAATATAAATTCAAATACGTTTTAGGCCATTCGATTATTATAGAACATTTTGTCATTTTAAAACATTTAGAAATTTTTTTAAAACTACACACTAAACTTCAAATCTAAACCCTAACCATCTAACACCTAACCCTTTTCCACTCAACCTTATATCCTAAAATCATAATCTTTAAACATAAACTAGATTTTAAACCGTAAACCAATACTCAAAACCATACAATATATTGTAACTATTAAAAAGTGAGAATTTTACCAAGCGATAAAACACATTCTCATCAAATTAAAGACATAGCTGTCCATTGATGAGTGCCCAAGCAGTCATGTACAAATGGTCATCTAGTAACTCACATAGTCGTTTCATATCAATACACAAATTTATATATGAACGATAATCGTCAATTAAAAGTACACCGTTCATTTTTCTTTAACCAATATTCACTTGTGTATGGATACTACCATCATTATAAAATGGATCCATATCTTATTCGTAAAATATTTATATCCAGCGATAAAACACATTAACAATAAACAAAGGCAGCGTTGTCCATTGATGTTTGTCCAAGCGGTTGTAATCCATATAGCTATCTTGTGACTCAAATGGTCGTTTCATACCAACACAAAATTTTAAACATAAATGAAAATCACCAATTTGACGAGTAGCATCCATTTTTCACTTTTTCACTGACCATTCGTTGACTTGTATATAGACACTCCAATCATTATATACGATTTAGTCAAACATGAGGTCTGTATGGTTAAACGTTCAACACCAAATCATAATCTCAAACCCTTAACCCTAACCCCTGAACATTAAATTCAAACTCTAGATCCTACACTCAAAATTGATAATTTTACCAAGCGATAAAACTCATTCTCATCAAATCAAATACATAGTTGTCCATTAATGAGTGTCCAAGCAATCAATTCCAAATGGTCATCTAGTAACTCACATGGTACTTTCATACAAATACACAAATTTATACATGAACGATAATCGTCAATACATAAGTTTGTTTGCACATAATTAAGAAGCAAAAATACTGAATTTACCATTTGATTGATTTTCAAAGGGTAAGTGAAACTTTAAACCCTAAACCATAAATTTAAAACAAAAATTATTAAATTTAAGTGGACACCCTACCCCCTACCTACTAAACAAAACCGATATTTAACTTCTTTTAAATATATAACATTAAACCCTATCCCTATCTACTAAACCCAAACCGATATTTAACTTTTTTAAAAATATATAACACTAAACCCTACCCCCTACCTACTAAACCCAAACCGATATTTAACTTCTTTCAAATATATTACACTAAACCCTATCCCCCACACCTAGTAAACCCAAACTGATATCTAACTTCGTCAACAATATAAACTCACACCGATGTTTAACTTCTTTTAAATATATAACACTAAACCCTACCCCCTACATACTAAACCCAAACCGAAATCTAATTTCGTCAACAAATTAAACCCAAACTGATATTTAATTTCTTTTAAATATATAACACTAAACCCTACTCCCTACCTACTAAACCCAAACTGATATTTAACTCTTTTAAATATATAACACTAAACCCTACCCCCTATCTACTAAATCCAAATCGATATCTAACTTCGTCAACAATATAAATTCAAATACGTAGTAGGCCATCCGATTATTATAGAACATTTTGTCATTTTAAAACATTTAGAAATTCTTTTAAAACTACATACTAAACTTCAAATCTAAACCCTAAATATCTAACACCTAACCCTTTTCCACTCAACCTTATATCCTAAAATCATAATCTTTAAACATAAACTAGATTTTAAACCGTAAACCAATACTCAAAACCATACAATATATTGTAACTATTAAAAAGTGAGAATTTTACCAAGCGATAAAACACATTCTCATCAAATTAAAGACATAGCTGTCCATTGATGAGTGCCCAAGCAGTCATGTACAAATGGTCATCTAGTAACTCACATAGTCGTTTCATATCAATACACAAATTTATATATGAACGATAATCGTCAATTAAAAGTACACCGTCCATTTTTTCTTTAACCAATATTTATATCCAACGATAAAACACATTAACAATAAACAAAGGCAGCGTTGTCCATTGATGTTTGTCCAAGCGGTTGTAATCCATATAGCTATCTTGTGACTCAAATGGTCGTTTCATACCAACACAAAATTTTAAACATAAATGAAAATCACCAATTTGACGAGTAGTTGTATATTAATAAGTGTCCAAGCAATCAATTCCAAATGGTCATTTAGTAACTCACATGGTACTTTCATACAAATACACAAATTTATACATGAACGATAATCGTCAATACATAAGTTTGTTTGCATTATATACCATTTAGTCAAACATGAGGTTTGTATGGTTAAACGTTTTGAGGTTTTGTTCCGGTACAAGCATGAAAGACAAAGAAGAAAGCTGATAGAAGCATGAAAAGTTCTACAATGTTGTTTACACATTAAAACCAAAACAAAAAAAAAATCTTGTTTACATTATCGATAAAATATTGGACACTTCAATAACGTTGTCCAATAAATGGACAATTAATAATGGAAGACCAGGACTACACATGGACTACACCTATAGTGTTTGATAATTCAGACAACTATTTCTTAATCTTTTTTTTTTTTTGAATAACCGCGGGTCTCCCAAAGGCTTCCTAGGCCCAAAGACTAATCCCACGAGGCTGGCAATTCCCCTATGTAAACCTGCCAGTGGCCGTGCCTTGAATCCCGGTGGCGGAAGTCACAGCTGTGACCCCTTTACCACTAGGCCACAAGGCCCGGTTAACTATTTCTTAATCTTACATTTTAGTGTTTCATGATCTTACTTTCTGTTTCTTATTTTTTCGTTGGTATAAGAAATATTTTTTCGTTTTTATAAAAAATTCATGATCACAATCTTTGCAAAAACTCCCATACCTAATTTCATACATAATCTTCATTTGTCAATTTTTAGCAATACGATGAACATTAACATTGGAGCCCAACTCGATTAAAGTCTTAGCACCATCATAAAGCTCAATGTTTATACAGGACAATATCAACATAGTTTTTCACCGCTTTCTAGCCACCACGTAGCCAAAGTTCTATTGTAGAGTTTTCATAGTATAGTATGATAATGTATTGACCATGTGGATGTAACTGTATGGTTAATTACTATGATTAAGAAAAAGCACAATCATCCAGAATCCAACATCAAAAGACTCAAAACCAAAGCGAACACACATTAATCATATTTCTAAGAAATGCAATTAAATCAACAAGTCACACTACAAAGATAATCTCATACGAATCTGAACAAAGAAAATAGTCTTTTAAAATATAATTAGAGATAAGAGAACAACACCATGTTCAAGCCTCGTCAAGCTTTGGATTCGCATCATCTTCTTTAACATCTTCACTTGAATCAACCTCGAATCTGCAGCTAATTCAATTCCACCATCTTTTGGTGGAGGAGAAGCCACATTCGTCTTAGCTTTCACAGATTCAAGCATACGTTTACTAATCTCTTTAGAATAAGTTTTAAGAATCTCGATCTCGTCGTCGTCACTAATCACGGCGGCGGAAGCGACGGCGTATGCTTCGTCTTCGATTGATTTCGCGACGGAGGAAGCTTCTTCGGATTCGAGAGTGATGAATCTCTTAGAGAGGATTGAGCTTTTCCAACGACAAGCCATCGCCAAAACCCGGTGACGATATCTTCACCTCAAGATACTCCAAATTCAACAAATTCCCAACTCCGGCGGAAACAAATCGATCTCGTTACTGAAAAACTTTTTATAATCCTTCGTACATTCGTCCTCCGACGAGTACTCGCTTCGTCATTCACATGTCCGCCGTTTTCTACTCCGCCATAGCCGAAACTTGACTAATGAAGCAATCCCAGAGACAAGGATTCAAATTAATTTTGCAGCAAAATCTGAATCTTAGATTCCAACAAAATCCTAGAATTTTTTTGAGTAGAACCAAATTGGTATATGGACTGATGATGGTAAAAGAGAGAGAGAGTAAAATCATGGAAAGGTTATTTTTTTCTCCGCTTGATTTTGTCGATAAGGTGAGAGAAGAGATAGGAGAAGGAGAGAGACAAAGAGATTGTAACGAGAGAGACGTAGTTAAAAGGGTAAATTGGTCAAATTGTCCACACAAAGTGCCTTCTCCCTTGAAAGTGTCTAAAGGCACAAATAAGTTGAGGAAAGTGTCTAAATATGCAATAATTCCCCAAATATAATAGGGTTTATCAAAAAAAAAACTGACCAAATATGTATTTTCATTAATGTTATTTCGCTTTTATTCAAGAGATTAAAAGGTATATATATCACAATCTAAAAAAGGTTAAAAAAAACACAAATTAGTCCCAATAGGAACTATCAAATTCAACTTGTCCAATCGAAACACTCGAAATTAAACATTTAACTATGGTTTAATGTTCCCTAGATCGTAATCAAAGAGTCAAATGGTTATGCGTGCTTCGTCAATGACATTGCTCACATAATACCCCATTTACAATATAATTAGAGAGGAGATCTTGGCAAGGATCTTTTTTTGTTTGGCTTCCGAGAACATCATTATGAGAACTAGAAACAATATTTTATTTTCTGAATTGGTGTATTCGATATTTCGATTATATCAAGCATCTAGAATATCCCCATGTTGATCTCAATCTTGTACTATTTAAAAGAAGGTTTTCCATCCATTACTGTAGTAACAAAAGATTAATAAAGAATAATGCATAAGTTACTACAATTGTTTTTATACTCCTTGAAAACTAAATTTAGTTACGTTACGTTTCATGTTATACAAAGATATATAACACAAAATGATATAGAAAAATTGGATCAGAGAAAGAAAAAATGCATCTAATTGTGTAACATTTAAAGAATCTCTTATTTACGATTATGACATCAAATGCCCATTTACATGGTTTCCCGAAAGAAGACTAATCAAAAAACAGTTTCTAAACTAACTAGCTTAGATTGGATTTGTTAGGTAGAAATTGTTTTAAGAATGACGATGATCGCAGTTCTATTACAGAAACACCACACCCAGATTTAACGAGTGTAAGGAAGATGCACATGATTTAACCCTACCACATGAAAAGATCAAAAGATATACGAAGGCGATCCGGTGCTACTAATGTTCTTCCGTTGAGCTACTCTAATGATCGAAATCGTAAAACTCACGTGTGTTGATTACAAGAACTCTTGAGTAGCCTTTGGTTGTACAAACAGAACAGTGGGAAATGAATACATGAACATACATTGACACATATATACATAATACATGTATAATTCATATTCCACTTGAATCAATATAAACATATTTGGCTCCATAAGAAATCATCAAAGACCAAAAAACTTAACTTGCTTTTGTTCATCAGTTATGTTGGCACTGGAGGTTTTTCCAACCACTTGGCACGAAACCCCGTTCCTTTGCAATCGCTACAGCTAGCAGAACCCTAAACCCATTGAAAAGAAAACCGAATGTGAAGAAATATAAACCAGAAGACACAATAAAAATGTGTCTGCAATTATGTTTTATTGGATTACAAACCTGTCCAGAGCAGATGACGCAAGAAGTATTCCTTGAGGGTACCTGGCAAAGCATGTTATCACCGAGGATGAAGAATCCTGTACCCGCACACCATTTACATTCAACATGACCCTTTGAATTGCACGATGAACATCCAACAGGACTTGGTTGCTGACAAAAGAAAATCATTGAATCGAACCACACGTCAACTAACATCTAGAAAAATACAGGACCGATTTGTTCAATCTTAAACCTTGACGAAACTGAAAATTCAAGAAGAAAGGTTTCTTTGAGAGAAATATTATAAGTAGATAATCCAACAATTGTACAAGCAAGACTAGGAAACTACATCGCGTTGCGAGATTAGTTTGCTTAGGAAGCAGCTAAAGTGTTATCTTTATATGTCACAAATCAAATGAATTGTGCCCAAAATATTTGGTAAAATATCCCAAAGGTACTTAGCAATTACAGATTTTCGATATTGAACAGCTCAATACAAGATCTTCAGAACTTGCTGATACTATTTACCTCTTAATCTAATACAAATCCATACGAGGCAAGTAATAAGCATGAAGGATCAGTTCTTGTGGATTAATCAGATCCAACAAAATCATACATACCAAAGTAGCAACAAGTGGGAGCAATACTATACAAATCTCGGGAGATACGAACCTGTGAGATAATCCAAGCTTGATCCATACGCTTAGCGAAATTGGAAGAACTCTCAGGTGAATCCACCGCCGAAGCTTTGACAATAGTAGTAGCCGGAAAGCGGCGACCGACTAATACAAAACCTAGCTTCGTTCGTTTTGGCGAATTCCATGGATTCATAGTCGATTTCGATGATACGAGATGTGAGTCGCAACACATGCAAATCGCCATTTTCTCTTCTTCTTCTTCTTCTTCGCCGAGAAGGTTTAAATTTGTCTTTGTATACCAAATTGGAAGACAACACGAGGAGGAGAAAATTCTAGGAATAAACCCAATTGGTTTATTGGATCCTGGGCCCATTAAAGTTGTTTCTTTTGAATCACCCCTTCTTGTACTTTTTCAATTTCATGAATAATAGCCTTACTGTTGATTAAATGCACTTGTTTGAAATCAGTATTCAGAGGAAATGGGGAAAACGGATTGAAGAAGCTTCGGTAACCACTGCTCCTTGGAGACGGGGCCATAATGCCGTTCTTCTTCAATCTATTGAATTCATGGAAAATATCCCTAGGTCAGGGGCGGATCCACATTGTAATGAGGTGAGGCACGTGCCCTATACTCATTGATAAATATTATTCAAATGATTAGTGTTGTTAGAAAATCTCTTAGCTCAGTTGGTTAAAAGTGCCCCACATAGTATCTTAGGAGAAGGGTTCGATGCCCCTTAGCTACAATTTTTTTCCCAATTTTGTTTTCTTTCTAAAGGTTTTGTTATTTTCTTCCATGGTGCCCCATATAACTTTTTGCCTTGGATCCGCCACTGCCCTAGGTGATTTTAAGGGCAGGGTTCCCAAAAAACATTTGTACCAAACTAGCAACAATGGTGAATTATGTTCCAAATGACGTCCTCGATCAATTGTATCCATAAAACGACACAAAGTGTGGCTAAGAAAGGACAAAAGAGAGTTTAGATCAAACCTGGGCAAATATGGAAAGGGACGTTGCCTTATAATTTTCCAGGCCACAAGAATAAGACAGTTGGGCCTGGGTTGAGCAGTTAAAGGAGTTGGGCCGCCATTTAGGTTGTGGACAAAAGGAAGATGGGCTTTGCTAATAACCTTGTAGGTGGGCTTCAAGACTCTTATTGTTGGACCGCAACTCTTCAAGATGGACAATAATAGAGTAAACGTTGGGCCCTGCTGTTGTTGTTGATTATGTGGGTCGAGTCCATTAAAAGGAACCTCCAGCAAAATTAGGGTTTTGCCATGTGCCATCACTGTTTTTACCGGAGAAAACGCAGGCACCGACGGTCCAAGGGCCTCCAGCCACCAGAAGCAAACCGATAGCTCGGAACTAAGCCATGGAGGATCCAAATGATGCGCATGGGGAGGTGGAGCTCTTGCCATGGACGAATTCCGGAGAGAATAAGCTTCTGGAGGAGATGGTGTAGATCCAGATCTAGAGTAAAAGGGCATCGCGAAGAAGCGAAACTCAGCTTTGTTAAGTAATACACCACTGGATCTAGAAGAATCTTCTTTTGTCGACTTTGAAATAGATGTTGAGAGTAGAGGGAAAAGCAGGAGGAGTGTCACTAGAGGACTCTTCCTTTCTCTGTCTCTAAGGATTGAAGCACCGTGGAAAATGGACAAAAGGTTGAAGATTTGGGAAGATTGAGAAAACGGCCAAAAACAAAAAAAAAGCAAAATAGAATTAAAACGCAGCAAAAGCAAGAGGAGGAGATCTCCCGACGCCGGCAAGCATAAGCTTCACCGGCGCCGGAATAGATGGTCATGGGAAGCGCCTCGATGTTAGTGCCCGAGAGAGTTTTCAGCTTTTTTCCATAGACATTACAAAACATGAGTTATCTTTTTTGTTTCCTAAAATGATTTATTCAAATTCAAAGGCATTTTATAAGTTTTAGGGTCCGAATGGTAACAACGTTTTTTGCTGTGCGGAGAAAGCGGTATTATAGTGCGGTACGGTTCAACTGCGGTACGTGCGGAAGAAAAGTATTTGCGGGACAAGTGCGGTTTATACAAAATAAGCGGTGCGGAATAATGTTTGATTGGTGAAAAACTAATTTGCGGGATACATATATAATTTATAACTAATAATATAATTATAAATTTAAATTGTTTATTTATTGTTATTGAAATGATATTTTCATCTACTTACTTATGAACTTTAAAAAACAAAATCTATTTAGAATTAATTAAGCTGATTTTATTCATTAAAATCGTGAAAATATATTTTAAATGTAAAAAATATATCATAAGTGAATTTGTTTTTCAAAAATGGCATGTTTAAAAACTAAAAAGTAATCATTTATGAAAATTATTAACAACTTAAATTAAAAACATTTTTTTAGTAAAGTATATTATTTGTTAAAATATGTAGTTGTTATTAAACTCCTTTATTAATCTCAAATAAATAAATAAAATAACACTATTTTGCTTTTCAGTGCGGAATTTGAGAAAACCACTAAGTAATTTGAAGTTGTTGTAGGTATATGCGTTCCATAGTGTAATACCCTATCTTAAAAAACGTAAGCAATATTTTTCTTCTTTTTTTGGAAAACGCAAATTATATGGAACTCATATGATTGGTGACATAAAACGTTTTTGGAAAAACGTTATTGAAATCCGCATTTTTTAATGTCTTCATTCAAGGCCATATTTGCGGGACAAGTGCGGTTAATACAAAATAAGCGGTACAAAATAAAATTCGATTGGTGAAAAACTGTTTGCGGTACACAATAATTATAAACTAGTGATTGTTTTGTGGTAATGAAGAAACATTTTCATATATTTATGAATCTTAAATCGGTAAATTAATTTAAATTAAAATATTAAAATTTTTGACATAATTATTGCTAAATTATTTAAAAAATTCAATCATAAAAAGTATAACATTACCTGAAATTTTATAAGAGAAAAGATGCTGTCAAAAGAGAAAGGAAGGTATATGTATTTAGGGTAAAAAATATTACATAAAAATATTACATATATATATAGATGTTTTTAATAATTAAAAAATAAAAAATAATACTAATATATATAAACCATTGCGTATTTTGTTGAACCACAGGGTAAAAGGACATTCTAGTTTTAAAAAGCGGTCTAAAGAGTTTGACCTGTTTTCGAAAAACGCATTATACTTTTTTTTTAAAATAAAATAAAAACGCAAATTGGTAGAATAGATGTTGATTAGTGTTTGAAATGCAGTTTTCAATTTTTTTCTTTCGGAAATACGCGATTACGTTGTCACCATTCACTACCTTAAGTTTGGTCTTCGCTAATATGCAACGAATTTTAAGTGTTTTTTTTTTTCTAGCTCTTTTAAACCAATTCATAGCTCCTCTGCGGATTCTATTCTATGGTCAATCTGGAAACAAAATCCAGATTGTTTGTTTGTTTCTCGTTTGCTCAAACTGTTTTTTTGGAAGAACGGTCAATTCCCCCCTAAACTTAGTTACTTTATCGAATTTATACACATAACTTTGAGTCGTGCTTATAACTATATGAACTTAACTAAATTTTTCATTTCCCACACGAACATTATAAATCATATATATGAAAGTTGGTCAACTCTCTCCATATGAGTGACACATCATTACTTTAGCATTTGACATGTGTCCACTAATAATTAATGTAAGTTAGTGGAACATATATTATTTAATTATACATATTAAAAAAATTAACATATTTAATTGTATTAATACTAATTATATTTAATTATTATTTCTTTTTTCTTCAATGTAATTATTTTATTGGGGTTTCTCATACTCCGGAATTTTTTGAGTAGGTTATTCTCTTAAAAACTTTTCTATATAATATATTAAAAAATAGTGAGGAGAACGTCAGAACCTCTAACATCAAATTATTGGACTAAAATCCTCAATGATGGAGTTCTTCAGTGATGGAGTTCGTATTGTTTTAGTTGTTTTTGCAAAAGTGGCAACGATAAAAATTTAAAGATGAGAATTATTTTACATTTATGTTTCGACAAATCAATAAGGCTTATCAAAGTTTGGTTCTATTTGTTTATTTGCTATAAACTAATAACATCGTTGTTCAAACGAAACGACATCCCAATTAGCAATGCTTAACATTTGTACCTAAATACCATGATCATTGATTTTAGTGCGGGTACTCCGATCTTCTTTGCATTTTGTTTTCTTCTTTTGGTTTAAGGATAACACTAATGAAAGAATATTATAAAAGGATAATGTGTAGTGAGAACAGTTTTCTATTAGAAATCTAAATGTACATGAAAAAAAAAAAAAGTAGATTTATATGTTTAGTATCAGGGTAATCTCGTTTATAAGAGAAATTTTGTCTTCTTGCCTATTAACAAAAACTAACCTAATATTTACATTTATATACTTATAATTATAAAATATAAAGTGAAAGCCCGCACGTAGTGCGGGTACTCACCTAGTCTGGTCAAATCCATCAAATCAACAAACGGTGTTAATATTCCGTTAACTGATGCTGAGTAGGATGCCACGTAGGCGTCGTCTCATTTAAAGTTACAAAAAAAAACCCCACCTGAAGATTCGAACTCTCGACCTTGACAATCAATGACCAAACGCAATGCCAATTATGCTATAAGAATTTTCGTTGTACATATTGACATATATATATATATATATATATATATAAAACACAAAGTCAATTTGTCATTTGTCTTCCATTTACGTACCTACATTCAGTTTCAGCATCGTTTCTTCATATAGAAGAATCGTCTCTCCAACGAATGATGATTTTAAATTTGAAAAAATCAATTTCATAATTTCGAATTAGATTTCTGAAATATTCCTAATTTGTTTATCAGATTCCTTCACTAATTTTGTCTCAAACCATCATCAACTCCTTAAATCAATTCCACTTCAATCCCTATTTCCTGGGCTTTCTCAAACTTTCCAGAAATTTTGTTTCTTCTTTTGTGATATATCTTTGTGGGTAAATTCTGGGTTTGATTTTGAGATATTTATTTACTTCTTCTTCTTCTTTTCTAGGGTTTGTTGAACTGATTTAGTTCGTTGCTATAATATTACTTCGTTTTGAATTTTACAATCAGATATACATTGCGTTACCTTGTCGTGTTCTTGGCAATTTAGATCGGAGACGATGAATTGGATGGATGACAGGCGTGGAGTAAAATTGAACATATTAGTTTGTTACATCTTCATTCGTTATATATAAATGTATATGTAAGAGTGTACAACGAAAATTGTGATAGCTTAGTTGGCATTCAGTTTGGGCATTGATGGTAAAGGTCGGGAGTTCAAATCCTCTTCTGCGTTTTTAAAATTTTTTTTTTAATGACACGATGCTTACGTGGCCGGAATACTAACACCGTTTGTCGATTTGATGGTTTTGATCGGATTTGGAATGTTTGTGTAGGAAATTCAAAATTTAGTTAAGTTCACGTAGTTATAAGCACGACTCAAAGTTATGTGTATAAATCCGATAAAGTAACTAAGTTTAAGGGGGAATTGGCCGTTCTCCCCTGTTTTTTTTTCCTTGTAACCAAGAAGGTGCTAGATTGCGTAACTTCTTAGAGTATATAACACGTTACATTAGTCTTCTCATTGTTACAAGTGCTCAAATTCATATTTTGAAGATTCTAGATTTTTTAACAGCAAATTTGTACAATTAACGCTAAATATTTAAGTTTTATAAAACATAAATTGGAAACCAGTTTCTTTTTAATAAAGTTGAACAATATTATTCTAAGTTAGAGATTTTGTATGTGGGTATGGAACCCTCAATTAATAAATGAATAAGTTTTCTCAAAATAGATTTATTTAAGAGATAATTAGGTGTATATACATTTTTGAAAAAAAAGATTAATAAAAAGAAGTATGTTTTCATTCCTCAAAATAATGGGTGGAAGATTTTTGCCTACATCACTTTTATTGAAGACAAAAGAGTTAGGTAAATCAGTAGTGGGCTACCAGCCTACCATATATTTTCATCGCACTCTGGATTCTCTACTACTACATTACCTGTCATGATATCTTTCTATGAAATAGCTTATTTGATCTTACAACATTGTTTTGATAATATATAATACGATACTTTACGGGTCAGTGGAATCTTTATGCTCAAAACCCCGACTCAAGTAGTCATTTATTTGGTACCTCCCAAGGATCCGGAACTGCCATTCTAAACCTATAACAAAATTTATTATTATATATTATGATAAATAAATATATAGATCATATATCGCAATATTTCATAAATAATATTTATATATGATATATGAATATACATCATAACATATATTATGATATCTCAATATATGTTTGCCTTGGTTTGCTTCTGCCCTTGCCTTTGATCTCTTGTGTCAACTAAGTGGTAGTAAGTGTCTCGTACAGCTTCAGTTAAATGGTGTGTCTTTTTCTGTGATTGATCTTTGCTGTGGAGATGGAGGATCCTGCTGTGGAGGCTGCATGTTGTTGTGGACGCGTTTGCTGTTGAGGCATATGGACGCGTTTGTTGTTGAGACGTTTGTTGTGGAGGTCGTCGCTATGGAGGCGTTTGCCGTGGAGTCGGATGTCGACTGTTCAAGACTTCCTCTGACGGTTGACGTTGTGGTGGTTGACTCTGACTGTTCTAGAAAAGCTGTTGAGGAGGTGGATAGTCCCGAACATGTACTGCTGACGTTGAAGGTTGGGGGAAAACGCGGCGTGGATCTTGGGGCTCCTGAGTATGTGGAACTTCGACCGCCGTCGGTGTGAAGCTGTATTGAGCAGGTTGATTTGTCGGTCTTCTTTTTGCAGCGGTGGAACCTACGGCTCTCAGAGACGCGTTGGGAACGTTTCTTCTCTTCCGGCCTCGTTTACCAGTCATCATGTTCTTGAGGGGAGGATTCACAGAAGACAAAGAGTGATTCACAGAAGACAGATAGTGATTCCATGTTGTTCTATTATATTATGTTCTTAATGCGTGATTTGATTTCCCCTCATATGAACGGAGCACTTGCGGAGGTCTATGATACCAAGAAATCCTTTATCACTAAAACACCATTATGATAGGTTATAGTAGAAGTCTAATTTCAAGTTCACTTAGAATCATAACCAATCATGCATGCATACTATACATCATCTCATGAATTCTCTAATACTCTATATCTTATATATATATATATTTTATTTTATTTATGAAAATCCCCCTTGAGTTCTCGTAACTCCTTTTTATCCCAGCTTAGTTTAAGTGTTTGCAAGTCTTTTGTGTGTTTCTTTCATCCTTGTGGATTCTATCCCTAAATACTAATGTGATTGCATGTGCACTTGCGGTCTATATAGAAGGTAAAACTTTTATAGGTAATTTTACTCGTAACCGCATGCTGCAGATCCATCGCCTCGATGAAATACGGTTGAAAGCATACGAGAGTAACAAGATTTACAAGGTACGAACTAAAGCATGGCATGATAGGCGGATTGTTCGAAAAAACTTCCGGATAAACGACCAAGTCCTCTTGTTTTATATCGTTCATTTAGATTTGATTTTGGAACTGGTCGTTAACCTGTTTGGCCGATCAGTTATCTATCTTTTGGAGACCTAAAACCATGTATTCTCTTTTTTCTTTTACTTTTTATTTTTTATTTTTAGGATTTTCTATTTTGTTACCTTTCTCTTCGATTTATTTTTCTACCGAGACGGTGAAATTTAAGTCTGGGGAGGGTACATTTGAATACTAACGTATTATTTATTTTTGATGTCTTATTTTTTCAATATTTAAGTCATTTTTCTTTTATCGATCAACTTCTTTTATTGAGTCAAAATGTGTTGGAATTATGAACTTCTTCTATGAATCATCTAAATTGGATTAACACTTTTATGATTCTTTATTTGATCTCATTAGAACAGAAGATTGGAACAAATATGAAATCACATTCCCCAAAGTCCCTTTATGCTGGAAATCTGGTCAATCTGACATCATCTCTAATCTTTATAAGGACCTAACCGGACTTAATCTCTCACCTTGGGGTTGGTATACATTAGACGAGATTTCTTATTCAAGCCGATTAAGACATGGGAATTATTTATAAATGTATGCTTCCCCTTTCTCTTTCCTTCTAAACTCGAAAAATGCTTAAATAGAAAAGAAAAGAAGAAGAAATAAGCAGTAAGCAAATGAGCTGAGGAGTGTGCATAAACCCGTGCATTTTTCAAGAACTCATAGAAACCTGTCAAAAGAAAAGAGAAAGGGATCGAATAAAAAAATAAAATGATACCCTAGAAAGTAAGAAGAAATCGATCCCTCGGAAGTGAGAAAAGGGGGAGGAAAAGAACCATATGAAGAATGTCTTGCTCAGAAAACTTGAGGAGAGTCTGTATGTCCCATGATCGATACCCCCTCGGTGAGACCGCACGCTAGTATATACTCTAAGTAAAGAGATGACAATGGGGATGCCGGAAGTTCCTATGGATCACGGGGTTCAGAGTAAGAGATGATGAAGCTTCTCATGGACAAGTACATAATATAAGGGTTCTACAGAACATTGCGAAGAAAAGATTCTTCAAAGAAAGGTGAATTCCCGGTATCATGAAACCATACTCCAATGGATTAGATTAAAGTCTAGGGTATGTGTTAAGTCATATTTTTAACATATTTTATTGTTTTGTTTTATATGTTTTATCGAGTCTTTTAGGAGTAAGTGTTTTTAGGAATTTGGACCTGCGGAACAGAAGTTAGCATTCTAGAGAAGATATGGGCCGAAAAGTATCATAAGAAGACCCATTAGGACGCCCGTTCGGTAGAGGTTTGCACCGACCAGAGGAAAAACATGTGGGCCGCATCTTCCTCTCCTCGAGCGTTGCATCCCAATCCCTATATACTCTTACATTCTGTAGCCGCAGAGGTACGCTTTACTTTTGCAATTTTATAAGGTGTTCTTCTCTTTCTTCATCTTCTTTCTTTGTTTATGCTTTAAGTTTTCTAAAACCTTTGGTAGATCTCCTTTAGAACTCGTGAACTCTCTTCTATAATGATCACATATACATTGGTCATTTGTAAGTAGTCTTATCATGGAGTTTTACCCATCGGTATTGCGTTCCACCGATCGGTATTGCGCTCCACCGATCGGTACCATGTCAATCTGCACTTTTGTGGAACGGCTGAGAATCACCAAAGAGATCGAAGTATGCTTAACCTAAGTGTATTTCCCTGTTATGATCTCTCTTTAGCATCTGCCTTTAAATTTTTCTTAAGGCCTTAGATTGAATTAAGATGATTCACTTATTTCCCATGATCTTATTCGTCTAGCCTAGCCATGGTGTTGAATAGATGAATCTATTAAAGGGAGGCAAAACTTCTAAACAAGTTTCGCGATGAGTAGTTATTAGTTTTGTAGAATCTATTGAATTCAGTTCTTACGGCGTGATTGGATTATCTAGAACAAGCTTAGCTAAGGTTTATGGATCTCTATAGTCCCTTCATAGAATTATCACTAAAACGTCATTAGGGTAATTTACAATAAAAATCTGATTTCAAGTATATCTTAGAGTCATAACCGAACTTACATGGTTTTCATATATTCTCTGATGAATTCTCTAAAACTCTATTTCTTATATTATTATATATTATATTATATTTACTTATTTTATTATATTTTTTTTGTTTATGCAAAACCCCTTAAGTTCTTGTATTTAACTCCATGTTGTCCTACCTTAGCTTAGTTTAAGTCTTTGTAAATCTTTTGTGTGTTTCTTTGATTCTTGTGGATTCGATCCCTAAAAACTATTGTGATTGCATGTGCACTTGCGGTCTATATTAAGGATAAAACTATTATGTATGTTTTACTCGTAACATGAATTTTCTTGCAAAAGAATTTTCCGCCAAAAATATTTCTCATCAAAAAAATTGTGTCGGGAAAAGTGATCCTAAAATTTTTGGCAGAAAACGTGATCCTCAAAGTTTTTGCGGGAAATGGATTTACAAGGATTTTTAAAGGGATTTAAAATTTTTTTATAAGGGGTTTTCAAAGATTTTATAAGAGTTTTAAACGGATTTACCAGGAGTTTTAAAGGGTTTACAAGAGCTTTTTTAAAGAAATAATTAAAGTTTTAAAAGGATTTTCTACGGGTTCTTAAAGGATTTACAATGGATTTTTAAAGATTTTGAAGACTTTTTAAAGGATTTAATATAGGTTTTAAAACGATTTACAAGGGGGTTTAAAAATTTATAAGAATTTTTAATGGTTATAAAAAGATTTACAAGGGGTTTTAAAAGGATTAACAATGGTTATAAAATCTATATATATAATGGGAGGTCTTCTCTCCATTTAGGCTATCTACATCATCATCCACATAAGCAACACTATTTATTTTACATTAAAATAAATTAAAATATTCATTTTGTGAATATTTATGCTACTTATAATTAATAGAAAATTTAAATAAATAAAAAACCGAACTATGTAAAATATATGAGATGTTAAAATAACAAAAATACTATGAAATTTTTAGAAGTAGTAATAACATCATTCAACTTTTAATAAATTAAAATTAAAAATGATCATACTTCAAAATTTTAAACGTATTAATGAGTTTTTGAGTGGAAGTAAGTTTAAATGCATGGTAAAATAAAACTAAATTTATGTAATTTTATATGTAAAATTTTAAGAGAAATTGTTAATAATGCCCTGTTTCACACACCCTTTTTTTAACATTGCCCCTTTTTGCTTGCCATTTTTAAAAATACCCCTTAATTAATTCAAATATGACCAAAGTACCCTTGCTTTCATAACCTAAGATCTGCACGGTTCTCTCAACCATTCTCTCTCTTTCTCTCATTTCGATCGGCGACGATTTTTCGATCTCGATTCCGATATCTCGATTCCGATATCAAATCGGCATCTCCTTTCGATTTCGCTTTCTATCGGTGGTAAAATCTCGTTGTTCGTTTTTGATTTGATCTGTTCGATTTCGATCGGCGTTAACATCTTTTTGTTCGATTTTGATTTCTCAGCGTCTCCGTCTCCGTCTGTGTTTTATTTCGATCTGTCCCACATCAATTCCAGGTTAGATTCCTCACTATGTTTTAGAAGCTTTTTTGAAAGGTTTGTCTTTTGGAAGTTAGATTCTGTGGTTAGATTCTGTGTTTCTGTGAAAGTTTTGTCTTTTTGAAGCTTTTTTGATCTCATTATTGACTGATAACGCTTGATTTGACTGCTTGATTTTGAACTATAGATTTTACAACATTTTTAAAGGTTCGTTCTTAACTTGTAAATGCTTCTTAATGCTTGATTTAGGGTATATCCTCTCTGATTTATTCCATTTCTTGATTTTATAACCGTTAACTGTGGATTTTACAACATTTTTTAAAGGTTCGTTCTTAATGCTGAATTATTCATTTGCTGTAATTTACAATCGTTTTAAAAAGGTCTTAAATGCTGAATTATTCCTTTGCTGTATTTTACAACCGTTTTAAATGTTTTACATTCTTGACTTTATTCCTTTTCTGGATTTTTACGCAGATGTCTAACAATGACTCATTGGATGTGTTTAACCTACCGCCCCGTATATATAATCCCGGGTTTGAACCAAACATTGGAGCTGTTGTTATTCAACATTTCGAAACACATTTGGTCAAAAAAGTTGAGCTCGCACTAGGGGAGGAACAGTTTAATCTAATTAAAGCCTCTTTCCTTGGTCCTATTATTGAACTAGCAAAAAGAAGTGGAGTTAATTTTTCGGGGAAGATTTTCCACTTCTTGATGCAGCGAAGGTTGCTTTTAAAGGAGACGAATCTCTGGTTCACATTTGACTCCCAGCCAATGCGATTCTCAGAGAGAGAATTCTTGCTTACCACATGTATATCTAAATTAGTTTTCTTTTGTAAGTTTTTAATCAATTTACAATGTGTTTTAAAAGTTTTACAATGTATTTAAAAACATTTAACAATGTGTTTTACAAGTTTTTATAAAACTCTAATATCAAATTTGTATTCACTTACAGGTGTTCAGTGTGACCTGATTGATAGTGAAATGCTTCGAAAAGGCAAAGCTCCATCAAAAGCTCCATATTTCTGGACTCAGAAAGAGCATTTTACGCTGGAACAACTCCAAAAACGTTTGTTTGAACCAAATCAGCTGCATCCGCTGGATGCTGAAGAGAAACTGAGTCTAGGTATGGTAACTTTGACAGAAGCCTTTCTCTTTACACCAGGTTCGTTGGAGAAAATCCCTTTGTCTAGACTGGTACATGCTTCAGAATTCGCAATCTACACATCTCAACCGTGGGGCAAGCATGCATATAGGGTTCTTGCTACAAGCATCCAACGGATAAATGAGAATACTTGGGCAAGAGGCACATATGAAGTAAAGGGATTTGCAATGGCGATACTACTATGGGCCTTCAGCGCAGTTCCATCTTTGGGCTCATCGTTTGCAACAGAATGTGTTACATCGAGATCTGAGTATCCTTTGTGTTTGAAATGGGAAACAACTCAAACACCAAGATTTTCTCATGTTGTCGATGTCGTCAAAAAAATGAACTCAGTAAGTGTGGAATCCCCTCTTTTAATTGCCTTAGTTTTAAGATTGATTTTCAACATATATCATATTTTTACAAGAGTTTTTAAAGGTTTTACAAGTTCTTTTCTTTTGCCAGGTCAAGGTTAATACAGTGATTGGAAACCCGTACGAATATAGCTATTTAGTTGCTAGTTCGCATGAAGACGACATAGACTTCGAAGAAATTGTTCGTCTTGTTCAAAATGGATACAGACTCAAAGCAACTGATTGGAGTGCTGGATTTATTGATATTTTCACTGTATTACAAGAAATAGGGGAACAAACAATGAATAACAACTTGTATGACAGCAAGAAACTCGACAAGATCCTAAATTTACTTCAAGACTTCAACAGGAGGATTGCAGTAATAGAGTATGTTCTTAAAAGCCGTCTTGAAAAAGATGAGACTGAGAGATGCAAAAAAAAAGAGGTAATTAAATGGGATTTTTTTTTGTCAGTTACATGTGTATATAGTATATATTAAGATATCTGTATCTTTTTTTTTGCAGTCTGATATACAAGAAGAAACATGTGCCAGAACAGAAGAGGTATGTGAATAATTTTATTAAATCCTTTTCAATCAAAATTCGGATAGCTTTTTACAAGTATTCAGAATGTTTTTAAAAAGTTTTTATAAGTCATCTTAAATAATTTACAAGGTTTTTTAAAAAGTTCTTACAAAGGTATTCAAACTTTTTTGTTACATATTGTTTTTTGTTTACTGAATATGATTGTTTTGATTCTGTAGCAGTCTGACAAAGCTGGTCCCAATATAGATGGTGATATTGGTGTTGATGGTGATAGCAGAGAAGGTGATGAATGTGGTCCAAGTAGAGATGGTGAAATTGATGTCGATGGTGATAACAAAGAAGATGATGAATGTGGTCCTAGTACATTTGAAGATTCCATTCGTGAGCCAAACACAGAGGACGGGAGCTATGCTGGAGATGATGAAAACAGCCAGAAGATTCGTTCTGAAGATGATACAACTGAACCTACAGCAAAGGTATATTGATCTACTTTTGTTTAAAAAGTCCTTGATATCTGAGTATCATTTTTGGTACTAATCCTATGGTTTTACAAGAGGTTTTAAAGTGTTTTAAACGGTTTTACAAGGGTTAATATGTTTTACAAGAGTTTTATAAGGATTTTACAAGGGTTTTTAAAGTGTTTTAAAGGGTTTTACAAGGGTTTTAACAAGATTTTATATAGATCTTACAAGTGTAACAACTTTTTGAAAACCCCTACCCCAAATTTCTCTACTCCAAATTTCATTATTATCTGAGAATCATTTTTGGTACTAATCCTATGGTTATAAACACTTTTATAGGATAAAACCCCTACTCTAAATTTCTCTACTCCAAATTTCAATATTATCTCTGAAGATAGTCAGGATAAGGAGAAGGAAGGAATTTCAGTTTCTGAAACAAACAATGAGGCATGTAAGAAAAGTTCTGAAAGTAAGAAGTACTGTAGAAAGAAGAGATATGTCAGAGAAAGAAAAGAGGTTAGTATTCAATATTATAAAAGAAGATTTCTTACAAAATGAAGGTCAATTTAGAGATATGTTTTAAATGTTTATAATGAAATATATTCAAAGTACTTACAGGGGACTTTTTTTTTTTAATTTTTTCACCTGCAGACAAATAAGCGTAAACAAGGAGATAATTCTTATAATGATATTCCTACAAGAAAATAGGTAAGAATTCAATTTTGTAAAACAATCTGTTCGTTTTTATAAACTAATTTCACAAGGAATGCATTGTTGCATTTCTTTTGTACATATATAAGCAAAGACATTACAAGTTTTACAAATTGTAATGTCTTTTATTACTTCACAAGGAATGCATTGTTTTAAACTGAGTATTCGTGGCATTGTTTGAAATTTTTACAAGTTGTTTTTATAAGTGTTATTTTGTTTTTTTTGTTTGCAGCCTCAGAGAAAAAAATGCAAAAATACTGACAAAGTTGCTGCTGATCTTGGAACAAGAACATGTGATCAAGAATTAGGGGATAAAGCTGATAATGATGTTCCACTAAAAACTAGTCAACAAGATGTAGATAATAAATCAAAAGCTGATGGTCCATCAAGAAGAAGCCAGCGAAGTCAAGTGCCTTCCATTTATTTTCAGCCACCTTACACGGCAGAGAAGAAGAAGCACCCAACACTTCACCCCTTTGCAAAAGTTGACACAAAAAGGTTTGAAAGTTTATGTGAATGGAAGAAGTCGACAAAAAACAAGTGAGTTTTAAGTTTGTAAAACTCAAAATAATATTCATAACGTATTTTAAAGGTTTTACACCATCTCTGACTTTTACAATGTATTTTAAAATGATTTTACAACGTATTTTAAAGATTTTACATTGCCTAATTGGATGTTTACATTGACTCATTGGATGTTCTTATAATTTTATATATATATATATATATATATATATATATATATATATATATTTGTTGTAGGGTTCTAACAGTTGGGGGAATCAAAGTAGATTCCAAATGGTTCACAACACTAGAAACGCAGGGGAAACCAATATCAGGATTGGTATGTATGATTTTCTTTCAAGTATTCTAATCTTGTAAAACTTTAAAAAACCATTGTAAATTTTAAAGTTCATATAGACTAGCAAACATGAGTAATTTGTTTTCCTTTTTGTGTGTGTTTTTCTTAGCATGTTGATGCAGCTTTACACTTGATCAAAACTAGAAGGGAAAATCATCCAGAAATGTACCTTAACAAAACTGTTGTTTTTGTTGGATCATCTTTCTTAAATGCGATTGACGATGAGTATGCTGAGTTTGTAGTCGCAAAAGAGATAAGTAAGCTGGAGATTGGAAGCAAGACAAATTACATATATGCTCCTATGTGCTTGAAAGGAAAATGTTGGGTTCCAGTAGTGATCAATATCGAGAGAAGGTCTTTGATCATTCTCGATTACGCGACATCATTTGTTTCAGAAAATGTTAAAAGGATGCATGTGGTTGCATATTCTGTTGTGATGCCGTACATTTTGCGCAAGCTCCTCAACAAAACAGATATGGATGTTTCAGCATTCAAAATATCTGTAATGGACAATATATCACAGGTAAATTTTGTGATAAGTGAGATTGTAGATTGTATTCATTAAAACCTGAAAAGATTGAAGATACTGGGATGTACATGATGAAGATGATGGAATGCTATGCTATGCATATTAATGCAAATGAGAAACTTTCAGAAGGAAAAATTAGAGACATGAGAAAGAAACTTGCGGTTGACATCTTTATAGAAATAACAGATTTC
The DNA here is from genome assembly GCF_000004255.2 of Arabidopsis lyrata subsp. lyrata. Lineage (NCBI taxonomy): Eukaryota > Viridiplantae > Streptophyta > Magnoliopsida > Brassicales > Brassicaceae > Arabidopsis > Arabidopsis lyrata. The sequence goes on from NW_003302552.1 coordinate 3,526,715, forward strand.
TAGGTAAGACTTCTCTCAGGTTTTAACATGTAAATTAGAAACCTACAACTAAGCTTATATTTCTTGATTTATTACTTTGACCAGGGGCTAATTGTAAGAGCTGGGAAGAAAAGATTGCTGGGGAAAAAATGATCTGTTCTTTTTGAAGAAAACGTTGCGGAAAAAATGATCTGTTCTTTTTGAAGAAAACGTTGCTGTTTTACAAATTTTTAATTTTTGCTGAGAATATCTGTAGTGATTTTCCCATGAATTTTATTTTGTATAACTCTCTAGTTGTGAATTTAAGTTTTTTTTTTCTATGTACCTGCATCTATAACATCCAGTCTTCATTTATACCATTTTATCTTTTGATGTTAAGTTTTACAAGCTATCTAAACATTTTACAATGTTAAGTCTTCATCTATACCATTTTAATGTTTTTACAATGTATATGATTATATATAGAAAGAACTTTTAAGGTTTTACAATGTTTATAAGCTTATGAAAATAAAACCATCTTATATTTTTATCAAAATTTTCATGATTCTTTAAATTTACAAGTGTTTTACAAAGTATTTTCAAGTTTTTAAAAGATTTTTCAAAATTTTGCAAGGTAATTTTAGTTTTATAATATATTTTTCAAAGATTTACAGTGTGTTTTAAAAGTCTATAACGTGTTTTAAAATGGTTTTACAACCTGTTTTTAATCGAACTAAGAATAAGATAGTTGTAAATAGTTGGGCCGAAATAAAAAAGAAAAAACCTTTAAAACACTTTAAAACCCATTTGATAGAGAAAAAAAATAGAAGGGGAGAAAAAAAACCGATTCTCTCAGTCTCCTTCTCCGTTGAGTACAAGAAGAAGAAATTAAGGGTTTTCGCTTAGCTTCACGGCTTTAGATTCTACAGTTTCGGTTCCATCTCGGCTTCTCCGTTTTCATAATTAAGGTTCAATCTCGTCTTCTCCGTTTTCATAAGGTTCAATCTCGACTTTTCGGCTTCTTCGATTTCATCTGCCTAGGGTTCTGGGTTCCGTTACATCAGTCGATTTTTACGGTTAAATTACTTTAAAAATTCGTTACTACAAGTGTTTGAGGACTCTAGACATTCAATTAATTTTACCTTTGTTTTAAAATCTTTTACAATCGATTTTACAAGCAATTTAAATGGTTTTCAAAAGGGATCTAAATCGTTTGATTCTTTGAGAATGTGTTTGAGTATTGATGAGACTTTTCACTTTTCACAAAGCTTCCAAGTAGATAATGATGTTTGCAATGTACTACTCTATTTGCATTTCTAGAGTTGTTCGTTTACATGATTTAATTTTACATGCGTTTTTTCACTTTTCACAAAGCTTCCAAGTAGATAATGATGTTTGCAATGTACTACTCTATTTGCATTTCTAGAGTTGTTCGTTTACATGATTTAATTTTACATGCGTTTTTAAAGCTTCTTAAAGCTGTTTTACAAGCAGTTTAAAAGCTTACAAAGGGGTTGTAAATGGTTTGATTTTTTTGAGAATGCTTTTTGATGGAGATGTTTTAATTGTTTTTCTATCTTTCCTGCAACAGGGTGAAAAATGAGTCAACCTACAAAGAGGCTGTTTCTCCCAAAAAGACTGATTGACCCAGGGAATGAGGTGGATAATTTGAAAAGAATATCAAAGTATTCTTCAGAGAAACTTGTATTGAATGTTGTCAAGTATTCACTTAGTCCCACTGAGTTCAATCGGATTCAAAATTCTTTCTTGGGACCAATCATAGATTTTACGGAACGTGAAGGGATCTATTTCTCATCACAGCTGGTCCATCACTTTCTTCAGAGAAGAATAATGGTTAACAATGAGGAGTTGTGGTTTGTCTTCTGAGAACAACCCCTCAGATTTTCTCTGAGGGAGTTTGTTATTACTACAGGGCTGCCTTTTGGTGATGATGCATCACAAAGCCAGTCAAGACGAAAAAAGAGAAAGAAAGAAGATACATGGATGAAGGATGGTTTAAGTTTGAAAGATCTCCTTAATACCTTGTCTACAAAAGGCAATGCGATGGATGCTGATGAGAGGGTTAGGTTAGGTGCTCTGATTCTAGTGGAGGGCATCTTAATTGCTTCAAACCCTGTAAACAAGATAGAGAAAGAACATCTGGTAAGAGCTAGTAGTTTCACAGAGTTCTGCAAGTATCTGTGGGCTCGCATTGTTTACGGGTCTTTGGTGGATTGCTTGAAGAAGATAACTCCGACTCAATTGTTTAGAAACCAATGTGGGCTTCCTGGGTTTGCAGTTGGTTCCTAGAACCCATTTAGAAACCAATGTGGGCTTCCTGGGTTTGCAGTTGGTTCCTAGAACCCAACGACAATCGTCCACTGATTTCGCAATGGATGACAACAAAATGCCCAACTAAGAAAGAAATAGCAAACGTTACACAGGTTGCAACGGTATGACATTTTTTCTCTACTACTTTTTTAAAACTAATAAGGTTTACAATTGTTTTACTTTGTTATACAAGAATTTTAAGAAGTTTACAAGGGTTTTAAAAAAATGGCAAGATTTTTACAAGACATTTTTAAAGGTTTTACAAGACATTTTAAAAGTTTTTACAAGCTTTAATACAGATTGTAAAACCTTTAAAATAGATAGTAAATGCTTTATGAAATAATTGTGGATCACATTTCTAACTTAAATTCATATTCTTTTTTATGCAGTTTGATATTAAACATATCATTGGCGATCCTGAACAATATTCTCATTTGGTTCTCCCTCCAAATCCAGAAGACAAGGACTGGTTTGAAGTCTTTGACCTTGTAGTCCAAGGTTATAGGATGACCAGGCAACAATGGATTCAAGGATGGATTGAGGTTGCAGAATGGAAAACGCAAAAGCCTGTGAATCAGCCTAGACAAAGGCAACCAAAGTCTGAGACTGTAAATCAGACAAAACCAACGAAATCAATGTCTGATAGTGAAACACTAGAATTGATCTACAAGTCATGTTTAGAATTGAACAAGAGAATGTTGGTGGTGGAGAAACATTTAGGGATCAAAGCACCTGATGCCAGGGATGATGAAGAAAAGGAATTCCCAGCTTCGTCAAGTGGAGTTGTAAGTGGAAACAAAAACGATATCTTTTTAAATATATCTTTGATCTATAGGATGGTCAAATTTGATTATGTTTAAATATATTTTTGGTGTTACAACAGAACAAAAAGACTGAAGAAGAGTTTATAATTGTCTCTGATGATGAAGAAGAGGTTGAAATACCAATCAACAATCAAGAAAACAAACAAACAGATACCAGAGAACAATCATGCAGTCCACCTGATGAAGATTCACACGAGAATGTGAATGATGAAAAGGTATGTAACTAAATGAATCTGATTGGTTTTTATAAAGAATATCTGTAGTGATTTAAAATGTCTTTTAAATTTATAGGTTGCTCAAGAAGAGGGAGCCACGGATGAGGTTCCACATGCTACTGAAGAAAGCGATCCACAATGCTCGAATGTCAATGATAAGGTATGCTTTAGAAGATTTACAACGTTTTTAAAGGATTTTACAACTTATTTAAAAGTTTCTATAAAAAATTTACAACCTATTTTAAACTATTTATAGGTTTCTCAAAAAAAGGAGAAACAACATGAAGAGATGAGAAACATGGATGGGGCTCCACAGAGAACTCAAGAAAGTGATTCACAACGATCGAATGTGAATGATAAGGTATGCATTAATGAATAAGATTTATAAAAAAGTTTTTTGTAATGTTTACAACATTTTTTAAAGGATTTTACAACTTATTTATAGGATGACAAATGTTTCTACAACTTATTTATAGGTTGCTCAAACAGAGGAGGCACAACATAACAAGATGGGACACTCAGAGGAGCCGTCACAAGAGAGTCATTCACAACAATCGAAAGTGAATGATAAGGTATGCATTAGTTAAATCATAATAATTTACAAAATTATTTTACAACGTTTTTTACAAGGTTTTAGTACGTATTTAAATGATTATAATAAGACGTTTTCATGGTCTTCTGTGTTTTGCTAATTTATTTCTATAGGAAGAAGAAGCTCGGCTAAAGAAGGAACATTCAGGTACACCATTCTCTTATTTTGTTTTGTTAAAAATGATGTTTTTTTTTTATAATAAAATGGAACATCTAATATTTTCATGGTGTCATTTACTGTCCAAGATCGAAAACTAAGTGAGATAGAACAGAAGGAAATTGATGATAGGGTCATACTCTGGGCTAAAAACAAGAACTTCATTTTTATGATGTCATCACTTCACCAATTAATCTTATAATAATTTGTTATTTTTCTCATAACTACAAAAAGTAACGAAATTTATTATACATTACAGATTATTTGGTCCAATAGTTCATGGGAGACTGTTCATCTCTTCAATTTGGTAAACAATGACAATGAGATAGGTTTAGCAAAACGTAAAGCACTGCTTGCTTTACATCCAAACAAACAACATGGAGCTAGCGCCGAACAGAAGTATCTGGCAACAAGACTTTTCAGCGTAATAAAGGTTAGTTTAAAACAGTTTTTCAAAATAAATGCGAAAACAATTTTTTTATGTTGAATCGTTTCTTATTGTTTTTTTATTAACTTATTTTGCAGCAAGAATGGGATACCTACATCAAGAAAAAGAAAGTGTGAAAGAATGTAGTTAACATAAGTTCCTTTCTTATTGTAGTTATCTTTTAAACCAGTATGTTATTTTGTAAAACAGTGATAACGAATGTGTTTATGGAAAAGTTTATTAGATGAAGAATATTGTTAACTACTGCAATTTATATCCAGCTTGTTTCAAAGTGTTATAAAGGGTTTTACAAGGGTTTTTATAGGTTAATACGTTTTTACAAGATTTTTATAAGGGTTTTACAAGAGGTTTTAAAGTGTTTTAAAGGGTTTTACAAGGGTTTTTGTAGGTTAAAAGGTTTTTACAAGAGTTTTTATAGGTTAATACAAGTGTTTTATAAGGGTTTTACAAGGCTTTAAAAGATTTATGATGTTATTTCTATAAGGAGGTTTTAAGGTTTTTACAATGGTTTTTAAAGTTTTTTAAAGGGTTTTATAAGGGTTTTACAAGGGTTTTTATAGGTTAATACGTTTTTTCAAGGGTTTTATGATGGTTTTAAAAGAGGTTAAAAAGTGTTTTTAAAGTGTTTTACAAGGCTTTTTGTAGGTTAAAAGGTTTTTACAAGAGTTTTATAAGGTTTTACAAGATTTTTTAAAGTGTTTTAAAGGGTTTTACAAGGGTTTTAAAAAGATTTTATATAGATCTTACAAGTGTAACAACTTTTTCTAGTAACACCTTTCTCCAAGAATAAACGTAAAAAAGGTTTTATAACAAGTTATGAAAGTTTTTCAATAATATTTTTTTAAAAAGTCACAAAATACTTAATATGTTATGTAATAAAATTAAAATTAACTATATTGGAGCCACACAACTACTTTTGTTGTGTCCATTTTGACCACACCGACGACATTTGTAATTTGTTGCAGATTTTCCATACTCCCATCCACTGGGTATTCTCTTTTTCTTAGGCCTGCCACTAGGAACACGAGAAGATGGTAGTCGACAAACAAAAGCAGCAACATCGGCTGGAACCTCCCATTGTGTCCTATCACCAACGGGATATATACTCTCTGAATATGCTAGCGTCCACCTGTCAAACAAAGATGTAATTTTAAAAAATTGTAAGAGTTTTTAAAGGTTTGCAAGACAATCAGAAGGTTTTTTTTAGGTCTTACAAGGTTTTTAGAGGTTGAACAAGTTTTTACAAGACATAATAAGCGTTTCACAATGTTTTTAAAATATTTTACAAGGTTTTTTAATGGTTTTGATAAGAAATTGATTTATAAGGTTTTTTAATGGTTATAAAAAATTTTAAAATACAGTTTTATAACTTGTTTTATATAGTAACATACTTGTAAAGTTAGAATATGACATATCTTTTGTTGAAGTATAAGCTATCAACATGAATCATATTCGTTAAGATTAATATGTTTCGCATCCGCTATTGCAGGAGCACATGGGATTTTCGTGATATACAGCACGTGCAGTCTCTTGTTTCCAAATTCACAACATGAACCAACGTACCTCCTTTCACTTCAAACACGTGTTGATTCACTTGTGACACTTCAAGCCAGCGTGCAGTAGAATCATACAGTGTCTTTACTTGCTTCATCACATTCACAGTAACTGAGTGCCTATTACGAGTACCCTTCTCATGTCGTTCATTGAACCATCTGGTAAGAGTAGACCTAATTGTATCAAACAAACAGACAATTGGATACTCACGGCTTTCTTTTAACAGAGAATTCAAAGACTCAGCTAAGTTTGATGTCATAATGTTGTATCGATTGGAAGGTGCACAAGCACATGACCATTTTTTGACATCCAAATCCCACAGATACTGTGCCATCTTGTTGTCAGCAAGAGACAGTTCATGGAACAATTGTTCAAAATCAAACCTTGTGTAAGCATAAGCTGCATCTTTCATAACTGGAATAAGCGTAGAGGATGACTTAAACCCAGTCTCAAGGTTTTTCTCCAAATGAAAAATGCAGATCCCATGATGAGCAAGTGGATAATTAACAATAAGAGCATTGGCAATTGATGATGCACGATCTGACACAAAAACTAAATCAGGTTCATCCGGGATAATTTCTTCAAACACTTCATAAACCAGTCCCACGAAGCATCATTTTCTGAATCAACTACGCCAAATGCAATAGGATACAAATGAAAGTCACCATCTTGTGTTGAGGCACCAAGCAAAGTCCCTTTAAAATTTGATTTCAAATGAGCACCGTCAATACAAATCACTTTTCTCATCAACTTAAACCCTCTAATTGACGGACCAAAAGCAAGAAATGCGTACTTAAATTTATTGTCAGGATCAACCTCAATGAAGGTTGCAGAACCAGGATTCTTCTCATTTACCATGTACATCCACATTGGCAAGAACTCATAACCATCATCAGGTGTACCCCTAGCAACATCGATTGCATGATCTTTAGCTCTCCACGCTTTTGAATAAGAAACTCCAATCCCATTGTCGTGTCTGAATTTTTCTATCAGTTGTTTAGGTTTAAGCGCAAGCTTCTCTCCACGAAAATGATTACTTACCATTTCTCCTAATGTCCTAGAAGTTGCTTGGCGATGATTAACCTTCCTTAGCAAAGAATCACAACAGTGCTCACTAACATACTTTTTAATAATAAAACTATCTGATGCCTTAACCCTAGTTGCACGTAACCTCCAACTACATTTTTCATCAATGCAACGAAGAGTATACCATGTTGAGTCTGATTTCTTAGTCCGGAACTCGAAGTTATTCTGCATTGCAAATAATTGCATCTGCCTTCCCATTTCCTTTTTGTCCTTGAACAACTTTCCACAATACAAAGTATTTGAAGATGCAGAAATAGTAGAACCACCTACAGGAGCTGAACCTTCAGATATATTAGAGAAGGATTCCGTTTCAGTTCTAACCCTCTCCGGGATGGTTGAGTCAAATCTCATCTGCAAAAGCAAAAAAAAATCTTTAAGTTTTAAAATTTGAATTGTTTTACAAGGTATTTTAAAAGGATTTACAAGTTATTTTAAAAGGTGTACTAAAAAGGGTTTTTAAAAGGGTTTTACAAGGTATTTTAAAAAGATTTTTTACTGATTTTCAAAGAATTTGTAAGGGAATTGAAAATACCTCATTCATGACATGACATGCAGGAGCTGTAACAAAAGTTATAGGAGCAGAGTTTGCAGAATACATTTGTACCTGTAATATAATTTTTGCAAATTTACAAGTTATTTTGAATCTTTGTTAACTTATTTACAAGCTATTTTAATGATTTGTTTACTAATTTACAAGGTTTCTTTACTGTTTTACCTCATTCATGACTTGATATGTAGAATAAGGATCTGTATTGCTCTCACTACTAATTGAGATGTTGCTTGTCCCCATCATTGGATTAGTGCTTCTTTTCCCCTGTAAAGATTATTAAAACTGTTTACAAATTTGTTAAACCAGTTTACAAAATTGAATGTTGGTAAAATACCTTCTCAACAGTTACACATAGCTGAATACCGCCTCTGAATTCCGCAAGCTTTTTCATAAATGCTTGCACTTGCCTATCATTTCTAATATACATAGGAGGCATGTCTTTTGTAGAGGGTAATGAATAACTGAGTTTTAATATATTAATACCGACATCAATTCCAAAATCTTCTATAACAACAACACACAAATCAGTGAAACACGTATCCTCATTGATAAAAGTAAGAGACCCTCCTCTTTCAACATCAAATTTAAAATCCCAACAATTGTTATTTTTCAATTTCCAAACACCAGATATGCAATTCAACTCAATCATTACGACCTGATAAAAAAGACAATGTATTATAATGTTAAACATATGTATCTTTATGATAGTTCACAAGGTATTTTTAAAGTTCTTCATGGTTTTACAATATTTTTTAAAGGTTTACAATCTTCACAAAAAACATGGTAAATCAAAATTATTTCACTAATAGTGTCTGAAGAACATAAATACAGTGAGAAGATGAAGAAGAAATTTTTACAATGGTTTTAGAAAGTTTTTAAAGGTAACACGAATTATAATTTTCAAGCAAGACAAATTCGAGAAATAGATAAACACATAATCGAAGCTCTTAATTAATCAATTCAGATTTGAAGACGAATTCGATGAACTTTTGGATCTAAACGGTTCAGATTTCAGAAGCGATTCGAACCTAATTGATGCAGATTGGGATGAGTCACAAATTTTTGATTACAGACTCGATTGATCCTCGTCGATTGAACTCGATTGAACTCGACGGATCTAAGATGAAGATATCGACGGATCTAAGATCTCATCACCTTTTGTTCGTCGGCTGTGAAGGTGACGAGAGCCGCTCAGCCGCCGAGATTTTTGGTTCGTCGTTCCCCAATTTTGTCTTGGTCAATTTGGTTCCTCAATTGGTCAATTTGGTTCCTCATTAAGGGTAAAATGGTCAATTTCAGAGAAGCTATTAGAGAGGAGGTATTTTTGAAAAGGGATATTGAAAAATGGGCATTTTTGTGAGTCCCCCAAATTTTAAACAAAAAAATAAAATTGAAAAGAAAACATTAGTTTTTAAGAACAATATAGTGCATATTTTTATTTATTAATAATTTTACTTTAAAAATAAAAAATTATTAAATATAACTAAATTTATAATTTAAGACGAAGATATTGTAAGAGTCAAAATTTATCTTGTGAAATTATAAGAAAATCTTAAAAATTTAAAACATTATCATCCATCTTTATAAGAATAAATAATCAATGATCACATTTTTCATGAGTTCTACAACCAAATATATAAAAAATGATATGTAAGCCGTTAAAAAAGTGGTATGTAATTTGTGTAGCATATTCTTAAGTGAAACTACAACTTTATAACATGATCAAAAAGAAAAACAAGTTTGATATTTCATTAATTGAATCAAATGCTTTCAACCCAAAAGATTGAGTATTGAAAGATAAGAATTAAGGAGAAAATAGTTATGATATGTCTTAAAAATCAAATCACAGTCCTATATATATATATATATATTTTTGTGTGAGTTAATAAAAGGTAAAAGAAAGGAGATGTCGAGAGGCAACCAGTTTATCATAGAAGATGACGAAAAATTGGTAGTTAAAAGTGTGTGAAAATAAATTTCTAAAACTTAGAAAGATAATGCACATGACTAAGGTAAAATCTTTGAGATCTCATTCACTGTGTGAAACGAATGAGTTCTTAGAAAAATACATGAAATACATTATTAGACAGATAATTAGATTCAAAGTTAGACTTTACCGTTTGGTCATGTAATCATGGAGAGTGAGTAAGATAGACCTTTTGATGACTTAGACAAAAATTATCTTATGGCTCAATGCACTTGCTTTAATGGGTAAGACAAGTTCGCTAAAAATGTTTTAGGAACATGGTATTATAGATGTATTTTTGGACTAAATAATGTTCATGAAACTCGGTATATTCGCATTTTATTTGGAATGATGTTATGTTCGAACAATATTTAATCTAAAATAATATCTACAATTAGGTCAACAATCAATAATTAACATCAAAAGTTTTAAAGAAATGTCTTCATGGATTATGATTAAGAAAGAAACTTTTTAAAGATAAGATAAAGGATCATTAGATGATCCTCGATGTCGTTTATTCATCTCGCAAATTTTTTAAATGATCTTTGTTACCACATGATATATATCAAACCATTTATTTGTCAAGGAAACATTATCGTCGACAAAATATATGTTGTATATCGTTTATTATATTTATGCTCAAATATTTATCTTTTAAATTTTAATGATTATATTTTATATTAAAAAAAGAAATTTGAAACCAAAATCCCGCGCAACGCGCGGGTACAAAATCTAGTATTTATAAGGGTTTTAAATGGTTTTAAAAGTATTTACAAAAAATTTAAATGAATTATAAGGGTTTATAAGAATTTGAATTTTGAGCGGTAACGTACATTCTGTTAACATATATTTTTTATATTTTATATTGAATATTGTATATATTTTTTTAATTATATAATATTATAAATGATTCAATAACATAATTTTCTAAAAAAATTTTAAATAAATTTACAAAAAATTTTTACAAAAATTTAAATAAATCCTAATAACATAATATTATAAATAAAGTTTTAATTATAAAATTTTATATAATATTGTAAATAAATTTTTAAATAATTTTACAAAAAAGTTTTAAAACTAAATTTTTTTTTTTTTTTGAATATTTATGTTGGTCAACGCCGGTCAAACTGGTCAATGCCGGATTCCGGCGAAAAGTGTACCGGAAAAAAATGTTCGTGATGTTGGCGACATGACTGCATATAGTTCGTACATGTGGGCATGCAATACATATAGTTTGTGTAGTTAGGGATACATTTTTAAACTTCGGATGTGTGGCCATGTATTGTAGCATACTTCGTATAGCTAGGAATCTTTTTTCCTTTTTTTATCTTATATATTGTTTTAAAAAATACAATTTAACTATCTATTTTATCATAATAAATCATATTTTAATTCTACGCACTCTTGATAAGATCTAAAATATTTATATATATCAAAACTAATATGTGCATCATATCAAATATATCCATATATATGTATATATATATATATATATATATATATATGTATAATATTATACGAATTAAAGATATAAATGTAATTGTTTTTATTGATGATATTTTCAAAAGGGTTAAAAATTACATATAATTTCCTTATAAATATCTTTTTACATTTTACAAACTGTTAAGAACAAAATATTTGTGTTTCACATTGTAAAATCTCTAAACGATAAATTTGACATTTGTCACGATCATATGAGTCATAGATGGATCTATTGAGATTGAAATTCCGTCGGAACTGCTCATTGACGCGCAGCCCTTGTGGTCCAAGTTCATTATGGGTCATTTCATTGGCGATGCACCCCATATTGGGAAAGTCCATGCTACAGTTAATCGTATTTGGGCTTCTCCGGAGAAGTCCTCCATGATTGATGCTCAGTTCCTAAGCTCCAAAACAGTCCTCTTTCGAATCGATGATGACCAAGTGCGCCAGAGAGTACTGCGTAGACATTTCTGGCATATTGCAGACATCCCCTTAGTGGTTCGTGAGTGGAATCCTTCTACTGCAAACACTAAACCGGATCTCTCTGCCATCCCAATATGGGTGGACCTAAAATGTGTTCCTGACTATTTGTTCAATGAGAAGGGTCTGAAGTTTCTCGGTGATCAAATAGGTTTAATGCAGAGACTCCATCCTAATACTGCCCGCTGTGTTCGTCTTGATGTGGCAAGGCTATTGGTTGTAGTAAACCTGGAGAAGGCGCTTCCTGATAGGCTCAATCTTAAATCATCAGGCACAACCATTGAAATCTCCTACCCCTGGCTGCCATCTCGCTGCTCTGAGTGTCAGGAATGGGGGCATGAGGTGAAGAATTGTGTGAAAATGAAAAAAGGCGCAGTTGTGGAGTCTCCAGCTGTAGTGATGGTGTTGAAAAAGTCGAGTAAACCTGCTGTGGAATCTACTTCAGCAGTTCACCAGACTTCTCAACAATCCCCGGTTACTGCTAATGGGGTTGAAGAGGAGTCAACATGGTCTTTGGTAAAGAATGGTGGTCGCGTTTCACCGAGAAAAGTAGGAGCTGGTTCATCTCCAGTGTCAGCAACGCAGGGAGTGGACGCAGCTACCTCACCTTCTCGATTTCAGATTCTTGCAGAGACCCTGGAGGAGGGTGAATGTGAGCCTGTTGAGCAGGAGGAGGAGGAAGAGAGGAAAACAGAGGAGCTGAAAGACATTGACTCTCATGAGCCTTTGGTTGTATCTACCCGCAAGGCAAAATTACACCGTGGGCGATCAAAATCAAGGCCTAAGACTATAGCTGCTCGGACAGATCAGAAAACTAGTGCCAACACAAACCAAACAAAGAAAGCTTCCCTCGGGAAGCACTAATGATTATGTCGTCTATCTTTGCGTGGAATACAAGGGGTTTCAACAATATGCGCAAACATAATGTAGTTCGACAATGGTGTATGTCAAAGAAGCCGTTCTTTGGATGTCTTCTTGAAACAAGAGTTAAGAAGGACAATTTTGAGAGTATTTTTGAGTTTGCGCTACCAGGCTGGCGAGCGGAAACCAATTATGACTATCATAGGCTGGGAAGGATATGGGTCTGTTGGCGGGATGATATAACAGTCCATATTCTTTACAAAAGTTCACAAATCATCACTTGCTGGGTTACCTCAGAGAGTGGAGAGCAGTTTGTGGTTTCTTGTATATATGCATCAAATTTTCAAGCCGATAGAATGTTACTATGGGAGGATATTCGGCAGTGTGATCATCTATTTGTCCAAGGTCGTGTTCCATGGATCGTAATGGGTGATTTTAATGAAACTTTGGCTTCATCGGAGCATTCCCGTGGTACAGTTTTGACCCATGTCCCTGCTAACCGTGGTTTTCAAACACTTATATCGGACTGCGAGCTGGAGGATCTATCTTATGTAGGACCGCGCTTCACTTGGTGGAACAATCAAGAAGATAATCCCATTGGAAAGAAACTGGATCGTGCACTAGTGAATGGTATGTGGGGGCAAGTGTTTTCCTCATCTTATGCCAGTTTTGAAACGTGTGGTGTCTCAGATCATTGTCGCTGCAGTGTCAATCTCTCCGACAACACACAATCAGTTAGACGACCATTCAAGTATTTCACATACCTTGGAGACTTGCCGCAGTTTGGTAGTACAGTCCAACAAGAGTGGGATTCCCTAGACCCAATCTATCACTCCCGATCAGCCTTATTCATTTTTCACCGGAAATTAAAGATGTTGAAAGGCCCTCTTCGAGCTTTAAATCGTGAAAAATATGGTGACCTCCCTAGAAGGACAAGAGAGGCTTTTGATGCATTGTGTGCCTGCCAAAACCGAGCACTAACCTCTCCTAGCGCTGAAGCTTTTGCGGATGTATCTGAGGCAACTCAAATTTGGAATCATCTTTCTAGTGTTGAAGAACGATTCTATCGTCAGAAGTCTCGGCTTAATAGGTTGAAGTATGGTGATCATAACACTGCGTTTTTCCACCGTATGACACAAACACATGCTTCCAAGAACGCAATCAGACGACTCAAAGCGCAAACAGGGGACATCATCACTGAGATCTCTGAGATCAAGAGTGAAGCAGCCTCGCATTTTCAGCAGTTTCTCCAAACTAGACCAGACAACTTTGAAGAGGTTCATGATGATTTCTTGGCTGATTTACTGAGTTTTCGTTGTAGTGAAACCACTGCTGCTTCTCTGGTCCGTGAAATAAAAGCAGAGGAAATAAAATCAGTCCTGTTTTCAATGCCTTCTAGTAAAGCTCCAGGACCCGACGGTTATCCGGTGGAGTTCTATAAATCTGCCTGGTCAATTATTGGTTCAGACTTCATAAAAGCGGTGCAGTCATTTTTTATCTATGGTTTCATGCCGCGCGGAGTAAATGCAACCATTCTCTCGTTGATCCCAAAGACCACAGAGCCTGAATCAATAAAAGACTACCGGCCTATAGCTTGTTGCAACATGTTATACAAAGTGGTCTCCAAAATACTTGCAAATCGCTTAAAAGAGCTACTACCATCCCTCATTGAGCCAAATCAAACAGCGTTTATCAAGGATAGGCTATTACTGGAGAACGTCCTGCTTGCATCGGAACTTGTTAAAGATTATCATAAAGTCACAATTACTCCTCGTAGTGTCATCAAGCTAGACATCTCCAAAGCTTTTGATACGGTTGAATGGTCCTTTATTTCGGCAATCTTAAGAACATGGGGCTTACCGGATCAGTTTGTGCGTTGGGTTAGTGTTTGCCTCTCCACAGCGTCTTTCTCAATGGCTGTGAATGGTGAGCTTGCGGGTTTTTTTCCAAGTGCCCGAGGGCTTCGCCAAGGCTGTTCTCTCTCTCCGTATCTCTATGTAATCGTGAACAATGTCCTCTCGCTCCTTTTAAATCGAGCAGCGCAACAATCACGTTTTGGATACCATCCTCGGTGTAAGGATATGGGTCTCACCCATCTAAGTTTCGCTGATGATATTCTTGTTTTTACTGATGGTTCAGCCTCTTCTTTGCAAGGTATTATGAATGTTCTTGAAGGCTTTGGCAAGATATCGGGACTGTTCATGAATGCATCAAAGTCGTCAATTTTCACTGCCGGTCGTAACACATACGGTATTCAGGAAGAAGCGGAACGTTTGGGTATCCCTAAGGAATCATTACCCATTCGCTATCTTGGTCTTCCTTTAACAACTAAGACGATGACCCGTCAAGACTATGAGCCTCTCGTGGATAGAATCAGGTCACGTTTTCTGCTTTGGTCAAGCAAGCGGTTGTCTTTTGCGGGAAGGCTACAACTTATTCAATCAGTCATTACGAGTATAATCAACTTCTGGTGCTCCATATTCCGACTACCCAAGGGCTGTTTCGATGTCATTGGAAGCATGTGTAACGCATTCTTATGGTCCGGTTCTCCTACTGATCATTCAAAGACGAAAGTAGCATGGGATGACGTGTGTAAACCGAAGGATGAAGGCGGGCTGGGTATAAGGCGGCTACGTGACTCTTCAAGGGTTTTTGCTCTCAGCCTCATTTGGAGACTGTTCACGGCCTCGGGCTCATTGTGGGTAGCATGGTCTAGACGTTATCTCTTCCCTAATGCATCCTTTTGGAGTATACGTGAAGGGACCCTAGGATCGTGGATATGGAGAAAACTACTTAAGCTAAGACCACTAGCAGCATCTCTCATGTGTGTGGAGGTAAAGAATGGGAACTCCACTATGTTTTGGTGGGACAATTGGACTGGTGCAGGTCGCCTCATTGACATAGCGGGTGACGTCGGACCACAACATTTTGGCCTTTCCCGTCATGCCACTGTCTCGGAGGCTTGTTTTAATAATCGATGGACTTTAAGACGCGCCCGGGGACAACTCTACAATACAGTTATTGGTCTCCTCAGCCCTATCACTCCCCCTACGCCTCTTGCGGGTAACGACATTGTTAAATGGATGAACAAAACAGGGGAGTACCACTCTTCCTTCTCATCAAAGTGTACTTGGAATCTTATTAGGGACATCTCCTCTAAGGTCTCCTGGTCTACATTGGTTTGGTTTCCTCAAGGTGTTCCAAGGTACTTTTTCATTACGTGGCTTGCTGTCAAGGATAGACTATCAACAGGCCAACGGATGCGGCGTTGGGGTCAAATCCAATCATGTCCGCTATGTGGTGAGCGAGATGAGACGAGGGATCATATTTTCTTCGCTTGTCCTTATGTTTATGCAATCTGGTCTAGTCTATGCACTCCTCTCCTGCGGCGTCATACAACACCGGATTGGCAAGACACAATTCGTGCGATACTAGCTAAAAAATCTCCATCCATTGATGTCATCCTTGTCCGTATGGTTTTCCAAGCAACAATTTATTTTGTGTGGAGGGAACGCAATGGTCGAATCCACAATTCTAGCCACCAGCACTACCGCAACCTGACGAAGATGATCGCCTCAGACATTGCGCTCCGCATCCAAAGCCTTACCTACGGGCCGCAGCACAAGAACGCATCGCTCTCCGGCCGATGGTCCTCACTCACCGGCTCCATCACGTGAATTGTGTTCTTAGCATCTGATTTTTGTTTTTAAATACTATGTAAGGTTTGATATGGTTCCCTAAACATGTTCCAAATCAAACCCAGTCATCCGAAACTCTTTGTACATATTTTTCTTTTTGTTGATTAATAAATTTAACATTTCAACAAAAAAAAAAAAAAAAACCAAGTTTTTTATAATAAGATAGATATATATATATATATATATATATATATATTTATTAATTTTTACTTTTACTCATATTATAACTTGAGAAGATATTTTTATATCTATGTATAAATTTTCTTGTTTTCAATTGATAAGATAACTTTTTTTATTCTTAGATAAATTGGTAAACATTTTTAATCTGTCTTCCAATCATACACTTTTTGCAAATTAACCGGATTACTAATATGTTGGTCACCTTTATTTAAATAGATTCCATCTTCTCTTGCTCTCCAGTCCCATAGGCTTCCATGATCCATAAAACCGGAAAGCTTGAATGCTGTAAATTCCTGATAATGTTTATAGTTAGGCCCTTGTCTCAATGTACACATAAAACGCGTTGTAGCCCAGAAATTAATACGAAAAGAAATTTCAACATGTTGTCCGATTGGTATTTCTTGTGGACCAAATTTGTCATCTTTGGAATAACATCTAATCCAGAGAATTTTCTTGAATTTGAGTTCGTTCGCGATCCATATTCCAGAGCCAGATACATGGTCAAGCATGCAAAGACTAAAAACGAATAGAAAGACTGAAAAGTTTTTCATTTTTTTGGGGTAGATATTTAGATTTTTTGCTTTGTTATTGGATTTTGTGTTTCATATATTATATACACACACATATGTGTTACTATTGTTGGCATAGTATGTCAAATGACATAATATCTTATCATAATCATATTTGGTATACATAAATCTATTAAAATTGAATTTTGAAGAAAAATGGTAAAATCAAGTAACCAATTGTAGATAATACTAGGAAATTATATGGAAGATCAAATGATAAATCAAGTAACAAATTGTGAATAACCAAACTCTCAATAATTAAACTACTCCCTCCGTTTCATAATATAAGTCGTTTTGGAAAAAAAATTTTGTTTCACAATATAAGTCGTTTTCAAATTCCTATGCAAATTATATATTATTTTAATATTTTATAATTATTTATATTATGCAGTCTCTGTTGTGATTGGCTGAACTTTTTAAAAGTAGATATTCTTAATATGCGTGCTTAAAGCTAAAACGACTTATATTATGAAACGGAGGGAGTATTAGTTATAAATTATATCATACTACCTATGTAGCCAAATAAGTATTTATTTTTAAAATCTGACTTCAAAAATAATAGACTAGTTGTCATGTACGATATAGATCAAATAAGACCTTAAGTTTACTCTTTCAAATAAGAGATCATTGTAGCATTTAAGGGTCGAATTCCACAAAGCTCTTTTGTTCAAAGCTAACAGTCTCGAAATTAAGCTAATAAAATATGAGAAAATTAAAAGACAGAAAAACAATTAAATCGGGTGTGAATTCAAATAGATTAAAGTTTCAGGTTTAGGGAATTTCTCAGGAAATAAACACATAGTAGATCTAGCAATTAATTAGGATAATTATCGAACTGTTCTAGAACTCAAATCACTAAGCTATAGCCAACCAACTATCGCCTGAATTGACTAACTAAACCTAATAGCAGAAAGTTCCAACTCTCGTATGTAAACTCCTAAAATTAGACTAGCATTAAAATCCGGTTTGATATGTTCATAGAGATTCCTACACCAACTCTCTGTATCTAGTAATTTTTGTACACCTAAGATAGTTCTAGTAACATGCGTACTCTCGTGTCTAACCTATTATCCTAAGATCAAGTTCTAGTTAGCTACTCTAGAACTAGCATGAAGAACAATCAAAAGTAAAGAACTCTATAGATTAATCTTAACAGGTTATCGATCTACTAATTCATCTAAATCCCTAATGAGAATCCCTAAACCTAACAGGAAAACTACTCAAACATGATCATAGAAACAAAAAGCATGTTTGAATAAATTTGCATAAAGAAATCAAAAGTAGAATAGAGTTTAGAAAAGATCTTCTCTCTACAAGGGTTTGAAATCTCTGAAAGTAGCTATCTCCAGTTATCTTTCAAAGGGTTCAAGCTCACAAAGTAGAAAGCAAGATTGCAAGATTGCTTGATGATGAATAATAAAAACCCTAAAAACTATTTATAATGTCTGAAAACATGCAGGGACTAAAATTGTAAATAGTGAAGTCTTCTAGGCCTATTCTGTAGGCTTCAAAACTCTTAAACCGTCAAGACTTTTGTTGGGTCGTAGTCGCTGAACCGGCGTCGATAAAATTAGTGGTAGCAGAACAGTCTCTATTTAGCGACCAATATGCGACCACTGTTTGTCGTCGCTAGGCGGTCGACACATAGTCGCTATTTTAGCGGCTGTTTTGCTACAAATAGGCCACTAAATGGCGATTGTTTTGGCGACTATTTTATGACTGAGCTAGCGACTGTTTTACCAATACAAGGAGACAGTTTTGTGAATGTTTTGGTGACTGAATTGCTACTACTGTGCGACTGATTAGAGGCTTTAGCCTGCTATTTTGGAATCAAATTATGAATATATAATCAAAACCGAACATACAAATAAGAACCTTAGAACCTTGGAATTAAAACAAAAAAACATAATAAACATACAAATAATACTTGTTCAATCCAAACAAAACCAAAAAATAAGACTTGTTCAAGTACTTGTACCAACACCACTAATAAACCAAACAAAATAACAAGTTCATGTTTTTAAGTTGAGAGGAGAGAAAGCTAAGGGACATCAGTAGCAGGAGTAGTAGCAGGGACCTTTGATTGAGCATCTGCAGGAGTATATTGAGATTTGAGGAAGGCCAGAAAATTTGGGTCTGTTTCGCTCAAGTACTTCTTCACCATCATCAAGTGCTTTATCTCAGCTGCTTGCTAAGCTGCGACCCGCACAGCCTCTGCTTCACGTTCTGCTTGTAGAGCTGCTTGTTCATCTATCTTGCGGTTAGCATCATCAAGCTGTGATTGCAGGGGGTGTGAAAGAAGAAGTGCTTCCTGGGTACTTACGCTTCCGTTGATGTAACCCTTAAGCTTCCAACTCCAAAGTATTCTCCTCTATCATTTGTGACAGTAGACTACATAACAAACGAAAGAGTATTAGTCCTTAACATTTGATCAAAGCGATAATCTGAGAAAAAAGCAACCATAAATAACCACATAATTACCTGTAGGAAGATCTCATCATCCTCCTCTTAAGATAGCTCAGAGCGACGCGAAGTACCATCAGACTATTCATCATTCTCATGAAGGGCAGCCAACTTAGTTGTCTTGTTCTTGAGATATGCCTCATAGATTTCCTGCGCCTTCCTATCCACAAATGTCCCATCCTTCTTGGTATGAGTCCTGATGAATATTTCACCAATAGTAGGCGGTCTTCCCAATTCAACTTCCTGAAATGTTGTAAATCTGTCAAAATGTAACTAAACAGAACAAATTTAAAACAGAGATGTAACTTACCATCTCTTGCTCTACTTGTAAGAAGGACTTCGGACTAGATACATGCTTGTGAGGACCAAGACCATTACGGTCAGACATTCTAGCTGTTGATGTGGTTGAACTCTTTGCTATGGCTTCTTCAGTGTCCCAATAGTCACACATCTCTTTCCACAGTTTTTTCTCAATCCAATACGGCTTCTCTCTTTTTGTCGCTGCCTTACTAACCATGTGTTTCATACAAAGTTGAATAATATTATAGAATTTGGCTTCAACCACACCTGTCAGTGAGGGACGCCAAGTGTGTTGTTTCTACAAAACAAGAGGAGAGTGAAGCAGATTTTAGTGATCAAAAAACCAAAACAGAAGTATAAATACAGTAGTAGAAGAGGAGATAGAAGTTTACCGCGAATTCGAGGAATATCTTTCTCTTCTTGCAGTTGGCACACAACTCCAACTGTAATATGGTCCATCAAACTTGTTTGAAAAACACTTTGTGATCTTCCGGGTCAGCTTACCATTGTCCTTACCAAACCTACAATCACATAAAACAGTTAGCTATGAATTCATCTAGATACCAAGAAGGCCTAATCTATATACTAACTTTAACTCGAATTCTATACACAAGCAGACCTAAACATAATCTATATATACAGACCCGAACAGACCCATTTACAAGATACCAAACCTAGATGCTTGTAGCAACAGTTAAGGACTAATCTATACAAAAACAGACCTATACATAATCTAAGATGAGACTGAGAGAGAGTGTGAAACATACCAAGTGGTTTCAGGCTCCAATGTGGAAGAGATGACAGTGGTATAATTCTCAAGGCCTGGCATGGTAAACATCTCATTTAAACTAGCGAGTACATCTTCCGGGACAGTTGAATCCCTTAAACCATCTTCCTCAGATTCAGCTTCAGCTTCATCTTCTTCATCGTGTGAGTTTTGAGCTTGAGAACTGTGATACGACACAGAGGCTCTTGGTACCTGAAGAGGTGGTCGTTGTTGATTCATGACTGGAGACTGAACTGGCGCTGGAGATTGATTCGACGCCGCCACTTTTTTGGATCCAGAGGCTAACCGATTAATAGAGGAGATAGAGCCCCTGTCTTGAGTCGATCCAGATGCTCGAAATGGAGTCAATCCAAAGCCTCGAGGAGATCCAGATGCGTGAGGAGATCCGGATGCTTCGCCCGACTGAAAAAGCTGCTGAGGAGGTGGATAATCTCTGTGACTAGGAACCGTGAAGGCTGGCCAATCGAATTTTTCTCAAACTCTGGAATTGGAGCTTGAGGGTTCGCCGGCGTGAAGTCATACCGCTTGGGAAGGCTTCTAGGTCTTCGATTTGACAGCTATGAAGAAGTCGGTCGACTTGAGACAGTGGGTCACTTTGCCGGAGACTTCGGCCCCCTTCCTCTTCCTCTTCCCTGCCTTTTCCACCACGAACACGAGGAGCCATCGATTGAGATAAAGCTTGATGAAGATTGGGAGAGAGATTGGGGATTAGGATTTGCGGATTAGGGTTCGAGATTGAGAGAGTGGAGATTAGGGTTTGCGGATTAAGAGGAATCGATTAGAGAATCGAGGGAGATTGAGAGAGATTAGAGAATCGAGATTGAGAATAAGAGAACTAGGGATCGAATTAGGGTTTGAGAGGTTGAGAGGATTGGGGATCGAATTAGGGTTCGAGAAAAATGATGAATTAGGGTTTCTCGCGTTAAGATATAGCTTATATAGTTGGCCCTACGAGGAATTGTTACTAGATCGAGCCAATTAAAATGCTCAATAAGAACAATATAGTCGCTAAATCGTAGCTAATCAGTTGGTAACGTTGGCGCCTAAAGATTTAGTAGCTAATTAGTCGCCGAATTTGGCGACTATACTAAGACTGATTTTATCATTCGTAAATTGCAGATGGATTAGCGACTAATATAATTTAGGCAACATTCAGTCGCCAAAAAGTCGCCATGCAGTCGTAATATTTAGCGACTAATTTATCAGTCGCTGAATGAAGTCGCTAATCCCGTGTTTTCTTGTAGTTAGTCGTTATCAAGTCTCATTCCTAAAGGCATGATTGTTTGTCTGTCATTGGTGACAGTGATATATCATGGTTTTTACTGTTTTTAACCATGATATAAGTATATTTTTAAGAGTCTTTTTGTTATTTCTAGATTTTTTTCTAGTCTTTTTCAGGTTTATGCACGTACGAGACCAATTTGGAGATTATGAATCATTCTGGAGCAAAACCGAGTAGTTATGCTGCAAGAGCAATCCGGAGACCAATCTTGGTGTAGGTGTCGATCGAATTGAATTGCAGAAAGTGCCCAGAATTTTTTCCTATTTCCAAAGAAGTCTCTGCACGTTTTTAAGAACATATAAATAGATTTTTAGGGTTTTGTTTTTGGAGATCTATCTATCTTTGATTCTATTGTATTTTTTGGAGCTTGAACTCTTTGGGAGATAATTGGAGAGAGCTCCCCTCTAGAGAAGATCTTTCTTAACTCATCTCTTTTATTGAATTTCATTATGCTTTCTATTCATAACATGCTTTATGTTACCATGATCATATCAGAGTTGTTTGTTTGTTAGGTTTAGGGATTCTCATTAGGGATTTAGATGAATTAGTATATCGATAACCTATTAGGATAATATCTTTAGAGTTCTTCATCTTTGATTGTTCTTAATGCTAATTCTAGAGTAATTAACTAGAATTTGATCATAGAATAATAGGTAGATTCGAGAGGTCATCTATTACTGGAACTATCTTAAGTGGGCAGAAATTACTAGATTCATACGAGAGGTGGTCTAGGAATATCTGTGAACATATGAAACTTGTTATTAATGATAGTCTAATTCTAGGAGTTTACATTCGAGAGGTGGAACTTCCTGATATTAGGTTTAGTTAGTCAATACATTCTAGAGGTGGTTGGCTATAAATTAGTGATTTGAGTTCGTTAATAATCCTAATTAATTTGCTAGATCTACTATTTATTTATTTCATGAGAAATTCCTAAGCCTAACGTTTTCTTCATCTGATTTAAAACCTGATTTTAATTGCTTTCTTTTATTTTTAATATTCATATTTTCTGTTTAGCTTAATTCAAAACATATTAGTCTATTGTGTGAACACGAGAGCGTTGTGGATTTCGACCCTAAAGTGCTGCAATGATCTCTTATTTGAGAGAGTAATCTTAGGTCTAATTTGACTCATATCAGACAGAAACCAACGATAACAACCAAAATTGTTTGTTTGCATGTTGTTAGTTCGGTGACTAATTACATCGATTGTCACCAACGACCAAAGATCACAACTTTCAATTGCTCGAATTTTCAGCGATCATCAACGATCAGTCGCTGTGATTGGTCGCAAAATCCAGCGACAAGCAAAAGAACAAAATAGTGATAAAAATATATTAATAAAAGCAGAAGTTAGATTAAATAAATTTATTTAAATCTAATTTAAATTTAATCTAAAAAATTAAATCTAATTAAAAACATTTAATCTAAGTAAATTAATGTAAATTTAATCTAATTAAATTATATCTAATCTAATTAAATAATATATATGAAATGAGGCTATCTCTCTCCATCCTTCCGCCATGTCAACATTTTAGGCTCTTTTGGAGATGACACATCAACTTTCTATTCTTCTAATCAAAACATTTTATTAATATGATTCAACTTTCAAATTTTACACATCATCTTCTAATTATAAGTGTCAAATGGGGTAAACAGAATAGCCCATGACGAATGGGCCATATGGGTTTGAAAATCTATTAAGAGTGCAATATTAATGGGTCAAACCCATTTCAGTGATGGGTTAATGCTTGTAAACCCAACATATATTCTAATTCCCCACAAGACTTTAGCAAAATAAATCTCTCCCACTCTCTGCTAGATCGTTCAATCTGAAAGAAGAAGAATCTCAAGGCAAATTTCTCGTCTTTGTAAATTTCTTCGCTTCTCAATCATATTTCTTTCCACTCTTCATAGTCTCCTTTTCTGTACATCATTTTCTATTCTCCTCTCCTGTTTTTCATTGATTTTCCCTAACTTCAATGATTGCCGGCACCAACAAGATTCAATTCCTCTTTTATTCGGACATTGAACCGGAGCCTTCATATCCAGTTTCTCGATTTACCGGACAAGAAAGCGTGATGGAAGAGCACCTACTCAAAAATGGTCTCCATCCTTTCATTAGCTTTGGAACGCAAAGCCTCAACCGTTGTCCCTAGATAAGGGAAAAAGAGTGCAACGGTCAAATTCCCACAATAAGGTGATTCGGCTCGTCATTCTTTGATTACTCTTGAACCATCATTAGTCTTCTTAGGGTTAATTTGCTGGTGAATAATTAACCATAGGCCTTGTGCTTGATTAGGACTCCATTTGGGCAAGAATCCTCCAAAATGATCCATATCAACCGGTTTAATACATGTACCGGCTGGTTTGGTATACTTCCGGTTTTGTTTGATTTGGATGTCTGCATCAAAACGTGATCCCTAAATTCTTGACGGGAAATGGATTTACAAAGATTTTTAAGGGTTTTAAAAGGATTTTCAAGAATTTTATAAAACTTTACAAGTGTTTTAATAGATTTATAAAGTTTTTTAAAGGTTTTAAATTGTTTATAAGGGTTTCTAAAGGATTCTATAAGAGTTTTTAAAGGATTTAAAGAGAGTTTAAAGGATTAATAAGGGCTTTAAAAAAAATTATAATCGTTTTAAAAAGATTTCCAAGAGTTTTTTTTTAAATTTATAAGGGTTCATAAAGGAATTATAAGGATTTGAATTTTTAGTGGTAACTTACATTCTATTTTTTATATAGATTAATCTATTTATTTTGTTTTAACTTTAAATTTTTTATTTTATAATATAATTTAACTATCTATTTTATCATATTAAATTGGATTTTAATTCTACGCACTCCAAATATTTATATCAAAACTAATATGTGCATCATATCAAATATATATATACATATATATATATATATATCTTAGTTAATATAAAAATAATTCAAAAATTTTAAAATACATAGTTAATAAAAAAAATTAATGTTAAAATCAGTATATATATGCGTATTAAAGACATAAATGTAATTGTGTTTTAAAGCTGATATTTTTAAAATGGTTAAAAATTTACATATAATTTTCTTATAATTATCTTTTTTTTTACATTTTAAAAATTGTTACAAACAAAATATTTGTGACCAAACGATAAATTTGACACGTTGTCTCGATCATATGAGTTAGTAACTTTGAAAACCAAGCTTTATTTTATAAGATATATTTTATTTTATTTTTACTTTTAGTCATATTATAACTTGAGAAGATATTTTTTTATTTATGTATAAATTTTCTTGTTTTTAGATAGGTTGTTAAACATTTTTAATCTATCCAATCATACATTTTATGCATATTAACCGGATTCCTAATATGTCTGCCACCTTCTTTGTTTAAATATATTCCATCTTCTCTTGCTCTCCAGTCCCATAGGCCTCCATGATCCGTAACACCGAAAAGCTTGAATGCTGTAAATTTTTGATAATGTTTATAGTTAGGCTCTTGTCTCAAAGTACACATAAAACGCGTCGTAGCCCATAAATTAATACGAAAAGAAATGTCAACATGTTGTCCGATTGGTATTGTTTTTGGACCGAATACATCATCTTTGGAATAACATCTAATCCAGAGAAGTTTCTTGAATTTGAGTTCGTTCGCTATCCTGATTCCAGAGCCGGATACATGGCCAAGCATGCAAAGACTGAAAACGAATAGAAAGACTGAAAAGTTTTTCATGTTTTTGGGTAGATATTTAGATTTTTTGCTTTGTTATTGGCTTTTGTATTTCAGATATTATATATACACACATTTGTATTACTATTGTTGGCATAGTATGTCAAATGGCATAATATCTTATAATAATCATATTAGGCATACATAAAATCTATTAAAATTGAATTTTTAAGAAAAATGGTAAAATCAAGTAACCAATTGTAGATAATACTAGAAAATTATATGCAAGATCAAATGATAAATCAAGTAACCAATTTTGCATAATCAAACTCTCAATAATTAACCTATTAATTTATAAATTATATTATACTATCTTGATTGCTCGAGTAATTAACTCAATACACTTAACCGTTAGGCAGTATATTCGAGGTCGATCCACAAGGACCAAAGATACTCTAAGAATTTCCGAGACTCGTTCTTAGCTAAAACTAAAAAGATTGTTTGTTTGGTTTTTCGAATTGTAAAATAAAAATACAACAAATTTAAACGATTAAACTTATGAATTAAAGACATTGGGTCATAGGGTATTTCAGAGATC
The DNA here is from genome assembly GCF_000004255.2 of Arabidopsis lyrata subsp. lyrata. NCBI lineage: Eukaryota > Viridiplantae > Streptophyta > Magnoliopsida > Brassicales > Brassicaceae > Arabidopsis > Arabidopsis lyrata. The sequence continues at coordinate 3,552,752 of NW_003302552.1, forward strand.
AATAAAAAATGGAAACATGATACAAGGAATTCAACAATTAAGTACCATTCTTGAACATGAACACAACTAGACTAATTTTCTTTCAAGATATTAATCACTAAATTTGACTACTCGATTACTAAACTTTCGCATGTAATTTCCTAGTCAAATTTCTCATTATCAAACAAGTTCATTAAGTTCACAATGCGTCATAACGTCAACTTTCGTTGGCTAAGCATACATTGCTCAATTCACATTGGTTCAGGCATTCTATCGAACACTTTTGATGCATAAAAAAACCTAGAATCGACAACAGGGTGATCAATCCTATTCTAGCATTAAGAACATGCGAATCAAAGAACCTAAGGAATAAGAACTCCTAATAACAATCAATCCATTAATCCATTGAATCTCCTAATTAGAACCCTAAAACCCAATTGGAGAACTACTCACACATTGCAAAAGAAACAACAAAAATAGATGTAAAGGAAAACATAGTTCAATTGAATAGAAATGAAATAGGGTTTAGAAATCTTCTCCAAATTGTCAAGAAGGATGAATCTCCAATCCCAAAGTGCTTACAGAAGAGAAGTCTCAGAAAAATTACAGAAGAAAACGTGAATAGAAAAATTAGGTCTCTGGGGCTTTTATACTTAGTGCAGAAATAGAAAGCTAAAATTCGGTTAAGGAAAACCGATTTAGTCGTCGAGGCTTGGATCGATCGATCCCCTCAACTCCTGGAATTTGAGGCTTCGACGTCACAATTGGGATCGATCGATCCACGCTTTGGATCGATCGATCCTCAGCTTCTGGTGATCTTTATACCTTTTCTCCACTGTTTTAGCTCCGGATAGGCCCAATTACGCACAAGATGCTCCAAATCCCGCTCGTATACCCATAACCTACAAAGGACTCAAGACACAACCGAAAAGTCGCAAAAGACGGACTACGACACGACAAATGACTCAAAACGCGGACTAAATCAAGACTCAAAACCGTCAAAAACGCAACACATCATATCTGTTAAGTGATATTTTAACATATTTTATAAGTTTATTTTATATGTTTTAACGAGTCTTTTATTTAGGAATAAGTCGTTTTCGATATAAATAAGTGTTTTTAGGAATTTAGAGTCTTTTAGTATTTTATCGAGTCTCTACAGGTTTTAGATTGCTTCGGAGAAAAAAGAGCCGTTTTGGGATATAAATACATATTTGGATATAAAGATTTGTTTTTAAGTGTTAGACATTTGGCCTCAAATGGAGGATTTCTACCGTTAGAACTTTTCCGATTTTTTTATACAAGTTTGATAAAGATGTTAGCTTAATTTTCCAAATGATATGAAGGAAATCTAACGGTGCATTCAAGAGTTATATCCGATTTAGTAAAGAAACGCGTGCACTAGAAGCAGTTGCGCAGAATATGATACCAGAAGAGCCAGATCAATCGGTCTATTTTTGGATCGATCGATCAAAAATATGTTTGAAAATAGACAATATGAAAGAATATTTTTGAAAAAAAACATAGAAAAGGATTACAAATGCCCCTTACCTATATAAGTGTTATATTTACAATCTTTATTCAAACTTTTAAAAATGTATTCTATCCTTTCAAAGATTAAGCATTTCTTGAATTTTTATTGACTTCAATTAGAGAAAAATAAAATAATTTTGGTATTCTAAAATCTGAAGAATAAAATAAAGTTATTTCACTTATTACCGACACAAAAAGTTATGGGAATTTTGCCAAATGTACCACATTTTGGGAAAATCCTAGCAAATGTACCACATTTGAAATGGATTTAGCATTCATACCACATTTGGTGTTTGTGTGGCAACTCTTGGACGATTTTGCCCTTCTCTGTGCGTCAGGTATGTGTCAGGGGAAGGAGCTACAGTAGACGCCGGTTGAGAAATGGGGACAACTTTGTGTCAGAGAAGGACAACTTTGTCTGAAAGACAACTTTGTGTCAGAGAAGGACAAAACATTGCATTAAATGCAGTTTACATTTACCATGGACAATAATTATGAAATAGAGTGAATGATGTCCCCCAAGAATAAGTCCAGATCTCTTGATTGTCCATCACCAGATGATGTGGTTTTACCAGCCAGAGATCTGGATTTACTCGGGGACAACTTCTCTTGATTGTCCATCGTCAGATGATGTGGTTTTACCAGCCAGAGATCTGAATTTACTTGGAGACAACTTGATCTTTATTTTATTCCGCCAAAGAGCCGAAGACGAAGATCTGGATTTACTCGGGGACAACTTTGTTTTACCAGAGGGACGAAAATGGTTACCAATGCGTTAGGAGAGAGACTGTGGACGGCAGAAAATTCGGAGACTACGAAGATCTGGATTTATTCGGGGACAACTTTGTTTTACCAACCAGAGGGACGAAAACGGTTACCAATGCGCCAGGAGAGAGAAAAAGGACGGCAGATTGTAGCTCCTTCCCCTGACACATTCCTGACGCAGCCAGAAGGGTAGTTTCGTCTTTCCAGATGACGAATGTGGTATGGATGCTAAGTGGACTCAGAAAGTGGTACTGGGCCTAAACTTTTTGAAAAAAGTGGTACTGAGGCTAATTTTCCCAAAAGTTATTCCACTTAATTAAAAAAAAAACAATTTATCTGCGATAAAAAAAAAAAAAAAAATCCTCTCTTATCTCTCTCAATCTTTTACTATTAATTTATTAGGTTCTTTCGAGAAAAAATCGATCAGAGCTTTTTAGAGAAAAAATGGAATTCACCGCAGAGCAGCTAAGCCAATACAACGGCACCGACGAATCGAAGCCGATCTACGTCGCAATCAAAGGCCGTGTATTCGATGTCACCACCGGAAAATCCTTCTACGGCTCCGGAGGCGATTACGCGATGTTCGCCGGAAAAGACGCGAGCAGAGCTTTGGGAAAGATGAGTAAGAACGAAGAAGATGTATCTCCTTCTCTTGAAGGTCTCACTGAGAAAGAGATCAATACTCTTAATGATTGGGAGACCAAATTTGAAGCTAAGTATCCTGTCGTTGGCCGTGTTGTCTCTTAGGTCAAGATCCTTGTCTTTTATGATCTGGATTATGTTATGTAACTATTGTCTGTGAGGATCTTTGTGTTGTGTGTTTCTGATATCGTGTTTGGATCTGATCGTTTTGATGACGATTTTGATACAATAAACATAAAAACCAACTTATCTATGAAATAAATTGGTGATTTAGTGTCCATTTTTCTTTTTATTTTTTTGCTCTGTATTGCTCAATGATAGATCTGCGTGGAATCACATGAGATTGATATGTTTAGGTTAGGGATTTGTCAATTTTATTCAATTAGAGATTGAGAAAAACACTAAGTGTGTAGTAGGAACCAAGAATAATGATAAGTGTGTCTTGGCTTCTGTCTTGAGGCCTTGAAGCTTGCTTTGTTGGACTCCTGTCTTGAGGTTCTTGCCTTTGCCTTGCGTGTTGCTAGCGGGTCTTTCGTTTGTTGTGATGGTACTGGTCTTAAGTGGGATAGGCTCTGTTGACGGGTCTCCTCTAAGCAGCCTTGGAGCTCGCCGGAGGAGCTAGTACTGGACGACGGTTGTCAGGCAGGTTCCCACTCGCGGTGTCGTAGATCCCGGTCCTTTCAATCCCTGATGCTTCACTTGTTTACAATTTGAGAGTGTGGATTGTTCACGGAGAAGCTGTAAGCTCTGTCCGATCTAAGGTTTTTGAGGGCTGGCCTCGGAGTCCAATTTGAATTCATTTCTTCGCCATGAAAGTCCATGTTCCGCCGTCTTAGCTTGTTAGTTTTATTCGTCTTCGCCATGAAAGTCCATTTTGGCAACCCTTTTTTAAGAGTAAACCTTAAGTTTTCTGTTATATCTATTGGTCTTCATATAAATCATATTCTGATTCTAAGGTTACTTTGTAGTTTGTTGTGATGATTTGGATTTAGGTCTCATATATTCGATGAGAGATTATAAAGATTGGTTGGTGTCTTTCATATGTTACAAACACTTGGAGGTAATTGTGGCTGGTAAAAAAAAAAACTAATGGTTTCTGAAAATCTGAGCAAGACCAAACTTACTGTATTACAAAGCAAATCAGTGTTTTTTTTTTGGTTTTGGATTCAGTGTAAATTCTCTTACAAGTTCCAAGTTGTCAATTTTAGTCTTTTGGGTTTTGAGATTTGGAAGAATATAGTTATGATGAACATTCAGAATTTAGAGAAGTAATATAATGTGTGCCTTCTTTCTTACTTCTCAGTCTAATTAAATTTTTTTTTTTTTTGGCAAAGAGAGAAGTACGACTTGGGCCCTCCTGTTTCGGCACAGCGTTCTTGCGACTAATGTGTGTCTTGGTGGTTTCAGAATGCCTCTGTGATGCCTATAGCTATGCTCGTTTATCAAGAGAGAGCCATCCTAACTTAGATATTATTTTGGCATTTTAAATAAACAATGCACAAACCACCTCCTCCAAGAACTAGATACCTTGTTGGATTTGAGCCAAACCTGGAACATAAGTGAGGAGAGGTGGGGTAGGAGTTTCAGCACCATGTTGATCCTTATGTATGTATTTATTCTTTCCCACAATTTGTCAAAATGTTGTTGGAGAACCTGGGGGTGATTACAAGACACTACAACTTTGTTCTCCTGGTCGACTAAGAAACTCATCCCAATACAAAACCGCAAATGATAGCGGAGATCAAATTTCGACACTGTCAGGAACTTGCTCCATGATATGTCTTTTGTAATCTCCATCTTAGTCGCTATCCATACCTTAGAGGCTCTGAATAGCAAATATACAAAGTTGTTGCTCTTCTCTAGTCAATAGTCATTGATAAAGCCACACAACAATAAGAAAGAGGAACATCCTCGGGAAGAGACACACTTTGGAATCTCTCTGTTGAAAAATCAAAACATAGTAAGATAACACCTTGTCCTTGTTGACTAAAAGCAAGCCAGTAAATATTTCCCTTCACAGATGTGCCAAGACGTTGAAACCGTGGTATGAACCAGTCTCCAGTCTCACCAACAACCCGCCACAATTTAGAGGTAAATTCATAGACTTGGTACTCAATTTTTAATGGGAAATGATCGCCAGATCGATTCATCGTCAAGATTTGGTAACAGGCGGATCTGTTATCGTAACCGAGAGCATAGTGTTTGATTTCCTTGTAGCTAAGTCTGGGTTGGATCCACCTTCTTTTACATGAACATGGATTCCAGACAACCAGTTTATTGGCTTTGGTGGTGCATAGCAACAAGCCGTTGCAGTGAAAGACCGTCTATCAACTTCTTCTGAAGAGTTAGAAAGAGGATTAGGCTGAATTGACAGTTACCTTTGCAGTTGGAACAGCCTTGTCGTTGTCAACTTTATGGTGAGAAACGCTCACGCTCACTTACAAATTCCCTATTGTCAATCAACAAGAGAACTTGAGTGGAGGAGGTCCTTGAAGCATTTTTTTTTTTTTTGAATATAATGTTTAATTAGATTCAAAAGAAAAATAAACGTTTTTACAACTAGTGCAACTTTTGGTTGATTTATGCTTAAAACATGAGATCTAAAAACTGTTACTTAACTCCTTGATTCAAACCACACTTGGAGGCTCTTGTCGTATCTTTGATCTCCATGTGATCGGATTGATGAGATCTGATTCCGAATTTGCTTATCTATCATTCTGATTATGCAGGCTGCAGGATTTGGGTTCTCCCCAATGTCTTCTTCCATTCCTCTCTCTCCATACAGTATATACCGTTGCTTGAAAGAGATATCGAGCAATAAAGCTTTCCACTCGGTCTTGCCAAGTACTCGAGATAGTGGGGATCAGGATTTACCAGCTGGTTGAGTACTTTGCTTTGTAGATATTCTTGGCCAGATTCTTCCAAATTTCAGAGGTGAAAACGCAGTCGAAAAACAGGTGGTTTCTGGATTCTAAGTCGTTGTTGCATAAGACACAAGTCGTTGCTAGTGCTTCTTAGAAAGAAATCTCCCATATTTGATCAGAGCGTTCCATTCTTTGGATATTAATCGCAATCGTGCCAAAGGCACAGCCGGAAACCTAGAGAGTCCACCACCAAATCCTCTGGGAAATGCATTGTGCTAGAAAACGACTGTTTCGAAAAAAATCGTTGAACTCTTAGTAAACAAGGCACATTAGAGATTTTAGCCCTAAAAACATTCTAATGGTTCCTCTGATCCCTATGCCCGATGACATCCTAATGATTTTGCACATTGTTAGATCAATGTATACCCATATGCAACTATTTCAAAAATTTACTAAGCATACATGATTTAAACATTGAGAAACTCTGTTTATATTTAATCATCATAGAGTGATTAAAGTTACAATTGGTGACAATGTACCATAACACATAAATAAATAAAAGAACAACATGTATCTATTAAGCATTATTATCCTGTAAGTTTAATAGTTAAACTTTGATGAAAAAGTCACAAATATCTACTAAATAGTAATATCATTTAAGTTTCTTTTTGTCTCATTTATTTCAATGTTATCACATACAACTATTATATATATATATATATATATATATAAATTGAGTTGAGTTCATAAGCTAGTAACCTAAATTTAATTTACATGTATTTAGTATAGATACACAAAGCATAATAATGCATCATAAGGTTCGTACAACACAAATTAAATACTTTTAACTTTGATAAAAGAAAGTCACATGTATCTATTAAACATTAATGCTCTTTATGTTTATACTTATCTCATACTTTAATATTATTATATATATAGTTATTAAATATTGAAGTATGGAAACAAATCTCTCTTTACTCTTACATTTCACCCTAACTCTCTTCTTAACGAATATGAATTTAAGTTGTTGGAGGATGTTGTTATTCTTGTTGGGTTATATCTTGTATATTAATCGTTTTGTGGATGCTGAAATATTGCAAACTTTCAGTGGTTTTAAAATTGAAGAGCAACTTAAAGTCGTCAACAAACCTGCTACGAAAATTATCAAGGTCCGTTTAATAATATCTTAAACTCTAGAACCATACTATTCACGTTGAATTGCATGTACTTATAAATGAATGCATGTTCTTATACTATATATATATGAATTTTACAAACTAATCTCTAATCTAATTTGTTTCTGAATGATAGACTATACATGGCGATTCATATAGATGTGTGGATTTTTACAGACAACCAGCGTTTGACCATCCGTCGATGAAAAATCACTTATTTCATTATGAAGTAAATAATATATTTAATACATGTGAATTTGATAATTTATACAATAACTAATACAAAATTTATCTGTAAATATAGATGGGTCGGCCATCATCCTTACAAACTTCAAGAGCAAATAATGGAAAGTTTGGTTACTTGTGGAAAAATGGCATAGGATGTCCCATTGGTACCGTGCCTATAAAAACAATTGCTAAAGGTTATAAGCCTAATAATTATAAGCCTAGAGGTTCTTGGAACTTCACTTATAATAAATATAATGTTGATGGTAATCAACATCATGTAAGTGGTCTAATCTTTGTTATATTTCAAAATTATATATATACTATTATACAAACTCATAACATAAATATTGGTTATGCATATGGTGTTGATGATTAGTTTGCAGTGTCTCGTACCAAGGGAAAAGGAAAAATCTATAATGGAGCAACAATGATACTTTCTATAAATGATCCTAAAATTAAATCTTTACAATATAGTTCCGCTCGTATGCACGTTCAAATTGGAGATGATTTTATTCAAGCTGGGTGGACTGTAAGTTTGTTATCATATCTTATATTTTATTTGAATTATAACATGTGCTCTAGATAATATAAATAATTATGATAAGTAAATGTTTTTAAAAAAATCTAAAATTTTGATATGTTCCTTTAATTTATTTCCATAAATTTATTTACATTTCAGGTAAATCAAAAGTTGTATTCTGACAACAAGACTCGAAGTTATGTGTATACGAAAGTAAGTTTATTATCAATATATGTATGTCTAATATATTACTTATCCCATCATATTTTGTGAAAGATTTTTAATGTACAAAATATTTTTGATGTTAGGCATAACGATATATTTAATTATACAGGTGGGTGAAAATCAATGTTATAACAGCCTGTGTCCAGCTGGGATTATAGTGGTCAGTTCAGATATTTCTCTTGGTTTTTATTTAGGTCCTCCTAGTGTTCGTGGTTCAAGATCAGGTGTCTATTCTGAATTTGGTTTACTCAAGGTTTGTTCCTTTCTATTTTATGATATTTTGTTTATCTATATATACATTTATTTTATTTTATTTATTATCTACATTTACAACTAAACAAATTTATGTTTTAACTCGTTACTAAGTTTTCTGCAAAAAAAAAAAAAAAAAAAAAAAAAAATTTCAAATCGCTTTTAAAAATACATTTATCCTTTACCTAGGTGTGGGCAAAATACCCAAAAGAGGTTCGAATCGATTTTGATTCCTATTTAATTGGGTATTTCGGATTATTTCGGGTAATTTGGGTAGATTTGGATAGCCAATCTGAACTGCACCCAAAGATTTTTAACTCTCCATTCTATTTTTTCATTCGCTGAAATTCGGGTTTTTTTGGGTATTAAAGGTACTTACATATATAGTTTGGTTAGGTTTGGAGAAAAAGTACTACAACCAAATTGTATCCAAAAACTATCGGATTTTTTCAGGTTCTCTATTCAACTATCCGTACCTATCCAAACGATAAACATACCAAACCAAACACGATCCAAAATTTGAAAATACAAAAATGGAACTTAGCCTCAAAAACCGAAATACTTGAAACCTGAAATACTCGAACTAACCCCGAACCGCAACCTCTACCTACAAAAAAATGCAAATCAATCCCGCAAAATCAAAACTAATACAGAATATATTTTTTTTGTTAAAGAAGTAATACATAATGTAACCCTAATATTTGGCTTCAACAAGTTTTTACGGTCAAATACATTAAATTTTTAACATTATAAAAGCGGATTTGGATTTTGACTTTGATTTGGTATATTATTTATATAAGTTTAATAGATTTAAAGATAGTAACGACATGTTATATTGCGTTTTATTCTTGAATTCGTGGGATTGACTTGTATGTTTAGGTGATGGAGGGTAAAATTACATAAAGTGATGATTTTACGGGTTATTTTTTCAGAAAATCATGTTATTTAACAATAAAGTTCTAGAACATATATCAAATATAGGGAATAAATCTCACACAAGATCAAACAAAAAAACTCAAACTGTTTTTGTTAGTCAAAGTTATATCGGTATTTAACAGTTTGTTTGAATAAAATCATTATCTATACAATGATCTGTCTTTGTTTTGATGTGACAATTGATAAAGAATAAGGAAAATGGTAATTGGTGGCTCAAGTTAGGAGGACAAGAAATTGGGTATTGGCCAGGAAAAAATTTTCAACAAAGTTTTGCCAACAATATCGAGTGGGGAGGAGAAGTATATAGTGCATCTTTACCGAGTCCTCAGATGGGGAATGGTTATTTTCCAGAAACGCATATAGAGTTTGATGCCGTCATCTTTAATATAACTATAGTCAACGAAAATTTTAAGAGTGTTGAGCGGATAAAGAATAGAGAGGCATTTTCAGATAACACTCGTGGTTATAAAGTTTATGATGATATATTCGTAGAATTACCGATAAGAAATGCCATATATTATGGGGGTCCAGGAAATATCTAAAAGCGAGAAAATAATTTATGTAAAAGTTAAAGAAAAATTCTAAAAAAGCAGCTTGGTTACAAGCATCTAAAATTAAGTATTCATCTTTCTTCTTTTTTCATTGTGGATTTATATATATAATAACCAAAAAAAAATTACTAAAGAGATGTTCGCAAGTTTGATGAGGGCATACACTATAGTGTAATCTTTTTTACTAGTAATAAAATTTTAACTTTCCAAATAAACTTGTAAAGAAAAATGTCACCCAAAGAATTATGGGAGAAAAACAAAACTATAAATGTTGACCAAAAAAAAAAAATTGTCACTATGTTTGTTAAAGTCTTACATTGAATTCGGTTAAAATACATTGTAACTGATCTAAAATAAATTGTTTACCAACTGCAAATGCTGAAAAACTAGTTAGACAAAAAAAAAACTCTAATGCAGTTTCCTTTTTTTAGTCATCTGGAATTATATCATAAATCCCAAGAGGTCACACATCTAAAAGTGAGGACAACAACTCAACAATCATCAAGCCTAAACTAAGCCTCTTACTAACAAAAGAAGGGCAAGTACAAAAGAATTAACTCCAAACCCAGAGCCATACAACCCAAAAACTCAAATTCAATCAGAGGACAAAGCTCTTTCTTCTGCGAAGTCCCCATCATGCCAAGAAGGATGACCACTCGCAACATACGATTGTAGCCTACAGTCATTAGTAAGACTCTTCGCAATAAGAAAACCACCTCTGTTTGAAGAAGAGTTTTCTAAACCTTGAAAGACTTAAGAACTAAACCAGCCTCCATAGATTGGTATCTATAAGAAGGCCAAGCCACCGGTCTGATAATAGCCTTTACCAAAACCTCTTCCTGCAACGCAAAAATCACATTCTCTACTTTGTGACTCCTCATACTTTCAATAGCCCACATCAAAACCAAGAACTGAGTATCTTGCTTCACATTAATCCTCACAAAGACTCTCCTATTATAAAGTAAGACCACACTCAAATGGTCCCTTAAATCTCATGCACAACAATCAAACTTATTTCTGTTGGACCAAGATATACCAATATTGCATTTGAACCAATTTCTAGGTGGCGGACACCAACTAAACCTTTCACCATCATTCTCTTGTCTCTGACCATTCACCACTCCATTCTCCCTACTACTCACAAGAGGTACCCCCTTCTTCCTCAGTTTTCCGAGCATCAATCCATTCAACCAGTCCTCTCTGATTTTTTTGGTTGTATCTAGTGGAGAAAAACATTTACCTTCAAAAGAGGCAATGTTTCTGTTCTTCCAAATACGCCATAAAATCCAAAGGAACGGAGATCGTAATTCTTCTTACCATAAGGGATTCTTAATATTCATTAATAGGTAATGAATATTAGCAAAAGCAGAACCATTTTGAAACCCCCAACAAAGAGAGGGAATTCCAGTGAAGGCCTAGATTTGTCTAGCCATGGAACAAGAGAACAACACATGATTTACAGTTTCTTCATCTCCTCCACATAATTCACATCTTTCATCCAACTTCATCCCCCTATAATTCAACGCAGCAAAAGACCCAAACTTAATTCTAAAAACATACCACTTCGCCAACCCCTTTATGGCTCTAAGTCTTATCTAAAAGTCTAAAACACTCTACAAAGCTTAGGAACTAAAATTTTATGAGAGTTAACATATCTTATATTGTTCTTCATCGACTTTGCATTTTGTTCCCCCTCTCTTAATTTTCATGACTAATCTACTTGTAATAACAATGTTTAGTGAGTACTTCCAGCTTTTATGGTTTGTCTAACTAATCATGGAAACGATATGACATGATCACATGAGCTAGCCTGGATCTTGCGAGATCTCAACGTCAATAAGACTGTCACTAACAAATACGGCATTGGAGGCAAAGGCAATGAATCTTTTCCATGTGATGCAATTGATTTGGTGTCAAAGACACTTATCAATTCTTTTAAAAAATTGGATATAGGTTAGCCGGAATAAACTAGATTAGAAACGAATATTTGATTCCCCGAATGTTTTCACTCGCCCCTTCTGGCCAAGTGAATAGAGCGAGTGTGTCAGGCCGAGTGGATCAAGTCTAGTCAACTGCTTTGAACATCTATTTATACTTATCAAAAATATATGTTTATAATGGATCTGATAAGGCCCTTACAAATTAAAGAAAGGCTCACTGACCCAATAAAACAAAAGGCCCATACTAATATAAAAACGAGAGAGAGAGACAAAATTAGTGGAGCCAAACAGATATGTCGTAATTCAGGATTAGGTTTACTCTCTCTCCAAACTCTGCCCAATCTCTCTCCGCGCGTGCAACTGTAACCGGCTAACGGTACTCTGTTTCTTACTCTCATCTTCTTCTTTGTTGTACTTAGAGGAGAGAGCTAAGAAGATGAGTGGTCAAGAGGAGAAGAGAAACACAAGAAGTTGACCGCCTGACCGGTTTTCAAACACTCCCTCGAGTAGTGATGATGTTGAGGCAGATGCATCAGAGAGGCAAGAGGATGGAACCAATGGTGAGGTGAAAGAAATGAATGACGACACTAATAATCCTCAAACTTCAGAGTCCAATGCACGTCGTATTATAATCAGCTCTAATATAACCGATCCATGGAAGTCTGTGTCTGACGAGGTACTTGGACTAAATATTAACTTCCTTTTATTTCAAATCCTTTTCTCATACTAGTCTGTTGAAACCAAATATCGTACATTCAGGGTCGAATTTCTTCCAAGATCTCTTCTCCAAAGAGGTAGTACCGCAATGTTTTACATATCGAGAAGAACACGGAGAGGAGGAACAACAACAACAACAACAACAACAACAACAACAACAACAACAACAACAAATATACCCAATGGCACTTGATCTTAACTTCACAGCTCAGTTAACTCCTGTGATGATCAAGAGGAGAAGAGAAACACAGGATTTCTCAGAATCGGATTGGATGCTTCAAAGCTAATAAGTAGAGGAAGAACAACAGGTTTCAAACCATACAAAAGATGTTCCATGGAAGCCAAAGAAAGTGGAATCCTCAACAGCAATCCTATCATTCATGTGGAACAGAAAGACCCCAAACGGATGCGGCTGAAAACTCAAGCTTCGACATGAAACTCTATTTTCATCTCTTCTGTTTGTACTCTGTTTTTAAATTTTCAAGATCATTAGTACATTTTCTTTGTCTTTTGAGGCCTTTGTATTTGTTTCCTTGTCCATAGTCATCCTGAAACATGTGACTCTATTATCAACAAATCATAAACTGTTTAAACTTTTTGTCCAACTTTCTTTAAAATCTTTTGACACTAAAATCAAAATTTTGGTTGGTATATTGGGAAATGTGACACAATTCTATTCTTCTTGTTTTAGAGCTCTCCTAATCGCAACATGGAACTTCACTAAAAGGGCAGGAAAGGAGAAGACTTGTAGAAGTAAGAACTCATGTCGATATATGCAAATGACAGTATTCAAAATTATGATAATCAAATGCACCCAAAGTCAGATCTACAGTTTCACCCCTCATTAATTGATAAAGTGACAATCAGGAAAAGATTAGGTTAAATACTTTCTTGGAAAGTTGTAGACACTAAAGCATAGGGACAATAACAAACAAGGGCTTTTCTTTTCAATTGTTAACCCTCAAAACTAGGCCTGGGCATATGGGTAACCCGTTCGGGTTCGGGTAAAACCCGTTCGGGTTGAATGGGTAATGAATTTATGGTCCATTCGGGTATTCTTATGGTTTCGGTTCCGGTCCGGTTCGGGTATTGTCGGGTTCGGGTCGGTTTGGGTAATACCCGAAGTTTAAAATCACTTTACATACTCAAATGATCAAATAAAGAAAATAGAACATCAAACATGACATTTAAATACTAAATCCAATCCAAAATAACAAAGATGACTATTTCACTCTTAAGTGTTAAGAGTAGATTCTAATTATCTATATACATATATAAACATATGTGTATTGCATATATATAAGTATATATATAAGTATATAACTATATAAGACTATATATCTAATTATCTATATACATATATAAACTCAAATGTCAAAAGTCACAAAACCTAAAACCTAGGACATACATATAAGTATATAACTATATAAGACTATATATCTAATTATCTATATACATATATAAACATGTGTATTTCTTCGGATTTGTGGGTACCCTAAATGGGTAACGGGTAATCCCCGACCCGACCTGATACCCACGGGTAATCCAATACTCTACCCAATGAGGTAATTTTCTAATACCCTAACCCGCCCCAACCCGATTTTTTCGGTCCGGGTATCGGTTCGGGTATCGGGTCCGGGTTTTTTGCCCAGGCCTACTCAAAACAACGATAGTCATTAGGTTAGTTTCAAAAATCTACAGGGTAATTCACTCTGCTCGGGCATATCACTGATCAAATTAACTTCACCCTGCTTCTCTACAATATCCAACTTGTTCAAAGAATGAGAATGTATAACAAACCGCTTATAATGATCCTCACTATTGTTCCAAACGGTTAAACTCAAAAGGGAAGGCACATCAATGGTGAAAGTCTCCACATTGTCGTCCTTACAACAGTCTACCCACAAATCTTCAAGCACAGGGGAAGCGGAGATAAGCCTGATGAAAGATTCCTCGTCTGGGTACCTCACAGACATAAGCATCAACTTCTTGAGGGAATGAAAGCTAACACGAGAAGGAACTTCCAAAAAAGTCACATTGATGAGTTTCAAGGTCTCGAGTGTTTCACATCTAAACAGTATACTCGGCAATCTTATAAGGCAATGGTAATCGAGATAGCTAAAATCTATCTTCAGACAACGCACAAAACGATCAACTGCAAATCGAACCCAAAACTCGATCTGCAACAGCAACGTGGGAAAGATGAAATCCGAAGACAACGTGCGTAGAATTCTATTCGAATGGTGATCATCCACCCAGCGATCTTCAAAGTTAAGCCGTGGCAACAATGTCCAAAGAGACAGCCATCTTTTAGACAAAAGGCTCGTAGTAACGGCATCTTTGATTGGGACAAAGGACAAGATTTTGATGAGCAAATCATCAGTCAACTGAGTAAAGCTGTCGTCCATATGAATTTTCACAAAGAAGTTAAAAGCTTTGCTTTTTAACAAGTTTCACAAATCTGCAGGTGTAGATTTGAACAAGCAGAAGAAACAGAGATGGTAAGGAAGACAATGAGAAATAGCTATAGCATTCAGATTCCAAACTTGTAAACGAACGAAGAATCGAGAGAACCCCTAACCTTTCGAAGCCGAGAGAAATCTTCAGTAGAAGAAGAATCGCTCTCTCACTTCCTCTTTCGCTCTCTCACTCCTGCAGTGTTGTCTTTTCGGTATGAGGAAGAAAGACCTAGGTTGGTTTGATGGGCCTAAGCCCAAAATTGTTATGTTGCAATTTTTTCAATTGCTTTCCTTCTTAAAAAGTCAAAAACGAAATTTTTTAAAAAATTAACTTAACCAAAATGTTTGTAATTCAAGATTTTACCAACATAACTAGGATCGGACCCGCGGTCCACCGCGGGAGAATAGTGGTTTACATACATTGATTTTAATATTGTGCGTGTTTTAAGTAGAGCGAATCGTGTAGTGTACATATAAATATTCATAATAACGAATTATAGAGAAAATGTTAAATTGTTTATAATTAAACCGATCATATTAATTATGATTACAAAATGGAATTTTATGTTTTAGAATTCTAAAATTAGTCGATTCAGAGGAACTAGAGCAGTCAAAATAGGTCAAAAACCGTGGGTCGAGCCCAAATCATCTCACTATGGGACAGATTTGGGAAAATATATTAAACCCGTAAATAAACGGGCCACATGGATTGATTCGCAGTGGATCATAGGTTTTAATCGGTTTTCGTCCCCGGGTTGGCGGATCAGCCCGCATGTTAGTATTTATTGATAAAAATATAATTTATTCAATATTTGGTAATTTAAAAAACTTTTAATAAATGAAATTATAATATTTATAAATATAATGATATATAAAATTATTTTCTCTAAATTTTCTTTTATTTATTTATTTTAGTAGTATTTTAAATTTACGTTACTTTAAAATTAATTAAACAAAATCCACGGACAACCCCGCAAATCAGCATACATTTGCGGGACGGGTTTGTGTTTCATATATGCTACCCGCGGGTCGTGTGGACCGACTAACTATATGTCAAAATATATTTTGCCTATCACAAAACGGGCTTAACGGGACGAATCAACTCGCTTTGACAGCTCTAATGGGAATATTATTTAGTCATACAACAAAATAGAGTTTGGACATAGGAATAATAGAACCTGTATCTTATTTGTTAGATGAGAGATTGAAACTTTGAAAGGTGAAATATAATGATTAAAAATTAATTATTATTTTTGATGATTCACAAAATTTAATAAATATTTATCATCTTGTTGAATAATTCTAAAAATCATCTTAGCGAAATAGGTTTTGGAAAATATTGGTTTATATTGTTGGCAATATAAAATCCACATTATTAGTATCCATATTTAAAGATCTTACGGTAGATTTGCTTGTTAATGGTATAATTTAAAGGAATACTTTATTAGTATATGCATTTAATGGTTAATCAAGTAATTAAGAAGATACCATATAAGTCGAGATTGTTTTGATTGTTTAAATATTTAATTTTCTAATCGGTATCCGATTGTATTTATTGCGAAACAATAGTATCCGTTATTAGTCGAGGTTTAATTTTGGGTCAGTTTAAAAAAGTTAATTATACTCAAAGATCCATTTGCTTTAATTTCGGGTCAATTTGTGTTAATTTTTCAATTTAACCCGACCCAATTCAAAATGAATTCAATTTGTACTTCTCTTTTAATAGTATAGAGATTGAAGCTGTTGTATGAATCATGTAATCATCATCGGCTAAGGGGTACTATTTTATTAAACCGGAACTAAACCGGAATCTATAGCTCAAGTTGTTCATCGAAATCTCCAACAATATCTTGAACAATAAAAGTCATCTTCTCCCATATTAAATATATCATGAGAGATGGTTAATTTCTCTTTGTCTCATGTTCTAAAAGGCGGTCGCTTAGACCCCGCCTAGGCGCTAGACGCCCTTGTGACGCCTAGACGACTGTTTCGGATGTCTAAAATCGCATAAGTTTTGTTTCAGTGTATTTTTCTAATTTCCAACTACATAAATATTTAAATTATAAGTTTTAACTTCATATATATTGTTTGATATGAATTAAATAAATATTATTTTTTAACTTTTGTTTACAATTTAATATTTTTATTTTATAATAGATAGTTTTATATGATTTTTAGCTATAATATCATATTTCTAATGTGTTATGTTGTAAACGCCTAAACCGTCTAAAATTGCCTAGTCCCCGATTAAACGTTTTAGGCGCTAGGCATTGGTCACCGCCCGCTTAGCGCCAAACGCTTTCTTGAACACTCAACTGATGCATATTCTCTGTCTATTATTGAGTCTTTACACCAATGGCTTAATTATAGTAAGGAATCTAAGGATAGTAGGATACACATATTTTGATATTATTTTTTTTTATTTTTTTGGTGAGTTATTTTGATACTATTTATTCGTACATTGTTTAATTTAATTTATAATTTATAATTTTATTTTCAATTAAAAATATATGTTTAAAATGGATCTAATAAGGCCCTTATAAATTAAAGAAAGGCTCACTGACCCAATAAAACAAAAGGCCCATACTATATAAAAACCAGAAGTAGAGAGAGACGAAACAGTAAAGCCAAACAGATAATGTCGTAATTCAGGATTAGGTTTACTCTCTCTCCCAAACTCCGCCCAATCTCTCTCCCTCTCTCCGCCGCGTGCAACTGTAACCGCTAACGGTACTCTGTTTCTTACTCTCATCGTCTTCGTCTTCGTTTTGCTTAGAGGAGAGAGCTAAGAATAAGATGAGTGGTCAAATCACTTGCAATGATCGAACAAGAACGTATTGGACTCCAACAATGGAACGATTCTTTATAGATCTTATGTTAGAGCATTTACACAGAGGAAACAGAACCGGTCACACTTTCAACAAGCAAGCTTGGAACGAGATGCTTAGTGTTTTCAATTCTAAATTCGGGTCACAGTACGATAAAGACGTGTTGAAAAGCCGGTATACGAATCTTTGGAAACAGTATAATGATGTCAAGTGTCTTCTTGATCATGGTGGTTTTGTTTGGGATCAGACTCATCAAACTGTGATTGGTGATGAGAGCTTATGGAGTTTGTATCTTAAGGTTTAAAAAATCAGATTTTTCTATGTTTTAGTTTGGATTTGGTTTATATGATTTTGACTGGTGGTTTGTGGTTTTTATAGGCTCATCCGGAGGCGCGTGTTTATAAGACGAAACCGGTGTTGAATTTTAGTGATTTGTGTTTGATTTATGGGTATACGGTTGCTGATGGGAGATATAGTATGTCAAGTCATGATTTAGAGGTTGAAGATGAGATCAATGGTGTGTTTTTTTGTTCTTTTGTTTATGCATACTTAGTTGTTGGATTGGTTAGTTACAATGTGGGTTTTTTTTGTAGGTGAAAGTAGTGGAAGTGTTGTTATATCGGGTAAAGAAAGCTCGAAAACTGAGTGGACTACGGAAATGGATCAATACTTTATTGAGATTATGGTTGATCAAATTGGAAGAGGTAACAAGACTGGTAATGCTTTTAGTAAACAAGCATGGACAGATATGCTTGTTTTGTTTAATGCTAGATTTAGTGGTCAATATGGGAAAAGGGTTTTAAGGCACCGGTACAATAAGTTGTTGAAGTACTATAAGGATATGGAAGCTATTTTAAAAGAAGACGGGTTTTCGTGGGATGAAACTCAGCTAATGATAGCTGCGGATGATGCCTTTTGGGATTCTTACATCAAGGTTTGAATTCTTAGGCTATTAGTTCCTAACTTGAATAATCTTTTGATCTTCATTCCATTAGTTTGAATCTAGATGTGATGAGACAGGACCACCCACTTGCGAGAACGTATAGGATGAAATCTTTACCGAGTTACAACGATTTGGACACAATATTTGCCTGTCCAGCTGAGCAAGGGACTATGCCTCATCCAGTCCAAGGCAAAGATCACAGAGATGATGGTTCGGCTGCCCAAACAAGTGACTTAAATCGTTTTCGATTAATCCGATTCTGATAGATGCCTAAATTTTACTTCTGCAGGTGAGACTAAGGCCAACCAAGTGCATAATTCTGACCGGACAAGGACATTTTGGACTCCGCCAATGGACTACTATCTAATTGAGTTATTAGTGGACCAAGTGAACAATGGGAATAGAGTAGGGCAGACTTTCATAACGAGTGCTTGGAATGAAATGGTTACAGCTTTCAATACCAAATTCGGGTCTCAACACAACAAAGACGTTCTAAAGAATCGGTACAAACACTTGAGGAGGCTGTACAACGACATAAAGTTTCTTCTCGAGCAAAATGGCTTCTCATGGGATACAAGAAGAGATATGGTGCTTGCAGATGATGATACTTGGAATACCTATATACAGGCATGCCACATTCTTTTCTTTTAAAGATCTCAGTTATATGGTTATGCTTGCTTACAAATGAAGCATGTGCAGGCACATCCAGAAGCTAGATCATATCGAGTTAAAACTATTCCAAGCTATCCAAATCTTTGCTTCATTTTTGGGAAGGAAACGTCGGATGGGAGATACACACGTTTGGCTCAAGCTTTTGATCCCATACCGGCAGAAACTGTGCAGATGATCGGTAAGCTTCTCTTTAGCATTGTCTTTGAGATTCGATAAAAGGTAAAGCTAATCTGATTATATTGGCTCTATCTAAGTTTTATAGTTGTAACGTTGTGCTCTCCATCTCCTTTTGATTCATTAAGCTGTGAATGTGAGACTTGCGATATAGACGCGATTGACAAATGATCCTTTTGTATGTAATGAATCCTTCTCAGAAAGTGGAAGCACAGATGTATTTAAAGATACTCTGGGAGAAACTCACGGTATCCAGATGGTGGTTTATACCAGCAATGAGAAAAATGATTACACCTGTAGTAATATCGGTCCTCCCTGTATAGAATGGACACGGGTCATGGACCGCTGTCTTATTGATCTTATGCTAGAGCAGGTGAATAGAGGAAATAAGATTGGTGAGACATTCACAGAGCAAGCTTGGGCTGACATGGCAGAATCCTTCAATGCAAAGTTCGGGTTGGAGACTGACATGTTCATGTTGGAGAATCGTTACATATTGATGATGAAAGAGCGTGACGACATCAACAATATCCTCAACCTTGATGGCTTTACTTGGGATGAAGAGAAGCAAACCATTGTTGCAGAAGATGAATATTGGGAAGCATATATCAAGGTAAAAATATTAAACTGAACACTATACAGATGTTTTCTTATAAAGTCATTCTAAGTGATTAGTGTCTGATTTTGTAGGAGCATCCAGATGCAACCATATACAAAGGTAAAACATTGGATAGTTACGGCAATTTGTGCAAGCTAAATGACCATCTCTCCCAAGAAAGTTTCAATTGTGAGAATCTCATGATCGAGTTGGAAAATTATGGCAATGAGATGGAAATAGTTGATGACTTGAGTTCACTCCACAAGCAGCAGAATAAGCGAACCAACCCAATAACTCCACCTTTGGGGCTAGTTGTATGTAAGGCTCAGAAAACCGGAGTAGAGATGAGGAAGTCTTTGTGTGAAACAGATGGTGACAATGATTGTACCAAGCCCATGCCTCCGAACGAAATGTACTCAAGAATAGGAAGTGCCCTTGATGCATTGCAAGCTTTGCCTGACATGGATGATGAACTTCTACTGGATGCTTGTGATCTTTTGGAAGACGAGAGGAAAGCAAAGATATTCTTGGCTTTGGATGTCTCATTACGTAGGAAATGGCTTGTTAGAAAGCTCCGTCCTTCGGCTAATTTTTAAGCCAATGTGTCTCTCTTTCAAGCCAAACAAGACCAAGATAAAACCAAGTTTTTAGCACAATAGAAATATAGTTTCTGTAAGGGATTGTAAAATTATGTAATGATCTTAGATACAAAATCTAAAGCACAATTTCGATTTTATGCAGATTTTGGTCTGAACATAACCATAAACATGAACATCCTCAATTGGTATGAACAATAGCTGAGAAAAGCATCTTATTGATGTCTTCTTTATCTGCCTCCTCTATCTCTCCCACTGCATCAGAAACAAGAGAAGCATCATTTAGGAATATAACACAAACACTACAGCAGATTCAAGAGCTTGATCTGCAAGAATTGCAATACATATCACAGTTTCTTTTAAATGAGCAATACCTGCTCTGGATCTAACTTGCATTGTCCACTCGTCGATGATCTGTTGACAAACAAGAAACGAAAAGCTAAGGAAACACGGAAAGTGTTTTTTAAGACTCATTATCTCAATGTTCTTGCCATTATCTAAATAGTATCACTAGGATATTGCACTAGCTCGTCAAAGCACTGAACAATATGACAAACATTTCAAGCCAAAAAGACGCTAGATTGCATTACCAATGAAGAAAAAGAGCGCGAACCTGATTAAAATCAGCCAATGCATCATCGGCCTCACCATTTGTTGATTCTCCCAAAGATACATTCATTTTCTGAATAAGGTTGCAATTTCCAACAAGTGTAGTCTGTGCCTTATCTATCAAATCCTGTTACAACAAATACACAAATCACTTCTATAACTATCAGAATCAGATGTTACAAAACCTTAGCAGATCTAAACCCTTGATTGCAGTAACCTTTCTTCTTAGCAATCGATAAAAACTCATCCTTTGGTTCAAATTACAGAGATTTAACAACTTGGAATCATTAATCGATCTAAACCAAAGCTTATTCAAATAACCGTTTCGAGACACGAACCTGTTTGGCGGACAATAGCTCAAGACATTGGTCTTTAAGAAGAGTCACATCTTCCTGCAACTTCTTGATTCTCTGAATCAGCTTCATCGGATTCGCCTACGATTCAAAGTATTGAACTTTAAGAAATTCGTAATTTCAGATTTTAGACTGGAATCGAATTTTGCTTACATTATCAGGATAAAGCTGCTGAAACTCCTTGTCGAGCTTGGAATGAACAACAGTAAGATCATGAGAAGCTCTCGCGAAAACATTTATCAGATTATCAACAGCTTGATGATGATGATTATGACTCATCTCTTTCACTCTCTCCTTCTTCTCTCTCGCTCTCTCAATTCCAGTTCTTTATCTCTTTTAGGGTTTATCTAATTTTCCCGCCTCTTTTCTACCCAAAGAAGCGAGCGGCTTAAAACGGCAGGGAGTTCTTGCGTTAACTTAAATAACAACATGATGTGTGTGAGTGAAAACCGGACCGACCGAATTTCAATTTGGAAAACCAAACCGAAATTTAGATACAAAGTAAATTTTGTAAAAACGAATTAAATATAATAAATCAAATTTTAAAATTTTAAAAGTAATACTATGAAATTTTTATTAGTAATACTATGAAAATATTGAGTAATGACATGGCTTTATTTAATTAGATGTTTAACATGATGATGTGGACACATTAAGAGGAGAGAAAACTCTCCCATTATTAAAAGTGTGTAAAAATAAATTTCTAAAACTTAGAAAGATAATGCATATGACTAAGGTAAATTCTATGAGATCTCATTCATTATGTGAAACGAATGAGTTCTTAGAAAAATACATAATATACATTATGAAACAGATTATTAGATTCAAAGTTGGACTTTACCGTTTGATCATGTAATCATGGAAAGTGAGATAAGATAGACACATTGATAACTTAGGGCCTGACTGGTTTAAACGCAGCAGTTGCGGTTGCGGTTGCGGGAGTTTGCGGAAGCGGGCGGTTGCGGCTTCAAGCGTTATCAAGCGTTTTGAACGACTGGTTTAGCGTTTGAAAATGGGTGCGTTTGCGGGAGTTTTATGACTGGTAAACCAGCGGGTGCGATAGCAGTTAAATAAAAAAATGACCAAAATAAATAAAAAATATTACAAAAAAAAAGAAATAAAAACACCAATATATTATTATGATAATATTAGAAAAATTGAACATGCTTAATAATTAAAACCATAAATAAAGTACTAAATAATTATTCAAAAATAAATAAATTTTGTAACAAGATAGTACTTTATGCATCTCGTTTAACATCAAGTAATGGGACAAATTGTAAATAACGTTGAGTTCAATCAAAAAGCAAGTGAGTTTCTATTCGAGAAAACAAATCGAAACATATATTCAATCAAAAAGCAAAGCAATACGTAATGAAAAGAAAAAAAACGATGCCATGAAAAATATTCAAAAAGTTACACATGAGGTGATGAATGAATAAAAGGATATATGATACTTACGTTTGGTTATTGATTTTCATCAGTTTGGATGGAAGACATTGAGAGAAATAGGGTTTCAAAATATTATTAGGGTTTCTGATGAAAACGTGATACAAACATGAAAGATTTATATATGATAAATATATATTATAATAATTATAAGTAAACGTTTGATTTTTTTTTTTTTTAAATCCAACCTCATGCCTTTTGCGACCCCCAATCGAGTCCTTAAACGGTCGCTAATTGCTGTTTTGCGACTTCTTTGCGACTGCACACGTTGGTCGCTAAAAAATGGTCGCTAATTACAATGGTCGCATTGTCGTCGCAAATTTGTGACGCTGTTAAGACTGCTTGTGATGGTCGCAGATTAGTGACGCGATAGAGACGGACTGTAGGGGTCGTAAATTTACGACGTATTAGCTACACCTATTTCACTACAAGAAAACTGGGTTTTAGTGACTACACTTAAAGTCGCTAAATAGTTGTAAATGCGACCATGATTTTATTTATACAAATCACACAAAATGAAATTAAAACTAATTTTATTTTTCATATATATATTTATTTCGTGACAAGATTTTTTTTAAATTAATAAATATATATATATATTAATAAACCACCCAAACCGGGAATGGTTAAGAGTTACAATTGAATCAGTTACAAAATCCTGGTTGAACCGGATGCTAAAAACACACAAAAAAAAACCCTAAACACGTAACAGAGCCGCCGCCCAAGTCTTCAGCCGCCGCCCGAGTCTTCAGCCGGATTTCGTTTGCCGACGAGTCCAGTTGCCGGCTGCAACCTACCCGATGGAGGGTAAGAACCGGCAGTCCACTCGCGGTACAAGCCTTTTGCTCCGCCACCGTCTTCTTTAGAACTCTCCCGTCGCCGGATTTCTTTTTTCGTCTTCAACCCTAGTGGTGACTTTCACGGCATGTTTCGGCTAAGTAGTGGAGGCGGTCATGTGCGTCCGTCGATGTTCACCCTCGTCGTTGACACAAGGGATTGTTCTCCCACTCCTCCTGATTCCGGTAACAAGGCGAACATCCGCCGAGCATTGAATGAAGCCGATGGTAAAGATGCCATTCGAACGGAGAGAAACTGGACGACGAGAGGTATAAGTGAAAGCACTAAAGCAGCCATGGCTAAGAGAGAGGAGGGATACCAAAGATCTCGTAGAGATGTGTAATCTCGAGGAAGACGAGGAGATAAAGATGTTTAGAGGTAGAGAAGTGAGAGAAGTAAATCTGTCCGTTGATTTTACTGTTATCAACGGTGGATATCAAATGAGGTGAGATCCTCACCTTTAAGAATTAGCCAATCAGAAACAAGTCTGTTTATTTGTATTTTAATAGTTTTTTCTTCTGTTATTTTTTCTAATTAGTAAATTAATTTTTAGTATTAAGTGATAAAAGATAAACTAGAGTATATTCATATATCTATTTACAAATAATTTGATGATATATCTCATAATCAAATTCATTTGCAAAATAATTATATTTTGATTTTATAATTTTTCTTTTAATTTTTATGTATCAATGTCAAGTTTAAAGGTTATGATTCATAATTTAGGGGTTGGATTTTAGGTTTTAATCTTAGAGTTTTGAGTTTAGAATTTTGAAAGTGGTTAAATTCATTAGTAAATTTATATTTATATTCTTTAATAACACTAAAAATATATATGTATATATTAAATCATATACTCTTATACCCAATACCCTAAACTCTAAACTCTATACCCTAAATCTCAAACCTCAAACCCTATACCCTAAATGTTAAATTAAAGATCATGATTTTATTATTTTGTAAATTAAATCTTAGTTATTGGTTGTGTATTCTTTCTATTTTGTAAATCTAAATCTTATTTAATTTTTTTTTTTTTTTGGGGTTAAGTTTTGATTAAAACAAATAAGATTTTGAAAACTATAACGGGTTGCACAAACTATAACGGGTTGAAAAATAAGATTTTGAAAACTATAACGGGTTGCAAAAGTCGTCGCAAGTTAGTCACAAACAAGAACAAATGTAAAAAATAATAATGTTGTGGCAGAATGGTCGCAAAATACGTAACAAAGTTGTCACTAAAGAGTAGCACATTAGTTGTAAAATTAAACAGTGGCAAATTAATCGCAAAGAGATACGCTTTTGCGACGTTCGTGTATGAGTCACAAATCAACATTTAAGATTTTTGAACTTTAAGATCTAAATACATTGATATAAGGATTATGTAACACTCCATAGTCCATTTGTGAAGTAAATCATTCATTTTAAGAGGCAAAACAATGATTTGGTAAGTTTATTTTCAAACATACTTAGATTAAGATTAAAACTATATGTAACATCTTCCACATGATAGGTTTTTACAAAGATTAAGTTGTAAACATGTAAAATTAAAACATTAACAAGTAATCTTTCAATGTATTAGTTCAAATCAATGCAAAATATAGTTACTTAACATATTAAACATTCTATTTTATACAATTTCAATTTTAAAACAGAACGAGTCTCTAAAGAGTACCAGAACGGTCGCAAAATAGGTAACAAAGTCGTCACAAACGAGTAGCACATTAGTTGTAACATTAGACAGTGGCAAAGTAATCGCAAAGAGATACGCTTTTGCGACGTTCGCGTATGAGTCACAAATCAATATTTATGATTTGTGAACTTTAAGATATAAATACATTGGTATAAGGATTATGTTACACTCCATAGTCCATTTGTGAAGTATATCATTCATTTTAAGAGACAAAACAATGATTTGGTAAGTTTATTTTCAAACTTACTTAGATTAAGATTAAAACTATATGGAACATCTTCCACAAGATAGGTTTTTACAAAGATTTAGTTATAAACATGTAAAATTCAAACATTAACAACTAATCTTTCAATGTATTAGTTAAAATCAATGCAAAATATGGTTACTTAACATATTAAACATTCGATTTGATCTAATTACAATTTTTAAATCAGGACGAGTCTCCAAAGAGAGGCAAATTAGTTGTAAATTTACGACTCTTTTGTGACGATTAAGAAGTTTCACGAAACATTTTTTTGGATTTCGACAGGGTTGCATAAGTATCGTAAAAGGGTCGCTTATTTATGACCATTCTCTGACTAATTGTTGGCGTCGTAAATTGGCGATAAATATGCGTCTACTTTTAATGTAGTCGTTAAAGAGTCACTATCTGGTAACAATATCGTCGCAAATATTTGCGACCAACAAAAGAGTCACAAAAAGTAGTCGCAAAAGGCTTGTTTTCTTGTAGTTACTGCCCGCAACAGCAAACGCTTGCGGGAAGGAGCTTTTGAAATTTAGCGATTTCGAGCGGTTCGAAGCGGTACGGAGCGGTTTCTATGATTGGTACCAACCGCTAACAACCGCAACCGACCGCTAGTAACCGCTAGGAGGGTGCTAGCGGGAGAACCAATCAAACCCTTAATCGAGAATTATGCTTGCTGCACTTGCTTTGATGGGTAAAAGCAAAAAATAGATAAGAATATATAATTGTTCAACAAATGAAACTTAATTAAAACTCCTCAATCTAAAATTTGAATTTTTCGACAGAAACAAATATCGATATTAGCACTGTTTGTATCATATTTGTAAAGTGGTAGCAATAATAATATATTAAAAACAATGCAAAATATCAATAAATATAATCGTACAACAAATCAATCGATTTTAGCAGTAAAATCACGTTTATGATGATAGAGCATGCATTAAAAAAATTATCACTAAGAAAATAAAAAGATGGTAGAGAATGATTGTTTATATATAAACGATGTTTTTGTATTAACATGAACATGATTCTTATGGTTTTAGCAATAATAGAGATTCATATAAAACATTATCATCACTTTACATATAAATACTTAACTGCCATATAAAACATTATCATCACTTCACATATAAATACTTAACTGCTAAAGAAATGTGAAGAAAAATAATTAACTATTACAAAGAGAACTTTGGGTGATGAATTCCGACGTTAATAAATCTCCTATATATAGAGAAATATTGTAGAGATTGTTAGGTTCAGATGTCAAATATTTTGAAATATTTTGAAAAAATATTGTAAATCAAGGTTAATTGAAAATATTTGGAAATGTATATATATTTTTATCAAACACATTAATTAAAAGATGACTCCACGATTGGTTACTCAATCCGGAGTGAAAAAATTTACAAATGTGACCTCAGAAAACAGTAAACGAGAATATCGAGCTAAACAATCCTATTTAGAAATATTTTTTAATTATCGAATATTTGGTTTCTAAGATATATTGTTGTATTGCATATATTTTTGTTGATATTGTTTAATAATATTCATTATATCTTAGAAGATTTGTTGGAATAGTTAAGATTTTATAAATATTATACATCAAAATTATAGGGAAAACGATTTGGTTTACATTAAATTGTATCCATAGCGTATAATATAATAACAAAATCGGAATTTTGGTAAGAAAGAACAATATTTGATAGTAATTATTTGTGATTTGTTAGATCTCTATCACAAAATAGAGAATATAGTAACAAATTAGATCGTAACAAAGTCGAAAATCTACAAAGTTAATTAAATGCCACGATAAAATCAAAAACCTCTCAGGCGCAATAATAGAGGACAGCCGCATGAATCTATTTTCCAAAGCCGTTGGAGCCTTTGCTCGCCGGTCTCGGGATGTATCTAATCATCCCTCATTGTCTTGTCTCTGTTACGCTTTTCGCAAACTTTTGTAACCTTCCCGACCACCATGACACTTTTCCTTTGTTTTGGTTTCTGGTGGTCGGAGATCATTTTATCAAGCTTTCCAGAACCTTATCTCCCAGCTGGTCATCTAATCTGCTACATGCTTGCGATGAAACTTACCCCGCTTTCTTATTGGCGAGATCCCTCAAAGCCAAATTTGCAAAAATGCTTGAATTCGGGCTTAATCTTTCACATGCGTCTAGATCCATGGAGTCTTGTTGGTTCGCGAGCCTCGTCGACCACCGATCTCACCAGAATTTAGCAACGCTCGAACCGGAGATGAAGATGGCGGCGGAAGGGTTAACCCTAATCCATCAAGCCCTTTCCGTCTTGGTTCCCGTCACTCTCTCCAATTGGTACCGCAGTCTGTCGCCTTTGTCTTCTCCGGTGCCACAACCTTTGGCGATGTCTCTTTCAACTCCGATCATCTGCTCGCCGTCGCCCAGCCGCTACACACAACGCCTCATCGCCCCTGTCAAAAGGAAGGAAACTAGGGATTTCGGTTATGGGCTTTTCCCTTTACGGCCCATTATGTCTTCTCTCTTGGCACTTTCATGTGTTTGGCCCAATAAAGTGTTTTTGCAAAAGCCCAGGTCTGATCAAAACCCTTCTTTGTCCATTTTTAGCAAGCGTTGGTGTCGATTCATGGAACCAGTTGTTCAAGGATAACAATTAGAACATAGTCGACCATTGTTGCTTTGTTGGTACAATTATAACTTGAGAGCTCTGCCTTTAGAATCACCTAGGGAGAATATTCATAAAAGCAAAAGAGTGAAAAAGAACGGCATTATGATCCATGGATAAGTGGTTAGTGGTTACCAAAGCTTCTTCAACCTTCTATATCCAGCAGTCTCCTCCGTGGAGCACTTTTCTAAAAGTTTGTATGTGTTAATCGAGCGATCCGTCTATGACCACCCGTTTGTCGAGGATTTCGCGAAGCCCGTTTTCATGGTCGAATCCTCTATCGCCTCGACAGATTTTTCAAACATTGCAAACTTTTTAAAGGTGGGCCTCCCTTTGGAAAACTCATGGAGCTTGTATCTTTATTCTAATTGTATTATCTTAGTTTTAGATCCTAAGTGAATGAAAGTTTTGTTTGACAAAAAAAAAAAAAAATTAATTGCCACGATTTAGAAAATATTTTGAGAATAAGATAGTTTTAACATTGAAAGGAATGACATTCCATTGTAAATAATTTTGAAAGCTAAGAGTTTTTTTTTTCAAAAATATACTTTGAAAATGTATATATAGGTTCGAGAAAGTATCAAGCAAGATGATATATATTTTGGTCCAAAAAAACTACCTTGTTATTACTAATGAAAAAAAGAAAAAAAAAGTTGAAAGAAATTTAACCATTTCATGTTACATAAAAGAAAAGAATTTTAAGAAAAAATATATGAAAACAATCAAATTTTTATAAGAACCAATTATATATGTAGAGATAGCTGATTGTAATTTATTTGTTTAAGAAACGTTTTACCAAATTCTTGAAAAATATTACGTTTTCTTGAATATTTAATCATAATGTTATGAGTATTCGCATATATCTATTTCTGATGAAATTGTTTAGATAAAGAGAATATTTCAAACTCATAAACAGAGAAAATTATAATGTGAGATTTTGTTTCCAACATACAAGTACTTATCTGATATCGAATACTAGTTATAACGGGATTAAACAATATCTTTTTGCATTATAACGAAATTCATCATTTAATATTTTTATGTGTAGTTGATTACCGAAGAGTTCTAAGCCTTCTCAGTTCACAAATAGTTTTAATTGGTTATGGAAAAGAGATATGCGACATGAGATAATCAAAAGCATAAAATACTAGCCGTATGAAAATCAAATTTATTGTCGTACACAAGTTCCAATTCATTATATATATATACCAATTTTTGTTGGCCATGCATTACATTAATTTATTTATACATTCATATTTTACTTACATATTTCGTTTGAATAAATTTACTTACATATTTACTTATACATTTTTTTCTTCAATCAAGTAAATCACATTTTTGTTGGTTGGGTATATTTAATGAGAAGTAGCTAGGTTATGTACGTTCTGAATGGTTGGTGATATTTAATGCGAAGTATGTATTATGTACGTTCTAAATGGTTGGAGATATTTAATGAAGTATATTGTTAAGTGTTCGAAATACGCTATGGAGGTTGGAAATATTGAATATACATAATTCTTATTAGGTTATATTCATAATGATATTTTGAAGTACATCACGTGAAAATTTCTCTTTATGGTCGTTACTTAATCCTTACATTTGACGAAAACGAAAAGGAAAAAAACTTTTGGGCATTCTACAAATGTTCTTTTCATGATCTTCTTCTAGAACCTTGGGTGTTTAGATTTTTGTTGATGCAGCCATGGCAAGGAATAAGAAATATATATCGAATGGACTATCACCACCCGTCTTACCACCACCGGTCCTATCAACATCCGGCAACTTTCCTTTGACGATTATCAAGTGTGATTGGAAAACCAACAACGTGAACATTATAGATCATGTTCGTTTGCTCATTCAAATTGTTCATATGGATGAAAATGAGAAATGATGTTCGTTTAGTGCCAAAATGAGCAACATGGATTATCTGAATGAAAACTCATGAGTTCTACAACAAAATATATAAAAAAAATGATATGTAAGTCGTTAAAAAATTATATGTAATTTGTGTAGCATATTCTCAAGTACTGGAACTACAACTTTATAACATGATCAAAAAAAAAATTAGTTTAATACTTCATCAATAGAATCAAATGCTTTTAACCCAAAAAAATGAGTATTGAAAGATAGTAATTAAAGAGAAAATAGTTATGATAAGTTTTGAAAATCAATTCACAGTTCAATATATATTATATATGAGTCAATATGAGGTGAAAATAAAGTAGTTGTCGAGAGGCAATGAGTGGTTCATAGAAGTTGACGAAAGAATTAGTAATTAAAAGTGTTTGAAAATAAATTTCTAAAACTTAGAAAGATAATGCACATGACTAAGGTAAAATTTTTGAGATCTCATTCTTTGTGTGAAATGAATGGGTTCTTAGAAAAAGTACATGAGATACATTATTAATTATTAGATTTCAACTTGGGCTTAACCATTTGGCCATGTAATCATGGAAAGTAAGATAAGATAGACACATTGATGACTTAGTCGAAAATTCTCTTATGACACGCTGCATTAGCTTCGATGGGTATAACAAGCTCACTAAACCTGTTCTAGCAACATGATATTATAGATGTACCTTTATACTAAATAATATTCATGAAACTTGGTATATTTGCATTTTATATAGAATGATGTTATGTTTGTATCAACATTTAATCATAAAAAATATATACAATTAGGTCAACAATCGATAATTAATGTCAAAACTTTTTAAAAAATATCTTCATGGAATATGAATAAGAAAAAAACTATTTTAGAGATAAAGAATCATTAGATTGTCGTCGATACCATTTTTTCTTACCACGAATTTTCTAAGAGATCTTTGTTATCACGTGATATATATCAAACTATTTATTTGTCAAAGAAAATTTATCGTCGACAATATATATGTTGTATATCGCTTCGTAAATAAGTTTAGTGTTTATATAGATTTATCTTTTAAAATTAGAATGATTATATTTATGCTCAAATATTTATTTTTAAAATTTTAATGATTATATTTTATGCTCAAAAAATTAGATTAATAAAAGAGATTTTAAATTAAAATCTCGCGCATTGCGCGGGTACAATATCTAGTCTTACTTAATTAGCTAGGAAAACTTAACAACATAATAATAAGAAAAAAACCAACTATTTGAGAGATAAAAAACTAACACATAGTCATATATAATAACCGAATCTTACTTAATTAGCTAGCAATAACTTAAAAACCTAATAATAAGACTAAACATAAGTCAAATCATAAATTAACTTATGGGTGTGAAAAATGGCTCGGAAAACCTATTGGTCACCGTGGCAAGTAACGACCAGCAGGTCCATAACTGGGCTGGCCGGCAACGTGTGTTGAGTAAGGTTAACCGTAACAACGGCCGGAGGGTAAGAAAGGTTCATGCTGCGATTTGTTGCTTTGCGAGAGCTGGTGAAGCGAACCATGATGTCCACAAGCTTGTAGAGCTTATAGCATGATTGTGACGAACTTCGAAGTTTTATGAAACTTTATTTTCAATAATCGGATGAAAGATTACTTTATTGAAATTTAAGTTTGTTTCTTACTTTATGAACATTTTAAGTTTATTTCTATAATTATGAAACTTATATTATATTTCAGTTTATTATATATATTTTTTTCTTTTATATTTCTGTAGTTTACCATACTTTTATATTTCTGCACTTTTAATTCTGTAATTTATTATATTTTTTCTAAATATTTTCTGTAATTTCTTTATATGCAATTTTTTTATGCTATGCTTTTAATTTATTTTTTAAATCCTCTTCAGTTATTTTGTTCAATTTCTTACTTTTTGTGGAACGTTTCATGGTTTTTGTTATGTCCCCGACATAATCTGAAATGCACAGGTGGTATTAATTGTAATATGAAAAACAAACTAATGCGTACATGGATAAGATTCACAAGAAATATCTTTTGCTTAAAAGTTTTGTATATTTTACAAACTCTCTCACTATATATTAATGCAATTCAAATTCATATCCTAAAAACAAACAAACAAAATATTTGTATTTCGATCACGTAACAGATGTACGTTTACGTTGTTAATCTTCCACAACACATGATCTCCAACATTAAGAATAATCAAGTTAATAAAATGATGCATATTTTCTCATCTAACGCATCATTTATCTTATTCTCTTTTCTTAGCACAGATCTATCCTAATCACAACTTTAATTTCTCTTCTTTATCTTCATTTTGTTCCTTCCTTTTCACCTATATTCTTAGCTTTTTCTCCATCTTCTTGCTCTTTCTCTTCTATGAAGTGGTAGAATTTTTTTTATGCTAAAACATCATTGTTGATGGAGTATGTGTATCATTTCGGATACACATAGATTGTAGTATCTTCTTCAGTGTTGTCGGTGACATTCTTAAATGTGAAATAAGCATGTAGAAGATCTCTCCAATGGTTGTACTTAAGACAGCGAGCCTTGAGATATGGCAAAAAAAATTCTATTTGATAATCTATATCACCACGTTAAACGAGCATAAATCGTTGGAGTATAGGGAAAAGAGACCATCTTCTGATCTTTCCTTCGTAAAAACCTCATGAACATTCTTCTTTTGACATTTGGTGGTCAAAGATGTTTTCTTTGCAACTCCTAATTCCTTGAAAGAAACAACATTGGGAAATCCACATGCACTATACTTTAAAACCATAAAATAGTTATAATTTGATTAATTCATATAATAACAAATAACAATTCATACAATAACAAGTAACAATAATAAATCATCGGCAAATTATTGTGATTTATTTGTATGAAATACCAATTCATCAAATTTTTAGAAAATATTGTCATTTTCTTGAATACTTAAACATAATGTTATGAGTATTTGACATATTCAAGTAAAAAAACACAATGATAATTTAATCACTATCACTTATATAAATAAAGACAATTCTACCACACAAAAGTTTAATCACTACCACATATAAGTTTAATCACTACCACACAAAAAAACATACACAATAATAATTTATTCACTACCACATAAAAGTTTAATCACTACCACACAAAAAATATACACAATGATGATTTAATCACTACCATACAAAAGTTTTAAAATATATTTAAGTTGACAATTCTAAAAGTTAATAAAGACATACAGAGTTAGCCTTTCATTTTTCTTAAATAACCATAGCAGAAACGTCATACATCACCATACAAATATCTAATATTTTGACAATATTGTTTATAGATAGAGAATATTTCAAAATTATATGCATAAACGATGAAAAATCTAAGATGATATTTTATTTCCTATATGCGAGTACTTACATGGTAGATATTATCTCCAAATTAGCGAATGATTCTTGACAGTTTGTATGATAAAACTGAAGTTTCTATAAAACAAACATAATTAACATACCAATTCATCTCATCAATATATAATACTTTCTTAATATTTTTGTTTAATGTATATTCATGTCCTACAAATGTTTCAATATTTATTACATCTCTAATATATTGTAGAATTCGGCCATTCATGTTGCATCTATTCAATATCATAAAAACTTTTAAATAGAGAAATTATCAAGAGTCATCTTCACACATAATGCGTAAACTTTGTTTTAGTATGATATCATGATAAATTTCAAAACTTTATATTGAAAAAATTATATCGTTAATCAAACAATCAATCATAATCCAATAAAACTACATTTTGGTGAACTTATTTTTTTCTACCATTAATTCTTATTTCGAAAAAATATTTTTCGGTTGAATACAAAAGAATTATGAATTATATATATTGTGTAAAATGAAAAATATTTTATCCAAAAAAATTCCTCGCCATTAGTAATGAAAAAAATAAATAAAAAAAGTTGAAAGAAATTTAATCATTTCATGTAACATAAAATACAATAATTTTTTTAAACAATATATGAAAGCAATCGAATTTTTGTAAGAACCAATTATATATATATAGAGATTGTTTATTGTAATTTATTTGTATGAAAAACATTTTACAAAATTTTAGAAAAATATTACGTTTTCTTGAATATTTAAACATAATGTTATGAGTATTCGAGATATTCAAGAAAAGAAACATAGTAATCACCTTTAGAAATCAAAATATGAAAGATAAAAATGTTGTAAGATAAGTCTATGCTCATGAAGAGAAAACACACCAATTTTTTGAAATAGATGTAAGCTGACAATCATGATAGTTAATAAAAAAATATAGAGAGTTAAACTTGCATTTTTCTCAAATAACCCTAAAATACATGGTTACCTAGACGAGTATAGTTTCGAAGTATAGTTGACAATCAGACAGTACAAAAATATCACGCATCACCATGCACAAATCTATTTTTCATAAAATTGCTTAGATATAAAGAATATTTCAAATTCATATGCATAAACAGACAACTATAAGATGAAATTTTATTGCCTACATTCAAGTACTTATATGATATCTAATACTAGTTATAACGAGATGTAACAATAACTTTTTGCATTATAACGGCCAGAGCAAGAGCCAAAATCATCTATTGCAAAATGATAGAGTTTATTAGACAAGGTTTGTAAAAGTTTATTGGTCATAATCTTACAGCCCTAATGAAGAGGTAAGTTTGGGGTTAAGAGATCTGAAAGAAAGTTTTGGCTTGCTAAATCCTAATCTCTTCTTAAAAAATTTCAAATTTTTTTTGTTTTTTGTAATTTATTGCAGATTCTTTCATATTCTAATGATATAGAGATGATATTAAAAAAAAAATTCATTTGATACGATTTAAAAGGTCACATACAACTTACCCCAGCTTTCTTCGTCTTCATCAATTTAAAGTTTTTCACACTAAATATTATAAATATTTAACCTTTATAAGAGTTTTCATTATAATGATAAAAATATTATTGATAGTTAGAATTAGAATTAGCACGATGTAGTACGAGTTATGTAAAATTGTTAATCTCTTTGACACCTAAAAAAAATATAATTATAATACTAAACTAAACATGTACCACATGTTAAATCTAAAAACACCAAAAATTAAAATTATAGAATTTTAATACTAAATTAAAACTGTAAAAAGCTAACATTAATATATATATATAAATAAATATTTATCTACTTGTGTATTGCGGATCCAAATATAAGTTACACAAATGACTAAATTTGTACCATTCAGATTATTGATGAAACATATATTTCAAATTATTTAAACATAACATAATCATTACTGGATCGTTACTGGTTTTGAACTTAACCTTACTTTAACAAAATTCATCTCATGCTAAATATGGATTAATACCTACTTAAAAGTACTAGGATTTAACCCGCGGTATACCGCGGGGTCATATTTTATTTATTTACTTAGCAATATTAAATGTGTATAAAACTTTTAGTATTAAAATTATATGATTAATTAAATTTTTAATATCTTTAGATTTAACCCGTAGAATATAATATTGTAATATTTCAATTAGTCAATTACACATTTAGAGGTGTCAACGGAGGAGACGAAAAAAAAAAGAGGTGTCAAAGGAGATTAACACTTATTTTGATATATAAGAATGTTAGATTCTTACAATTTTTTTGTTTAGTAAGTTATACGATCAATCTTTTGGTGTTTTTACGATTAACCCGTTAAACATATATAATTTCATAATTTAATATTAAAATAATTTTTTGTCACGTTTAAATATTCTACAAATCTTTATAATTACCAATCCATAATATAGTTTTATTCACAAATCCAAAGCATGAAAGAAGAATATAGAATTTAAGAAAATATCTGATTTAGAGATTTGATTAAATAATCTCCAATCGAGATTATTGGAAAGATTTGAGTAACTATTTTGTAAGTATAAACTATTTCATTAAATATTTTCAAATCTTAAGAATTAAATTCAATGGCATACCACAGTACACCGCAAGACTATATTTTCCTAAAAAAAATCAAAATATTATTTGTTTAATAGATTATTTTGATTGTTAATTTGAGGATTTCACCCGTGTTATATATATATATATATACTGAATTTCTATAGAGTTTAAATATTATTAATATTACAAAAAACATTTATATAATTTAAATATTATAAATACTTTAAACGTTTTATAAAGTTTAAATATTTAGATGGATAAACTTTTTATAGAGTTTAAATATTTATAATATTTAAAAATTTTATAAAGTAAAAATATTTATAATATTTGAAACTTCATAAGAATTTTAATATTAAAAATATTATAAACGTTTATAAAGTTCAACTATTTAAATTTTTTAAAGAATTATAAATTTAAGAAAGAAAAGAAAGTCACTACTATGTTTATGACTAAACTTATATCAATTATTAAGAACTTACTTTTTCATTGGCCAACACCAATTCAACAGACTCTCAAGTATTGATTTTGTATTCGTGCACATGAGTGGTAGATCTTAACCTCTACTTGTCAAACGGTTTTTGTAAGGACATAAGTCCGGAATCCCTTGAAAAATTATAATGTAGCAGCCATTATAATATGTAAGTTGTTTTTCGTTGGTAAGAGAGGTAAAGTTTTTTTTTACTGCGTGATATTCCTGGATCTATTGAGAGGTAATTTATAGAGTTACTCGTAAATAGTAGGGTTTAGGGGTGATTCGTAATGGAGAAAATTTCGTGAGAAAATACAAAATCGCAAAAATTTAAAATTTACGATTTAATGCAACGGATTTAATATAAAAATAACGAATATGCCATAAATTCACTTTGCTTGTTGTTATTAGTTTCCATTTTCTTATTTTCTACGATTATATATTTCATTTTTTATAGAGAATATAGATGTTGTTTCGATTTCATGGTGATGTAAGCATTAAAGGAACTCGTATTATTGAAACTCGATTTGATTGGAGTAGAGGGATTATCGCAAATGCTAATTAGGTAGTAATTAAGAGAGATTTGGAAAAATATCATGGAGTTAATATGGAGAAATTTGGGGAATTATTGGTTAGTAGCTAATCATCTCGTTTTAGTTATTAAAGAGAGATTTTGGCAAGTTTGTTAAATGTTAAATCTTTAATTCAAATATTTAATGCTAATTTTCGAATTAAAAAATTAAATACCAATGGCATTCTTTGTAAATACTTAGCAACTTTAAGATTTATTTGGTAAGTATACTCCAAAAAAATCTTCTTCATCAGTTCATCGAATTGAAACCTTAGAAAAGCCAACCGAAACAAATGTCCGGTCTGGTTCAGTTTAAATGTCCAAATCCGTAAATGCAAGTCGAACTATAACCTAAAACGACGCCGTTCTGGTCTGAGTAAAGAAAAGGGTTTCGACTGGAGAATTCTTCTTCTTCTGATTCGCCGGTATTTCACCGTTTCCTCTTCAAAAAAAAAAAAAAAAAAAAAGTGATGGAGGAAGTAGTGGTAGCAGCAGAGCCACCACCGACGATTCCTCCGGTTGTGGAATACGAAGAGGAGATTGAAGAAGATGACGACGACGACGATCTCTCTCTTTCGTCAGATTCCGATATCGCTGAAGCTCTTGATTGGCTAGATGGTAAAGACGATGACGAGCTAATCGGTGGTGGCTTCTCTCTTCATGCTCGTCGTCCTAATGCTCACGGTGGACATGGTTCACGTCCTAACTCTAGTGCTCTTCAGCCTATATCAAATAAGGCACAAAAGCTTACTAGTCATGTTCGTGCTTCTCCTTTGGAGGTAACGTTTCTTATCGAATTTGAAAAAGCTTCATAGTCTCTGCTCAAATGAACATTGAGTTAGGTTTTGTACTTGTAAGATGGAGAACTATGTGGTTTGAGATAATTGTTGATGCAGGGATGGGAAGGAAGAGTTAACGTTGGGATGTCGAATTCTGTGACAACTGCGATTCGTGGAAGTCTTAGAGAGACAGAGATTGGGAGAAGTAGGAATACTGATAAAGCCGACCGGGCAACCGTTGAACAGGTGAGGTCTAACTGTTACGCAAAGATTCGGGTTTGATAATTTATCGAGTGTTTTCTGTTATGTGTTGATGTTGTTTTTGTTCTTTGTTCCAGGCTCTTGATCCAAGGACGCGTATGGTTTTGTTTAGAATGCTTAATCGGGGTGTGTTTAACGATGTTAATGGCTGTATTTCGACAGGCAAAGAAGTATGCGACATTCACTACTCTCATATTTGATAGTTTAGCTATTTAATCAACCAGTCAAGAAGATGATCTCTTTGTTAACAGCACTCTCTTTTATTGTCTTTCAGGCTAATGTTTATCATGCCACAAAATCTGACGGTTCGGAACTTGCAATAAAAGTGTACAAGACATCAGTTTTGGTTTTCAAGTGAGCTAATAGATGAATAAATGTTGTTTATTGTCTTCTTCGAAAAGTTTTAACTTGATGATTTTGTTTTTGACCCTGTTTTCAACTTTGATGATTTTAGGGATCGAGATCGATATGTACAAGGAGATTACCGTTTTAGATATGGCTACTGTCGCCACAATCCCCGGAAGATGGTTAAGACGTGGGCTGAAAAAGAACAGAGAAATCTTAAGAGGTAATACCTACAATTCTTTGTGGGTGTATTCTGGATAATAGAACTTAGAATAGCAGTCCTCTTCTCTCTGCTTACTAATCCGTCTAGTTGATGTAGGTTGATTTATCTTGTTTTTCAAACAGAAGCCGGAGATGTACTTACTTTTTTCAAATATGTAACAGTAATTCTGGTAATTTCTTAGTTGGTTATTTACATGTTTCATTGGCAGGCTTCATGCAGCAGGAATTAGGTGTCCAGCTGTTATACTTCTACGCCTTCATGTTCTAGTCATGGAGTTTATAGGTTCGCTCTGATGCATTATCTGCTGTTTTAATCACTGATTCCACCCAACTCTTCTCTTTTTACTCTCATTCATTAGCATATTTCATCGAAACAGAGAAATGATGAAGTAAAGATTTTTCAGCTACCTAGTCAAGTAGACTAAGATTGTTTTATTTGTTTATATTTGCAGGGAGGGATGGTTGGGCTGCACCGCGTCTCAAGGATGCCGCATTATCACTGGACAAGTTGCGGGAGTGTTACCTAGAGGTACGTCTTATTTTCTCATTTAGAGGGTTCTGAGTGTATTATTGCAATACTTTACTTAGACCTGTTGTCTTTGAAACTTATCAGGTGGCAATACCGCCACTATTAAACTCTTTATGGTCCCTTTAATATCTTATCGAGAATTCACTGAAACATCTTTGTTTTGCATTTCAGTTGATAATTCAAATGCGAGTATTATATCAGAAGTGCAAATTGGTCCATGGGGATCTCAGCGAGTATAACATACTTTATTTTGAGGTGAGTTTTGGTTTATCTCTTAAGGGATCTCTTCGGCTTTACAAGGGTCACTTATATAACGTTTCCTGGCAGCAAAACAAAAGCAAAAGCAAAATTTGAACAAACAAGAGAAGACAAATATAATGATATTATCTTGACTTTGTCAGGGGCACCTTTATATAATTGATGTTTCTCAATCTGTGGATCTGGACCATCCTCTTGCACTCAACTTTCTACGGGAAGATTGTGACCACGTCTCTGTAAGTGTTAATAGTAGCCTGTTTAATCAATGCTTAATTTGACTGGAAAAGGGTGTCTGATGTGTGGATTATAATCACACACAGGATTTTTTCAAGAAACATGGTGTGGCTGTCATGACAATACGGGAGCTATTTGACTTCATTGTTGACCCGACAATTTCAGACGAAAATGTTGATAGCTATTTGGAAGAGGTAATGCATTACTTTTATATGGAATTGTCAATCAGTGTGCAGCTTAAGGTTCAAAGGTGTAACTTTTTTGTATTGGCAAACTAATGAAGTTTGTGATAATAATGGGCAGGTCCAACGAAAAGTTATAGAGCGAGGAGAGATATCCGTAGAGGATGAAATCGCGGATTCAGTATTCATGAAGGTTAGTGAAGTGTTTTCAGTCGATAGAACTGATGTGTGAAGTTGTCTGTAGAATCATCTTATCTTATTGGCTTGTTATGATGATCACAGTCATACATACCAAAATCTCTGGATGCTGTGAACAACCCGGAGGCTGACGTGGCGAAGATAACAAGCGGGCAGGACACAGGAGACATGCTGTACCAAACGATAACGGGGCTAAAAGATGCTCTTCCCAAAGTAGAAGAGCAGCAAAAAGAGGTGAATGCTGCAGAGGAAGAAGAGGAGGAAGAAGAAGAAGAAGACGGAGAAAGCGAAGAAGAGAGTGAAGAGGAATTGGGTCCTGAAGACAAGAAAGCTGCAAGGAAAGAGCACAAGAAGAAAGTGAAAGAGGAGAAACGAGAGTCTAGGAAGACGAAAACACCCAAATCTGTCAAGAAGCGAAAGAAGAAAGTCTCTAAACCTCACAAGACTCGTTAATCGGAACGAGTTATCATGTTTTGACACCCCTACAGTAGTTGTATTTTCAATTTTAATTATATCAAAATTTTGTGTCAAATTCTGGGAAATTGAGTATGGACCCAAAGGCTCTATATTTGGTCTTCTTTATCCAAAAACAGTAAGTTCTTGTAATATCCATAGTATGACTTTGATCGAGCCAGAGATTGGTTTGCTGGTGTTTCGAGAGGACTAATATAATTTTGTTACTGATATGTGGTCACTTTTCAAAGCCAAAAAGATTTGTAACCAGTACACAAGAACGTTTTTTCATCAATTTTCAAGTCCTCTATCTCATGATTCTTTTCTTGACTATTGAGTCTTTCAATACACGAAGGAAGCAAAGTGGATCGATCACCAATCCTAGAAACAAGAGAATAACTAACAAAATAAGAACATGAAAACATGGAGATTGATCTAGCTAGACAAAAGTTAGTATCTAAATTTATCAACTCAAGCTTTGAGATTGTTGACCTATTATAGAAAAAAATCTAATATTGCAACTAGTTTCTTTACAACATTTTTTTGGTTTAGTTGAGGCTTTTCTTTTTAGGGTTTTCTAAGTAAAAAAAACCTTCCAAATCGCTATTTTTTTTACTTTTCATTTCCGAAAAATACAGATTAATTCCGCGAAGTCAAAAGTTATACGCAATACAGATGTGAGCTATTAATAAATAATATATCAAATCAAAATCTTTGCAACTAGGGGTCTAAATCCATATTTAAAATATTTAAAATTTAATGTATGTGATTGTAAAAATGTTTAGACGTATACATATTATATTGTGTACTATTTTTGACTTGGTCAAATTAATATGCAGTTTTTTTAAAAGAAAAGGTAAAGTTGCAAAAAATATTAATTTGAAAGGTTTTTTTTTTCCTTTAGCTGAAAACGTTTTCTTTAACACTTTGTTGTAGGCCTGGGAGTTCGGAATAAACCGATCAAACCGACCCGATCAAACCGACAATTACGGTTATCGGCGTAAACCGAAGAGAGAACTCCAAACCGTTCGGCGAAATTAATTTGGGGATTCGGAAGTCGGTTCGGATCGGTTCGGTATTCGGGCCGATCGGTTTTATTTAAACCGAGAATCTGCAGCCATATATAAGGCTAATGAGTCATTAACCCTAATTTAGTTTCATTTTCTTCTTTGGATCTGCCTCTGCGGCTCTACTTCTTCCAAAACTCAAACAGAGAGTTCATCTTCTTCTTCGACCTAATCCATAATCAGTATAACGTTTCTTCTTCTTCATCAATTCATCATCTTCTACATGCTTTATTATTCTCTTCTTTTTTCTCTTTAATCGTTTCTTCGTGTGATTCTTTGTTGTTTGCTCGCTAAGCTCTTCCATATCACCAAAATCTCAGCTGGATTTACGGATTTACGGGTAACTCTCTAGATCTTATTAATCTTCTTTGGAATTTCAATTCTTTATACTTTTATTTTCCTAATTTTCTCAATTTAGATGATAGATTGCATGTGGTTATAGTTATGATATCTAATTGATCTCGTCGGTGATGTATTTTTTTGCAGTCGGAGAGATCAGCCGTCGCCGTCCGTCTCCGCCCGTCGCTGCATCGTCACTGTCAACAGATGTGACGAAAACCCTAATTTTTAATGGGTTGGGCTGTAAATTTGTTAATTTTAATTGGGTTGTAATTTTTTTTAATGCTTTAAATAATTGTAATGGGTTTGGGCTTTGTTTTTAGCCCATTATTCATATATTTTTTGAATTCGGTTAAAATAAACCGAAATAGAAAAAAATTCAGTTTAATTCGGAATTATTTTTAAATCTTATAACCGAACCGAATAACCCGAGTACCGATTGACCCGAACCGAATTTAATTTCGGTTCAATTCGGGAAGATTTTCTAAAAACCGAATTTTCCCAAAACCGAATAACCTGACCCGAATAACCCGATTTCACCGAACTCCCAGGCCTACTTTGTTGTGAATTTCTTTCTAACTTAATGAACATAAAAAAATAGAAACGAAATCTCTTACCCTGCCTAGCTAGATATAATTAATGCAACGTAAGGTAGGATTAAATAAACAAAAATATGGGACAAATTATTTGAAAAATAAACATGCCAGCCTCAGAGCCATAGTCAATGGGTCAAGTCAAGCGAAAGTTCGTCTGGATCTTACAATGCGACTTAATGTGAAGTACTCATTTTTCTTCGACATGGGACATCCGCCGAAATTGTTGATTTTCGATCCATCTTTACACTTGTTTACTCCGATGACAACAAAATATAACAATTCGACAACGATTTAACACCTAACCCTTTCTAATTTTTAGGACAAGTATTTACGATTTTAAGCCAACGTATTAAATACAACTTGTTTTTTGTCGATGCGTATTAAATTTAATACTAGTTTTCCTGCAATTTTTATAGAATTGTACTGTATTATTTATCTATAAAATTAACTCGTATGGTTTATAGTTTTCATAGAAAATTCTCCAGAAAAAATTAAAACCCCTCACTTTCAACACAAATCGTCAACCTTTTCATAATTGATTAGTTATTACACTCTCTCCACTTACTAGTTACTATAAAGGGAAACCAAAGGAGACCAAATCTCTCAGCAATTATGAATTTGGTCTTCCCTATAATCTTAAGTCTCTCTCTCCCGTAACATTATTTATGGACTATGATCCCAATACCAACCCTTTCGACCTTCATTTCTCCGGCAAACTTCCGGTGAGTTTCAAATTTCGTCGAAATTTTCCTTCTTTCATAGTCCATCTGTGGGTTCATATGGTTTTTATTGGTTGATTCAGAAAAGAGAAGTCTCGGACTCAGCTTCTGTAGATGTAGAGAAGAAATGGTTAGTGAAAGATGAGGTTAGTTATTTCATCGAACACTTGGTGTGCAATACTTTGACCTCAAACTTTTGATGCTTTTAATCACAGTACATAGTTTGATTAGATCGGTGATGCTACTAAACAAATCAGAGCTTCTGTCTAGACTTAGTTTGGTAATGGTGATTTTTGAATTTTGAACAGAAGAGATATATGTTACAAGAGGAGATAAACCGGGTTAAATCGGAGAACATGAAGCTAAACGAAATGTTAGCAATAGTCTGTGAGAAGTACTATGCTCTTAATAAGCTTTTGGAGGAGTTGCAGAGTCGAAAGAGTCTTGAAAATGTTAACTTTCAGAACAAACAGTTAACGGGGAAACGAAAACAAGCGCGGGGTGACTTTGTTAGCTCCCCAATTGGACTCAGTCTCGGAACTATCGAGAATATCACTACCGATAAAGCGACGGTTTCAACCGCCTACTTTGCTGCTGAGAAGTCTGACACAAGCTTGGTAAGTGTTTGTGACTGTTTTTTCATAATTCAGAGTCTTGATCTTATTAATGAATGTTTTGTGGATATACTTACTTATAGACTGTGAAAGATGGATATCAATGGAGGAAATACGGGCAAAAGATTACGCGAGATAATCCATCACCTAGAGCTTACTTCAGATGTTCGTTTTCACCGTCTTGTCTAGTCAAGAAGAAGGTAATTTACATTGAACTTTGTTAAAGAGTTCTTTGATATCATCTTACTGTTTGATTAAAACCTCTACTGGTGTGTGTGATTGTTTCAGGTTCAACGAAGTGCAGAAGATCCATCTTTCTTGGTAGCCACTTACGAAGGGACACATAACCACACCGGCCCACATGCAAGTGCGTCGAGGACAGTGAAACTTGATCTAGTTCAAGGTGGTCTTGAACCAATTGAGGAAACGAAAGAGAGAGGAACGATTCAAGAGGTTTTGGTGCAACAAATGGCCTCTTCGTTGACCAAAGATCCTAAGTTCACTGCAGCTCTTGCGGCTGCT
Organism: Arabidopsis lyrata subsp. lyrata; assembly: GCF_000004255.2. Classification (NCBI taxonomy): domain Eukaryota; kingdom Viridiplantae; phylum Streptophyta; class Magnoliopsida; order Brassicales; family Brassicaceae; genus Arabidopsis; species Arabidopsis lyrata. Next base: position 3,597,386 of record NW_003302552.1, read on the forward strand.
ATTTCCGGGAGATTGATAGAGCATTCAAGAACATGAAATTTCTGTTGAACATGTATATTTTTGTTTTGTTCTATTCTATTGCTCATCCCTAGTAAAAGGTAAATGATTTTGGATTGGATCTTGATTAGGTGGCATAGACGTCAAGTTTAATGTGTATATAAATTACATCAAATCAAAGTATCCAAAAAGGACCAATGCGATTTTTCTTTATGTCAAAGGAGTTTTGTTATAGCCCGGCTTAAGAATGGTAGACGCTAGCTGCTTCGACAGTTATGTTATGTCACTTTCAATTTTTTCTTGTATGGTGCTGTTCGTTTGGCAGTCGCAAGCCTCCCGCGACTGCGACTGAAAATTGTTCGTTTGACAGTCGCAGGATCCTGCTACTAGTAGCGCGATCAATCGCAGCGACTTGGGACTGAAGTTTTTGATCGCAGGAAAAATTAGCGATGCGATTATTTAAATGGCGATTAGTCGCAGCGATTACCAAACGAACAACATCCCGCGATTTTAAAATCGCAGTCGCAATCGCAGCCGCAGTCGCAGTCGCTGGCGATTATGAAACGAACATGACGTATGTGTTAACTTCCATTAGAGAAGAATATATGATGCCATTAAAGACATAAGAAACAGTGAAACCGGGAAACAGAGCAAAACCACGAGACTAGAGATAATCTTCAACCTCAATTCTAGAACCACTTGGAAATGAGACTTCACGGATGCTATCCTTCAAGAACACTACCCTCACCCAAGCCTCGTTACTTAGATTCTCGAGCCACGACGACCCTCCAAGTGCCATATAGGTTTGAAACCGCCATCTCTAGTCAAACTCTTCGCAATCGCACAAGCAAAAGGAAAAAGTTGGGAAAATTGTTCATAGTATGATTCAAACAAAGTCTCCAAACAACCGTAAAATGTACGATCAGTTTTTTTATATGGTTTACGTACTCGGTTTAACATAACCAAACCAAAACCAAACCAAAATAACCGGTACAGATAAAATCCAAAAAGAAAATTTATGAACCGAGTCCAAATTAGGGTACAGTGAGCTTTCCACGCCCAACTTCTTCTTCATCTGGGTTTAGTCCCAAATTGATGAATCAAAGGTTCGTGTTTCGAGAAATTGTTTTACGTAATCGTAGTTTTCTCTGAATTTCTGAGTTAAAGTTGTCGCCATGGATATTGATGTCGGACCAGTTGATCCATCTGTCCTCTACGAACAAGACCTCCATGTTTCATCTGCTGTTTGGGAAGAACAGGTTTTTTTTCTCATCCCCTTACTAAATTTCAGATTTTGAATCTAGGGTTAATCTTATTTCCCCTTATTTTACCTTAGGAACGAGGTCTACTTCGTTGTCAAGAACACACTTCATTGCTACATCAATGGAAACTCACTGATGAACAAATTAAGCTTGTAGACAAAGCTGGTTTCGGCTTCTTTCGCAAAATTGGTCCAATGAGTTTAAACAATTCGCTAATCTCTGCACTTGTTGAGCGATGGAGAAGAGAAACCAATACTTTTCATCTTCCTTTAGGAGAAATGAGTATAACTTTAAACGAAGTTGCTTTAGTACTTGGACTTGAGATTGATGGAGATCCTATTGTTGGTTCTAAAGTTGGTGATGAGGTTGCTATGGATATGTGTGGTAGACTTTTAGGGAAGTTACCCTCTGCTGCTAATAAAGAAGTTAATTGTTCGAGGGTTAAGCTTAATTGGCTTAAAAGAACTTTCTCTGAGTGTCCTGAAGATGCTTCTTTCGATGTTGTTAAATGTCATACTCGAGCTTATCTTTTGTATCTTATTGGTAGTACGATTTTCGCTACTACTGATGGTGATAAAGTCTCTGTTAAGTATTTGCCTTTGTTTGAGGATTTTGATCAAGCTGGGAGATATGCTTGGGGAGCTGCTGCATTGGCTTGTCTTTACCGAGCGCTTGGTAATGCGTCGCTTAAATCTCAGAGCAACATTTGCGGCTGCTTGACTTTGCTACAGGTTGGTTGGCTGATATGTTAGTTTTGGTTTTATGTCCGTTTGAGATTTCTATATCTTTTGGAAAAGTAACATATGATTGTCTCGTGTATATAGTGTTGGAGTTATTTTCACCTGGATATTGGTAGACCAGAGAAATCCGAAGCGTGTTTCCCGCTTGCTCTTTTGTGGAAAGGTAAAGGCAGCCGATCCAAAACCGACCTATCTGAGTACCGTAGAGAACTGGACGATCTTGATCCAAGCAAGGTAAACCATTCAAGTTCATCCTTAAGAATTTGTTTATTGCTCTTCATGTTAATTGATGGTTGTGAAAATGCAGATCACTTGGTGTCCATATGAAAGATTTGAGAACTTGATCCCACCACACATTAAAGACAAGCTGATTCTAGGAAGATCGAAAACGACTCTTGTATGCTTTGAGAAAATAGAGCTACATTTTCCAGATAGGTGTCTGAGGCAGTTTGGGAAACGCCAGCCGATACCTCAGAAAGTAAAACGCCGCGACAGAAAGAACCGTCGGCTTGATGACTTAGACACGTCAATGAGTCTAGCATGCGAGGAATGGGCTGAACGTGGGGACCACATCGTGGACAGTCCTGGAGGTGGCAATGTGGTGGATGATGGAGCTTACATGGAATGGTATGCTAGGATCAGTATCACCAAACTATACCGAGAAGCGTTTCTCGAGTCCCAAGTCATGAATATGGTAAAATAAGTTTAATCTTTATCATTTTTGTTTTTAAAACATGTTATATTTGAAACCTGCAAAATCAATTTACGTTGGTTTTGTGTAGATTGCTTGTATGAGGGAATTTGAGGAAGCTGCTTCAGGGATTGCACTGGAGAGATTATCTCCAGTAGAGAGGGAAGTGATGGAGAGTGTCAAAGATACGTTCGCTAATAGTTTGACGTTTGGAGGATGGCAAGAGGTGGCGGTTAACAGTGGTTATGGGAAGCGCCGGCGTCGGAATGAACAAACTCCGACGCCAAACAATGGTGGTGGTAATGATCTTTCGTCTCTTCTGCTTCAAAAGGACGACGCATGAAGCCTTGTGTTAGTTTATTTTCATCTTTAAAATGTTGCAGTGTTTATGTATGTATATTATTGGCCATTTGGTTAGGACAATAGCAGAACTTCAATCAAACAATAATGCTCAACTCTAATACACAACACAAACCCGAAAATACAGCCAAAGGCGCATAGAACTGTGGTGATGGTTGTTCTTGCCAAGTCCTAAGGGAGTCAAATTTTGACCATTCTCATCTCCTCTGACACTGAAAACGTAATGGTGTGGAGGAGAGACAACAGAGCTGGAACAAATTAGAGAGGACAATATCAGACAGGACGGCATCACCATATAGTGGGTTTAGAGCGAGGGTTCCCGAAAGGCATCAACCCTAATATCATTCTCTTGTTGTTTTGCACGCGACTCTTCAGATCTTTCAACGCACGAAACCCTAGATGCATCTGGTGATTTCATCAAAAGATTGATGAAATGTATGTATGTTTTTTTTAATGTAGTGACTACAAATTTGGAGATAGTGTACAAAGATTGTGATTCTGTCTCAATTAGTGCTTTAATTTGATTTAAAACTCTTCTTCACCGGGTCTGGTGTGTTTTACTACTAGAATTTATTAAATTGTTGGTTTATTTGTAAATGTTTTATTTAAGATATTATCTTAGTCCTCTTCTTCTTCTCTCATTGAAGCAAATATTTCAAAATTGCATTAATGTAGTGGACACTAAACCGACGGACGGTCTCTTCCTAGACTACCGTTGTAAGTGAGGTAAAAGGCATTGTGCTTTGAGTGATACGTGAGCCATTGGCCTACTCACCACCACCATGAGTTTTGCTTGTTATGACCAACCCCGGCCCAACAGAAACAGAGACCCTTGGGCAAAAAATGTTTTTTTTGGTCCTTTATGTATTTTTATTTTTTTGGCTTTTTTTTTTTGTGTTTTTTTAGCAAAATGAATATATTTTCAAAATTTAAATAATTTTTACTATTATAACTAAAACTTAACCATTTTTTTATCAAATTTTCGGATTTAGTATTTTTTCTAAAAGTTTGGACCCTATTTATGTGTATTTTAAAAATTATTTGGGTCCTTCTATATGTACATTTTTCGAAAAAATCATTTAGACCCATGGGCCATTGTCCTTTTGCCCACCCCTTTGGACCGGGGCTGGTAATGATACAGTTAGGGTTTTACAAGAGTGGTCATTAGGCTTCAGTCTAATTAACTCTCCTACAAGCAATTTACAGCCAAACAACCTACATATACTTACACATATCAAACTCTTTAAACCGTTTAAGAAAAAACATTATAGATTTCACAAAGTCTTCAGTTTGTTAAAATACAACCTTGTAGCAGTATAACTCTGTAGCAGTATCAATGAAGTTTGATTTCAAAGAAACAAATCTGATAAGAATGAAGCTATGTATTAACCAATAACCCTAACAATGGAGATTTTTTCAAGAGAAGTTCTATAACTCTCCTCTAACAAACTCACCACGTTTGCTTTCACAACCTACAATAAATTCCCCTCCCTCTCTATTTAAAGACTCTCTTCACATAGATTATTATAATTATGGAGCTAACTTTTAGATGGAGAAGAAGCTCTGTGGTTTTGTGTGACTCAAGTAACCAACAAGTAACCATTGTCACAAGAGTCACCTTAAAAACACTCCTTGTGTCATATACAACCTTGGTTGACAACAGTCTTCACTTGGTTAAGTAACTAATTTTCTCACCGTAATATATACATTTGTGAAAAAACACTTCCTACAATTTATCAGAAAAGTAATCCTAAAATTCGTTGAAGGTTCAACAGTTTCAAAAATCAACATTTAATTTTGTTCCCAAATTTGTTATGCTTCATAAACTCGCATTAATGATGTTGAAAATCTCTCTTATAAAGTTTTGGTTAGTATTCTTGTGAATAAAAGTTTTTGTGACGTCTTTTGATACAAACAACAACTTTAAGAATGCTCATCTATCTCTTTTCATGGATAAGTTCATTTCTAAAAGATGACAAGTGAAAGGACATTTAAGATAATGTCTCTACAACCATCTCAAAGTTTATGTTACTAAATACCAAGTTGGAAAATTGCTTTGAGCATAAAAAAATAATTTTCCAGTTTGTGATCTATATTGCTTCAAAACCTTTAATTGCTAAGATCATGTATTCGTTTTTGCTGCGTAGAAGTCGAGCAATAGAATGTCACTGACCTTTAATCCATCAAACACTTTTTCCATAAGCTAAACATCTATTGTGGAAGTACAAATAGAAATTTACTATTTAAGTGTTTTGCAAAGTAATTTTAAATAAAACTGACAATCAAGAACTTTATTATTATTATTTTTTTTGATAATCCAGGTATCCAAAGCCCAGTGGGCCCTGACTAGCCCACTAACCCGAAGGCTTGGCGTGCGTCCCGAAGGCGGCAAGAGTGGTTCCTGGAGGCCGCATAGCCCAATGTTAAATTTTTCTGCGGTGGCCACTTAAGGTGTTTGCAGCCGTGGGGATTCGAACCCGTGAGTATTGGGAATCTCACCCTCAACCCAAAATCCTTCCTACCACTGGCCCACCTATGAGTGGTTCAAGAACTTTATTTCAAAATAAGAGTTTGAGTTAAAATGCAACCATTTGGGTTTATACACCAAAACTGTTGCAAACAAAATTGATATCTCGATGTAATGAGTTTTTATATAACCTTATGCAAAGGATGAGAAAATGCCAATTGCTGAAAACTCATTTTTAAGAAACTCGCAACTTTATAAAGTTGAGAGTCTCTAAGGATGAGTAACTAGCATTTTTCCTCAGCATTTGGATAAAAGTTATATGAAGCCTCATCACATCAAGATATACTCAACTTTCTATGCAACAACTTGGCTGTTGAAAATCCAAATGGATGCATTCTAGCTCAACCTCTTGTATTTGAAAAGATGTTCTTGATGATCAACTTCATCTATGGTTACCTTGAAAAGCACCCGAATAGTAAACATGTATTTGTGCTTCCAAAATGAATGTTTAACTATTGGAAGAAATAGTTTGATGACTAGAAAGTCATAAATTTAAATGTAAAAATGACATCATGTTGCTTGACTTCTACTCAGCCAAGGCGAATACTCGATCTTAGCAATTAGAGGTTTTAAAGCTATGGATCACAAACTTGGGTATTATTTTCTTGGGGGCAAGCAATTCTCCAACATGGTATTCGATTCCAATGTTACATAAGTATGAGATGATTGTAGGGACATTCTCTTAAATGTTCCTTCACTTGTTATCTTTGATAGAACCTATTCAAGGAACAAGATGATGATCTTTCTTAAGATTGTTGCTTGTATCAAGACGCCACATACACTAGTAAAAATATGGTGTATAGCTATGGAAAATTTTGTGACAAAGACCTATATTTCGTGGCTATATGACCAAACAGTCACGACCTGACACGAAAAAAAACCGTGTCTATACAATCGTGACTTAAAATATTTCGTGGCTTTTCGTGACATTATTGCCACGGTTTATACACGCATATTTCGTGTCTAATGAAGTCACGAATTATACATGTAAATGGTCGTGTCTTTTTTTGTCGTGGCCAAATTAAAACGTCACAAATATTTTTGTGATTAATCGTAGATTGGCAAAGAAAAAAAAAAATTGAAATCTGCAATCTGAAATTTTAAAACCTAATAACCAGAAATTTAAAATCCAAAATACACTATCATACATTGCCAAAAGTTTTACAAAAGATTCAAAGATTCCACGAGACTTACAAAAAGTCTATAGTCTTACAAAAGATGCAAATATTTTAAGAAACAAGCTTAAAATGAAAACAACAAACCAAGAGCATTAGACTACGTAACTAAGTGCTTGTAAAAGTTGGGTCACGAGTAGCACACCACACTTCATAGGCAGCTTGTTGAGCTTGAGTCATTGGTGGAGTTGAGGCAGTATTCGGCATTGTGGCATTCAGGACAGTGGGATTGGGAGACATTGCAGTATGAACATAAGGTTGAGTATGATTTACCTGTTGGGGAGTTGCAGCCTAGGCCACATGTAGTAGCCTTGCCACGTTGTTTGAATGAACTTGCGGACACAAGGGTCTATACTGAACCTGACATAAGAAAAATAAAAATCATAGACAAATAAGAGATATAGTTTCTATTTGTAGATGCATAGAAAGAAGACTATATACCTTTATAGATTTTTGCTAAGTTACCATAAGGCACCATTGAGCTTCCTTGGATGGAGGTGTGGTTGGGCTTCTCTAGAGGCAGCACGCAGCAATGCATCTTCGGTTCTTCAGAAAATCACATTATAAAAGTCTAACACATTTCAGATATTTCAGAAAATTACAATATAAAAGTCTAACAAACACAAATTTTAGAAATTCACACTAAAAGCAAACACAAATTTCAGAAAATCAAACAATTTCATAGGCTAAAGAGACTATACCCAAACCGTAAAAAACAAAATTACTTGATCAAAGTCACAATATCACAGTACAAAAGCTAGAAATCAAAAGTATGAAAAAGTGATATTGTTTTTTAATTTGAAATCAAAGTATCAATTAATTTGACTCACCCCAAGTTAAGGACTAAGACCTTGTTTCTATAACTTCTCATTATCAACGAAAACAATAAGACCAGTAATGAAAAGAAGAAGGTCTAGCCCGTGTATCCAATCAAGGAACAAAATCTCTCCTCAAACCCTAAAGAGACGATACCCAAAAAAGACTAAAATCAAACACAAATTTTAGAAAATTAATCATGCAATAGGATAATCAAACATAAATTTCATTTAACAAACCCAAAACCCTAAGCATTTATAAACTGAAAAAGAAGAAACGTTTATGGAGAAAGAGAAGAAGAAGATCTACCCGGCAGATTCAAATCGGAGGGTCTTGAGCGACGATGATACAGTTAACTCCAATTCTCACCAAATCCAACAAACACAATTCCAATTTCAATTCAATATTCAAATGGAGAAGATCCAATGTTCCTAAAACAAGGAATCTCCAGATTCATCTTGTAAGAACCCTAAGTTCTTCACAGAGGATGAATCAAATGTCAAATCCAGAAAACTCAAAGAGAAAGAACAACAAACTTCACAATTTTTCACGATATTTCTAATTCTGATCTTCATCTTCTTTTTAAATGCCAACACCCACTTGCTTATGATCATGACCGTTGATTCTTCCTGCCATCTCCACCGTCCACGTGTTCCTTTATTCATACTCCTCTTATACTATATCAAATCCTTCCTCCCCAAACAACCATGCCCTCATGGTTGATAAGAAAGATCTTGCTGCAACAATTCATATAGCTTCTCCATATTTGACCACAACAAGCTTTAGACCTCTTCATAAGCTTGGTGGTTGTGTATCATTATCCATATCAAAAGAAACACCAAGATCCATTAGTTCTTTGCATAGACCACGGAGTTGTTGAAGCTTCCCACTAGTTTCTTTGGTATTTTCATTACCTCCAGCTTCTTGCCAAGAGAGGTAGTCACGTTTCTTAACCCTTATCTTTCTCCCATTCTTTTTGTTTTCCAAGTAACGATCAGAGTAAACTGTTGGACAATCGTCTTTTTTTCTGAATTTGAACATCCAAGACTTAAGACATTCCCTTTGTTTCTTCGTACTCTGTAATCTAATAAAGAGATCCGTTGAATGCTGAAGCAACACATTTACAACAACACCATCGAAAACATGTAGCTGTTCATAGTAAGTAGCCACATCTAAGTCATGGTCAATTTTCTGCGAACACCGAGCCTTCCAACGATGCCAGACATGGTAACGAACCAATATCCTACTGCATAAGAGCTGCGTCCATTCGTCACTACGTTCCCAAAAAAATTCATATAGCATTATAGAACACCAGCTCTTCCATAACCATTGTAATAGGTGATGTTGCTTCAATCTCAGCTTAAATGGTCTTCCCGTCTCCACTAAATCACCCTGGATTAGTCTGTTTTTGTTGTGAAAGTTCCAAGATTTACCACACTTCAATTTGCAGTCTTCTGAGCTGCTTTTAAATTTGAACTTCCAGGATTTGGGACATTTTTGTTTTTGCATCATCCATAGTAAGATTCCTCTTACAATCTCTTGTAAGTCAGGTCTAAACAGTACACACAGTGTCTCTCTTCTGCTCCAGCTTTTAAACCACTCATCAAATTCCAAGTTGCACTTGTACTTCAACGGAATTTGTGGTCTCTTTATACCCTCTTCCACAGATTTGTACTTGAACCACCACCGCTTGGAAAATTTGATCTTTTTGTTTCTCATCGCTTGTTGAAGAACCAAACTGGTTTGCAACAACTGCTCAGTCACCATTAAAATCTGCTCATATACAGCTTGTTGTCCATGACCTGCATCACTCTCTGTTATCCCAAGCATTATACCGAGCAAACATCTCACATGAACAGTTCTGGCCGCAATGAACATCGCCTCATGTTCTCTCTTATCAGACATTAGCTTAAGGTGGCTTGTGTGTCCATGTTCTCTCATTATCTGCAAATTTCTGTTCATGAACTTGAATTTCCAGAACTTGTCTTCCATGAAACAATCATCTTTGAGCGTGGACCAAGATTCGGGAAGCTTGTTATGCTTCAGCAATGCAACTTTAGCACTTGAACAAAGATATTTGTACCTGAAATCCCCTCTGTAAATCCATTTATGTGCAATTCGTGGCCTGCCTTTATGTGGTCTCCTTTGTTTGAATTTGAACTTCCACCACTTGGCGCACTTAATATGTCTCTGCTTACTTTGTTCTCTATGAGGTAATGTCTCGAACACTTGGTGTGCAACTTGATTGTTAGTGACACTTTTTGACTTCTGAAGCAACACATCCCTTGCTTTTGTGTATGAAGCTTGTAATATCGTTTCTTGATGATCAAACAAGTCATCACAGCCAACAACATATTGCAAATCCTCACAAACAACTGGTGAAGCATTGTGAAATCGAAGGCTAGTTTCTAAGTTTGAAACTGGTACCTGAAATTGTGGAGTTGATGCTTCCTCCATGATTGCTCCATGTACTAAATTATCTTCTAAGACAATCGATTCCATCTCAATCTTAATTCCTTCTTCTTCGTTATCCACCTCAGCTTGCAGTTCACTATCTCTCTTAAGTGGAAGGATCCCAACGTTATCAATGTTGCTTCTGGGATGTGCATACTCATATAATCTTCCAATTGAGAAACATTGCTGAATCGTTTGAGGCTGAAACATCCTTACATTCACTTGAGTATCAGATCTCAGTCCTGTCAAATACAGACTAACCAAGTAATCTTCATCTAAGTTCACTTTAGTGCTAATCAGCTCAAACTGAGCATGATACTCCTCAATTCCATTTGTTTCCTGCAACTGATTCAATTCAACAATTGGATCAACCTCCAGCTCCTTAAATTTGCCTTGCAACAACATTTTATAAGTCATCCAATCGTGCATAACATGCTTCCAAAACACTGATTGCACCATCCATTGATGCCAAGTAGCAACAACATCATCAAAATGGTTAGAGACTAAACCAATTTTCATATCATCCGGTGTTCGATCTATTTCAAAGAATTGCTCGACCTTGAATAACCACTCCGTAATCTTATCACCGCTAAATCGTGGACAATCTAGCTTAGCAAGACGAGTTTCCCCAAAATAGTAGTTTGTGGTACCTGTTCTTGTTTGTGCTGTGGAATTCTGACTCGCCACAGATTCTTCCAAAGCATGGGTTCGCTCCATCATCATATCACTTCGCGATCTCCCTGCTTCTTCTAATTTGCGAACTGTCGCTCGTGATTCAGCCATAGATTCCGAGGTCGTTTGGCTCTGATACCTTTGATACAGTTAACTCCAATTCTCACCAAATCCAACAAACACAATTCCAATTTCAATTCAATATTCAAATGGAGAAGATCCAATGTTCCTAAAACAAGGAATCTCCAGATTCATCTTGTAAGAACCCTAAGTTCTTCACAGAGGATGAATCAAATGTCAAATCCAGAAAACTCAAAGAGAAAGAACAACAAACTTCACAATTTTTCACGATATTTCTAATTCTGATCTTCATCTTCTTTTTAAATGCCAACACCCACTTGCTTATGATCATGACCGTTGATTCTTCCTGCCATCTCCACCGTCCACGTGTTCCTTTATTCATACTCCTCTTATACTACATCAGACGACGGTCGGGGGCTTGGCCTGGCTTGAGGCTTGGCCGGAGAGAGACATCTTGATTCGAAGTGGAAGACAATTTGAAGTCTTTTTGCGAAGTTGGTTTGTCGGGAGAGAGAGACGAGAGGCGAGAGATGAGAGCAGAGAGTGAGTTATTTTAGATAAGTGTTAAAAATGAGGAAGAGATATTAGGGTTGGGATGAGGGTTCTGTCTTTTAAGTGGCTAAACCGGGAAACCAAATATTTTTGGTCTAAATATTTCAATTAACCCGGGAAAACCAAATAATTTTGATCACGGTTTGTCCACGGATGTTGTTCGTGAAATAAAAGTCACATAATTGGTGTGACCAAAACGTGGCTAGAATTGTCACGTTTTAACTATGGCTTTATCGTGGCAGTAAAAGCCACGATTATTCCACGAAACGGTCACGTATTTAAGAATTATTTTTTCCGTGGCAATCGGTGACATCTCCGTGACTTATTGAAAGCTAGACACGGAATGACCGTGACTGCGACGTGGCTATAGAATAAATTTCTACTAGTGATAATGTTTTACTCGCTGAGATACTATACCAAGAAAACATAAGGGAGGCATACTAACATTTTTCTGTTGTTTTCCTCGAGTGTATGGAGTATATCCTAGCTGGGAAAAACATCAAAAAAATTCTTGAACGTTGATGCCGACACTAATGGACCTTCAACGAATTTGAAGATGCCCTTGTTTGACAAATTAGAAGAAGCTTTTCTTACCCAAGATTCTAATCATGGAGACAAGATTGGTTAACCAAACCAAGAATGTTAAGAAAAGAAAAGTTTCTTCTTGAAGTTCCGAGAATGATGGACTTCATGGTGGTCTTAAAACCAACATTAAAGCAAAGGTCAACATGTGAGATTGAAATAATCTCGAGAGGAAAGAGTTTCATAAACCTAGTCTAACTAATAATGCTTCACGACTTACGAGCCACTATGTACTTTTTCAACCTGGGTAAAACCTAGTCTAATTTGAGCAGAATCAAGCTTCAGTAAAACATATTTTATGAAATATTGTAACTATCTTCGAAATTTTTTGAATTTTTCTATATATTTTAAATATTTACATTTGGAGTTGAATCAAATATCCGACAGAATATCCAATTTTTAACGGATATACAGACATCAAATATCCAGTAAATGCCAGAGAGGATATAGATCAGAAAAGTCATTATTTGTACAGAACAGATCACGAATAGCATATAAATCTTGAATATCTACTCAGTGTCCAGCCTTAATATATATTTGAAGCTTATATACAAAAATTGAAAGCATTGGCAATTGAAAGAAAAGAAGAATAACACTTTCTTTTGATATGTAAAATTTAAGTACTCAACCTTTCTGATAGAAGGAAAAAAAAAACTATTTTGCCAAAACTACAATACACTATTTTAAAAAGGCAAGAAAATATAATAAAATTTTAAGTTGATTGCATCAATTTTCCGGTGATTATTTTGGAGCAATTGTTTTCAAAAGTAGTGAGTATGAAACATCTAAATTTTTTAATTAAAAATTAATCTAATCAAAAAACCTATAATTTTTCATACACCGATTAAAAATAGCCCAATTAACAATATAAAAGATCAAAAATTAAACTAACCTTTAGTGTATGACATCGTTGTCACCCCTCATATCAGACTATTTCTGTTGATGTGGGCTGTGTTTCCCGTCAAACCAAATATCGGAAAGTATATCTTTTACGACGGTAATGCAATATTCCTTCTCAAGTCGTCACAAATTGGAAGAATATTTTTTGCTCTCGACTAATACGCCATCTCGAGTTTCTTTTCGAGCATTGCAACTGCCCTTAATGCATCGATGAGAGACTCTTCAATACAACCTTTGACGGAGAAAAAGAAGACTTGTTTAAATTGTTATCTATATCGGAAACGATGTATTTATAGAAAGAACGATAAAGAAAAAAACTAAAAAGGTATAAATTATAGAAAATGCCAGTTTTTTTTTTAAATTGAGGAAATAAACCATTTTTTATATCGGGTTTAGATTTTAGGGTTTAAATTAATTTTTGTTTTTGAGATTTGTTTAAGATTTTAGGTTAGAGTTAAGTACTTACGGTTTAGATTTCTTAACTAATAAAGAATTGATTACTCATCCATTGCAGTCAACAAATTATAATAGGAATTAGTCATTTTTGTTCTTTTTTTTGTTGACCAGCAAAAGTGGACTATTCTTTAGAGTACCCCACGGTATTGAGAACTTTCAAATTATAATTTTAAAAATGTATTTTTATCAAAATTTAAATTTTGTTTTCACTTCTAACTAATAAAACCTCCGTAGAAAAAAAAAGAAACTTTAATAGGACGTTTTTGTTATTATGTTTTAGTTATTCATATGTGTCATGTGAACTCATAATCAGTTTTGAAGTTTTAATTTGTATAGAAAAAGTGCTGGACAATAGCACATACATTGTTTATGCCAGCTAATAACAAATGCATTAGCCGTTTTATAGAAAATTGTAATTAAATAAATATTTTTATAAGCTTCCAATTTTGTCTTCATACACTGTTTATGCCAGCTAATTACAACATGCATTGGTTGTCTGAAAAAAAGAGAGAGATAAAACTGTATTAAATGTTGTGGTAAGCGTTAAATTTTGTCTTCTTTAAAAAAGATAAAATTGTAATTAAATGTTCCAATTGTGATAAGCGTTAAATTTTGGCTTTACTTCTTTTCTTCTAACTGCCAAATCAAGTACATAGTCAACATAGACACTTTGTTTCCTTGTAAACTGATACTCCCTCCGTTTTCGAATAGCTGTCATTTTAATGTTATTAGTTTTTCAATATAAAAATATCAATAATTATCTACCTAAACATAATTTAACCAATAGTAAATCAAGTTGCATAATAAAAATAAATACAAAAATAAAAAAGTAATAAATTTTGTATCGAAAACTGAAAACGACAACTAATTAAAAACAAAAAAATTTCTCTAAAACGACAACTATTCGAAAACGGAGGGAGCAATTGTTTTTAAATAGTTTACGTATATAAATCCTATTTTTTTTAACAAAAAGGAAAAAAAAATCCTAAATGTACTGATTACGCTATATACAAAATCTCTTAAAATTTAATATTTACTTTTGTATTATGTTTGTGTACAAAATGAATTATGAGCAGACCCAAATTTAAATTTGATTTACGTTAAAAAATCATCGATGAAGTCTTCATTTAACTAGACATTCAAAAATAAGTAAATTAACGGAATTTCAAATATTCGCGCTTAACAAAGTACTTATAACAAACAAATTTAACTTTGTAAAAAATATTTAGTCATAAAATAAATATATGAATTGTTAGGGGAAATAATACAATACTAACTACATTTTAAATGTTCGCGCCACTTTTTCAGATTTACACATTAAATATATATTGATAAAATTTGTCTTTTACTTTTTTTTTTTCTTATAAATTTATCTATTGATAGTCACAAAATAGAAATAAAAAGTGGCTTAAACATAATATCTATATTAAAATGTACCCATACTTACATTTTTCATGATATTTTTTACTTACACATCAACACCAAAATACTGTTATAAAAACTAAAGGAACAACTTTATATTTTCTTTATTCAATATTTTTTATTTGTCATTTTTGGTCAAAAAAACTTAATTAAATTTTCATATCCTTATTTTCTACACATATATATGTAAGTGAGTTGGGAGGATAAAATTCAGTTTACATACTAGAAATTTTTGCTCTCTCTAAATCATAGAAAAAAAAACTGAGAAACTATAGTTTGAGTTCTGATTCTCCATAACTTTTCAATGGATGCAAAGAGGAAATTATCACAAGAGAAAGGTATAAATATTTGTTTCTATGCCTATACAATTTATATTAAGGAAAATATTGTATGCTGCAAAATCACTTGCAGTTTATCAATGTCTTTATTTTTGTTCAAAACAGTTTATCAATGTCTAAATGTAGTTTTTGTCGCAGATATAACTATATATAAATTATTTTTACTTGTAAGTCTAGACTTTCTAGTATTCTAATATGGAAAGGTAGAAGAGGTAACATAAAAGTAATAAATAGTATATGTACATGCGTCTGAGGCCATCTTGATAAAATGATAGTGATTGATTCATAAGAGGAGAGTGTGAGGGTAACTAAATCTCCCTCCAGCGAAAATAACTTTAACTAAAATTTTGTTTTAATAATTTATGGTATTTAATTAACATTATGATATTTCAAATTTTACTTAAATATATCTTTGTAATATTTTTTACGAAGGGAAAATAATGTAATAATCACTCTATTTTATGTTTTCAGACCTACATCAAAACGATGATAAAAGAAAAAAGGTTATGACACTAGAAACTCAAGAAGCCAGTGGAAGTTGTGTCGATCAAAATGTGGCTCATTGGTTTTCGAAAACGGAGTTCAATGGGTTAATGGACGTACCAATTGTGTATTTGGCCTCGGAAGAAAATATAGTTAAGAATGATCATACAATCGGAAGCTCACTTAAAGATGTCAACATTGGCGGTAGCAGCAGAGGCAGTAACAGTGGTAAAGGGCTAGCCAACGATTTGTACTTAGATGTAAGTGTACATATTAAATAAGAAATGTGTGGTAGTAAAATATTTATGGTTGTTGTTGTTATGATCTTAGATCATAACATTTTTTCATGATGAGTTAATTTTTATTATGTGTAGGGAAATGAATTGGTCGGAGTTCATATGAGAAGTGATAAAGAAATCAATACGATGAAAGACAAAGGAAAAGCAATATTCGACCTTAACAAAGCTATTTGGCCAAAAGATGAACCAGTTTCAAACACATTTGAGGTTACCATTTGTCATTGACAAGTTGTGTAGTTAAACGCATAGTGGAGATTGTTACTAATGAGTTTTGTGACCTTTTTCTAGAAAAGTGGAGCATCACTGAAAAATTGTGAGCATTCTTGGATATGGAAGCAAGGTCTTGGTCATACTTGTTGGATATGTGGTATCATTGACAAGGTCAGTGATTATTTAATTACGTTGTAAATTAATATATTTTTCACTCAATATTTTAAAAAATGAACCGGAGGCAACTGGACAACACTTGAATCTCGGTTCAATCTAGTTTGACCGGATCAACCCGGACTCACAAAGAAGTTTATATATAAACCAAACATAAACTTCAAAAATAACTTGTAATCTAGTCTAGCACATCACAAATATCAAATATCATAATAAATTAATACGTCTTGATCAACAACTAAATATAAAGACAGATATGCTTTCATTTTTTTTATAAATTTTATCTATATATAAATTATATCAAACAAATATATGGAAAATAACATAATAAATATTCTTTAATATTTTAATATCAAAGTATTTTTAGTATTTAATTGTTTTTAATTAGATAAGTAATAAAAATATTTATAGGCACATAATTGAATTTTTTTTTTAAAGTTTAAGAAAGTTTTTATAGTCACCCGGTTGACAATTTTTTATGGTTTCAATCCTATTAACGTTCAAATTGGGTCTGACCGCCAACCTTGTCCACGTTAAAGATATTTGTCTGATCATAATCCAATTTGTTATATGATTAGGATCATCCATTGCCACCCGGATTCGGGTCGAATATCTGCAAAGATATCAAGTTGAGAGTTCCTAAAGATGGGTTTTTAGGAACTGGCATTTTCCCTCATCCTTTGCTTGAAAGTATTATGAAACCACATCACTACGAAATACTCAATTTTCTCTGCAAGAACTTGGTTGTGGAAAACTCAAACGGCTGCATCATAGCACAAATTCCTTTATCTGAAAAGACCTTCTTGATGATCAATTTCATATATGGTTACTTAGAAAAGCACCCAAATAGTAAACCTCTATTTGTGCTTCCTAAGTGGATGCTGAATTTTTGGAAAAAAGATTTTGGTGAATTGAAGGTCAATGACCTCGTGTTGCTAGACTTCTACTCGGCGAAGGCACATACCCGATATCAGCAGTTAGAAGTTCTAAAGCAATGGATCACAAACCGGAGTATTATCTTCTTAGGCACCAAGCAGTTCTCCAACATAGTATCTGATAACAGTGGTACAGAAGCTTCAGATTCTTGTAGGGAAATTCTCTTAAACATTCCTTCACTGGTTGTTTTCGACAGAGGAACTGATCCGAGGAACGAGATGATGAGCTTTCTTAAGGCTGTTGCTCGTATCAAGACGCCACGAAAGGTTTTACTCACTGGCACACTATACCAAAACAACATTAAGGAGGTTTTCAACATTCTTGATGTTGCTTTCCCTGAGTTTCTGAAGCATAACCAAATTGGTAAAAATATCAGCAAATTCTTGAATGTTGAAGCTGACGTTGATGGACCTTCAACGAATTTGAAGATGCCCCTATTTGATAAATTGGAAGAAGCTTTGCTTAGTCAAGATTCTGATCATGGGGACAAGATTGGTTACTTAACCGAACTAAGGATGTTGACAAACAAGGTTATCTACAATTACAAAGGAGAGTGTCTCCTTGATCTCCCGGGATTGCTGGACTTCACGGTGGTCTTAAACCCGACATTAAGCCAAAAGTCAGAATGGGAGACTGAAAGAAACTCCAAAGGGAAAGGTTTCAAAACGTACTCTACCTTGAGCGGAATCACGCTTCACCCACTGCTACGTGCTTTCTCAAACCGGGCAAAAGGTCTTCCTGCCCCTAACGAGGATGAGATGGATGAGATTATCAAAGAAATCGACGTAACAGATGGCGTTAAAACAAACTTCTTCATGGGTTTAGTGAAGTTATGCGATTACACGAATGAGAAGATTCTTGTAGTGAGCCAATATGTCATCCCATTGATATTCCTCCAAAGACTCGTGGCTAAGATTAAAGGTTGGAAAGATGGCAAAGAAACATTCATGATTAAAGGTGATACAAGTCTTTCTGCTCGAGAAATGTCGATTAATCAATTCAACAACTCGAATGATGCGAAAATCTTCTTTGTATCCATTAAAGCGTGTAATGAGCAGATCGGTCTTACGGGTGCAACAAGGGTTTTAATGCTCGACATCATCGCCAACCCTTGTATGGCTCGACAAGCCATAGAGCTGGCTTATCATCCAGGACAACAAAACAAAGTTTATTCCTATAGGCTGGTGGCTGCTGATACATCAGAAGAAGATGAAGAAATAATCGCAGCTAAAAAGGAGATAATTTCTGGAATATGGTTTGATGGGAAGACTTATCCTATAGATGGAAAATTTTGTATTCCGACCATTGATGGAGAGTACAGCAATGATTACTTCCTTGGAGCTTCATATATGAGGGAAGATATCAAAACCATATACAAAAGGTTGGTTAATTAATTTATTGTTATTGTTAATTCTGGTTTAATTTTTATCTATTTGGATGTTTTTAACCAATATTTTATGTGTTTGCTATTATTTGTTTCCAGGTAAAATGAGAGCGAGCTCCTTGATGAAACTGATACAAGTCAACAGTGACTATTTTTTTTTTTTTTCAACAATGACTCTTTTATAATTATGTATTTTATTTTGTTTCGAAAGTAGACGAAGTGTTGTATTTTTTGTCAGTGCAATTTTTTTTTCTTTTTATCAAATCGAGTAACAAACGAAAATGACTACTCACTTTTGTTTTGGTATTATGTTGTAATGGCTTAATTAATCATTTTGGAATTTCTATTTATTTATATGTATAAAAATATCATATATAATTCAACGTCATTTGCTGGAAGAAAACAAGAATAACATTGCATTTTGATATGTAAAATACTATACAACTATATTTTTGGTCAAAAATATAATACTACTTAAGAAAATACACATAAAAAGTTTAAGTTGAATGTAAGGCTACGTTAATTTTCTTGTAATCATTTATGTAGAAACTGTTTTAATCAAAAAAAAAAAAAATGAAGTATATACTGTATAAACTTACAGGAAAACTTTAGTACACGTAAGAGGAAATAATATCATTCATCCATCGAAATTTCTGAATCATCTTTGATATTATTTTACTCTGTTTGAGATTTTAACAAACTAGTTAACCATGTCAATTGTTAAATATATAGTGGGCGTAGCTCGGGCTAACCCCTAGTAATCAATAATATCTGCAAAAAAAGATGAACGAGGAGTTTCAAATTTAATCTGTTTTAGCGTTTGATAGAGAAAATTAAGAATGTTAGTCCACTGAATAGCCCATCAAACCCAATTTAGTACTTTAAATCTTTGACAATTTCGATAATTAAAATTCGTCGTTAAAACCCAATTTTTTTGGCCAAATTGGTTTCGAGTTCCATGATTTAGGTTGAAAGCGTACAACGACTCATCGAAGATAGAAGAAACACATCTTAGCTGGGGAAATACAGTTTCTTCGAGTGATGAGATTGCAAATTGATGCTGATCACAACAACAAATAAAGACTCATCAATCGCCTTCTTGCTCTGCCCAGGTGTTCAGCTAAGTTCCAAATCCAGTTCTTGTGAGATTCACATCCCCTCCTAGTAAAATAAAAAAAATGCCAAACCCGTTTCTTTGTTAAATGTTGACTATTTGACTACCCACTATGGACTATCGAGAGAGAAATACATGAAGCTTACGTAAATACATGAAGCTTACATGATTTATTACTTGTGGCATTCGCATGCTAATGTAATCGTCCAAATGGATATAGAAGATTTGTCAATGCTAGTGTACGTTGCAACAAATCAGACGGGACGGCATCATCGGTGCGATCTTACATAGATACAATACACTACAGAGTACAGAATATTAAATACAATGGCCTTGTTCTTTTGGAGATCGCCAGCGACCACAACCTGCGACAGAAAATTGCCCTCTCTTTTCTCTTTTTAGTCGCTGGAACCTTCAATCATGAATATATCTTAAACACAAATATACAATGAGACAATTTTTTTCTAGAGTATAACTTATTAAAAATCTTTTTTTTTTGAATGTTAAAATCAAAGAAAAATACCAAGTGTCGTTAGCTTAATTGGTAAAGACCCTAGGCGAAGCTTAGAGGTCGCCGGTTCGAGTGACGTTTGGGAAACTAATATTACATGATGTGGTTTCGGGCTTAGGGGAGCTTACGGGCTTTGGTCCAGAACCTCCTGGTATTCAAAAAAAAAAAAAAATCAAAGAAAAATTGTGTGTACATCCAAAAAAGGAGATTTACCATATACTTTTTCAAATCAAAAATAAATTTTGAAACAGTTATATATTAATTATTATCAAAATTGAAAAATAAGAGAAAAAGATTAGATGGTGCCAACAAATGAAATTTACCTGAGTCAAGTACTCATTCAGCATTTGAATATATAGCTTTGTGATGCATTCAGCAGGGTTTGTGTTGTTTTCTCTTAGAACACGTCTTGAAGAATGGTCAAGTAAAACGTTAATATTTGGATGACCAAAAAAGAAAACTTTTCCACCCGGTGAAAACACGATGATCGCAATTTCGACATCACATAACTTGCAAAGCTCACTGGCTTTCTTAAAAAGACCAGATCTTCTCTATGAAAATGTAACTTGAAGGTTTGATTGAAAATGTAAAATGAAAAATTAATCAAACCTTCAAGTTACATTTTCAAAGAGAAGATCAGGTCTTTTTAAGAAAGCTAGTGAACTTTGCACGTTATGTGATGTCGAAACTGTGATCATCATATTTTCACAAGGTGGAAATTTTTTCTCTTTTGGTCATCCAAATATTAACGTTTTACTTGACCACTCTAGAGGACGTGTTCTAAGAGACAACAACACAAACCTTGCTGAAAGCAATATGAAGCTATATATTCAAATGCTAAATGAGTCCTTGATTGAGGTAAATTTTAATTGTTAGCAAAATCTAATCTTTTTTCTCTTATTTTTCAATTTTGATAATAATTAATATATAACTGTTTCAAATTTTATTTTTGATTTGAAGAAGTATATGGGAAATCTCCTTTTCGGGTTGTATACAAAAATTTTCTTTGATTTTAACATTCTACAGAAAGATTTTTAATAAGTTATACACTAGAAAAAAAATCGTCTCGTTGTATATATGTGTTTAAGACATATTCATGTATTTTCTTTACACATTCATATTCGTGATTTTAAACCGTTTAAGAAAAACCATAATAGATTTCACAAAGTCTTTAGTTTGCTAATCAAGCTTCGGCCAAGATATAACTCTATAGCAGTATCAATGGAGTTCGATTTCAGGGATAAAAATCTGATAAGAATGAAGCTATGGATTAACCAATAACCCTGACAATGGAGATTTGTTCAAGAGATGTTCTATAACTTTCCTCTATCAAGCTCACCATGTTTGCTGTCACAACCTACAATAAAGTCCCCTCCCTCTCTATTTAAAGACTCTCTTCATATCGAATATTATAATTATGGACCTAACTTTTAGATGGAGAAGAAGCTTTGCGGTTTTGTGTGACTCAAGTAATCAACAAGTAAACATGGTCACAAGAGTCACCTTAAAAAGAAACACTCATTTGTGTTATATAGACAACCTTGGTTGACAACATTCTTAACTCGGTTAAGTAACTAATTTTCTCACAATAATATATACCTTTGTGAAGAAACATTTCCTCCAATTTATTAAAAAAAAAATCTTAAAATTCGTTGAAGGTTCAACAGTTTTGAAATCAACATTTTAGACTTTTTTTAAAAAAATTTGTTCCCAAGTTTGGTATGCTTCATAAATTGGCATTCATGATGTTGAAAATCTCTCTTATAATGTTTTGGTTAGTATCCTTGTGAATAAAACTTTATGTGACGTCTTTTGATACAAACAAAAACTTTAAGAATGCTCATCTATCTCTTTTCCCGGATTAGTTCATTTATCAAAGATGATAAGTGAAAGGACATTTAAGATAATGTCTCTGCAATCATCTCAAAGTTTCTGTTAAGAGATACCAAGTTGAAATATTGCTTTGAGCCCAAGAAAATAATTATCTTGTTTGTGATCTATACTGCTTCAAAACCTTTAAATGCTAAGATCATGTATTCGTTTTTGCTGAGTAGAAGTAGAGCAATAGAACGTCACTGACCTTTATTCCATCAAATACTTATTTCCATAAGCTAAACATCTATTGTGGAAACGCAAAGAGAGGTTTACTATTCAAGTGCTTTGCAAGGTAATCTTAAATAAAATTGACAATCAAGGAATTTCTTTTACATATAAAATTTTGAGTTCAAATGCAACCATTTAGGGTACACCCAAATTGTTGCAAACAAAATTGAATATCTCGATGTAATGAGTTTTCATATAATTGTTGTGCAAAAGATGAGAATATGCTATAAACTCATTTTAAAAAAACTCTCAACTTTATAAAATTTAGAGTCTCTAAAGATGAGTAACTAACATTTTTTCTTATCATTTGCATAAAAGTTATGTGAAGCCTCATCACATCGAGATACTCAACTTTCTATGCAACAACTTGGCTGTTGAAAACCCGAATGGATGCACTAGCTCAAGCTCTTGTATATGAAAGGACGTTCTTGATGATCAACTTCATCTATTGTTACCTTGAAAATAACCAGAATAGTAAACATATATTTGTGCTTCCAAAATGGATGTTTAACTTTTGGAAAAAAGAGTTTGATGAATATGTCATAAATTTAAATGTGTCAATGACGTTCTGTTGCTTGACTTCTACTCAGCCAAGGCGAATACCCGACCTTAGCAATTAGAGATTTTAAAACTGTAGATCACAATCTAGGGTATTATTTTCTTGGGGGCAAAGCAATTTTCCAACATGGTATTTGATTAAAATGTTACATAAGTATGAGATGATTGTAGGGACATTCTCTTAAATGTTCCTTCACTCGTTATCTTTGACAAAGGAACTGATCCAAGGAAGAAATGATGATCATTCTTAAGATTGTTGCTTGTATCAAGACGCCACAAAATTTTTTACTCACTAGGAAACTATACCAAAAAAAGTAAGAGAGTTTCTTATTTAACACTATTGATGTTGTTTTCCCTGAGTTTCTGCAGCATTTCCTAGCTGGGATAAACATCAGAAAATTCTTGAACGTTGATGCCGACGCTGTTGGACCTTCAACGAATTTGAAGATGACCTTGTTTGAAAAATTGGAAGAAGGTTTTCTTTGCCAAGGTTCTAATCATGGGGACAAGATTGGTTACTTAACCGAACTAAGAATGTTAACTTACAAGTTTATCGATAATCATAAAGGAAAGTTTCTTCTTGAAGTCTAGGGATTGATGGACTTAACAGTGGTCTTAAAACCAACATTAAACCAAAGGTCAACATGTGAGATTGAAATAATCTAGAGAGGAAAGAGTTTCATAAACCTAGTCTAACTTGAAGAAAATAACGCTTCACCAGCCGCTATGTGCTTTTTCAACCTGGGTAAAACCTAGTCTAATTCGAGCTTGACCAGAATCAAGCTTCAATAAAATTTATTTTATGAAATATTGTTACTATCTTGTGAAAATTTTGATTTTCTATATATTTTATATATTTATATTTGGAACAGATCAAATATTTTATCGAATATCCGAATATCTTACCGGACATCAAATATCTAGTAATTGGCAAAATGATACGGATCAGAAAAGTCAATATCCGTATGGAAAGGATCAAAAATAGCATTTAAATCTTGAATATCCAATCTGCGTCCACCCTTAATATATATCTAAAGCTTATATACAATAATTGAAAATATTGGCAATTAGAAGAAAAGAAGACTAACAATTTCTTTTGATATGTAAAATTTAAGACTCAACCTTTATGGTAGAAGGAAAAAAAAAAAACATTTTACCAAAAAATACACTATTTTAAAAAGACAAGAAAATATAAAAAATTTAAGTTGATTGATAAGTTGCATCAATTTTCTGGTGATTGTTTTGGAGCAATTGTTTTCCAAAGTAGTGAATATGAAATATAATTAATTTACAATTTGTTAGCTTAATCGATTTATCTAATTAAAAAGCCTATAATTGTTCATGCACTTATTGAAAACAACCCAGTTAAAAAAAAATCAACAATATTAAGACTAACCTTTAGTGTATGACATCATTGTTACCCCGCATATACGAAGATATAAGGTAGTAATCATCGCACCATTTTTGTTGACCTCGGCTATGTTTTCCGTCAAAGAAACTATCTCTTTAGCAACGGTATTGCAATATTCCTTTTCAAGAGTAGTCGTCACAAACACAAATTTGTAGAATAGTTTTTGCTCTCGACTAATACGCCATATCAATTTTTTTTTTGAGCACTGCGACCCTTAATGCACCGATGAAAGAACTCTTCAATAGAAGTTTTGACGGAGAAAACAAAGACTTGTTTTTAGTTCTTATCTATATCGTATACGATGTATTTATATAAAGAACGAGAAATTTAGAAAAAAAAAACTAAAAAGGTATAAATTATAGAAAAGGCCAATTCTTTTGAAATTGAGGAAATTAGCCATTTTGGTATATCGGGTTTAGATTTTGGGTTTAAATTGAATTATTATTTTTTCTTGGGGTTTGTTTAAGATTTTAGGTTAGAGGTAAGTAACTATGGTTTAGGGTTTTAGGTTAGAGTTAAGTACTTATGGTCTATAGTTTTGGGTTCCATTTAGACTATTTTAATATGTTTGTTGAAACTATTTTGTTAACTTTAGTATAAAATATTACATATTTTCATAAGAGTCTCTTTATATAATTGAGTTGTAGTTCTAATATCATAAACTTAAAAATCCAAATTAAGCTATTTATTTTCTTAAGCAATAAAGAAAACTTTATTACCAGTCTGTATATTTAAATTGATTACACATCCATTGCTGTCAACAAATTATAATAGGAATTAGTCATTTTTGTTCTTTTTTTTGTTGACCAGCAAAATGAACTATTCTTTAGAGAATGAAATATATTTTATCAAAATTTAAATTTTGTTTTTACTTCTAACAAATAAAAGCTCACTAGGAAAAAAACACCAAGAAAGAAACTTTAATATGACGTTTTAGTCATTCATATGTTTCATGTGAACTCATAATCAGTTTTAAAGTTTTAACTTGTATAGAAAAAGTGCTGGAGCTGGAAAAATGCATACTTTGTCTGCATACTTTGTTTATGCCAGCTAATTATAACATGCACTGGTCGTTTGAAAAAAAAAGATATAAAACTGTAACTAAATGTCTGTTTTTGATAAGCGTTACATTTTGTCTTCTTTTAAAAGATAAAATTGAAATTTAATGTTCCTATGGTGATAAGCGTTAAATTTTGTCTTCACTTCTTTTCTTCTAACTGCAAAGTCGACATAGACACTTTTTTCCTTGTAAAATAATAATTATTTTGTAAGCAATTTACTTATATAAATCCTAATTTCTTTAGCACAAAGGAGAAAATTATAAATATACTTTTTTTTGTGAAAGGGTTTTACTTATATAAAATCAAATAAAAAGTTTACAAAGAAACAAACAAGAACCAACTAGCACTAGATGTGAGAAGAACACCAACAAAGATACCTAACAAAAGAGGTAACAAAGCATACCCTCATGACCTTGAGCGTAACCAACAGTGAAGAATAGGTAAAGCACTCTTTGATCCGCGTTGGTGTAACGCAGTACACTTGTTTTCCATGGTGGAAATAACAAGGTTTGCAACCTTAGTCGGGGGTAAAGTGAGACCATCATGATATATAAATATACTTAATTACACTATAAACATAATCTCTAAAATGTAATATTTACTTGTATTATGTTTGTGTCCAAAATAAAATATATGTAGACCCAAACTTAAATTTGATTTACATTAAAAGTCTTCATTTAGGTAGTCATTAAAAAATAAGTATACTAATGGTATTTCAAATATTCGCGTTTAAAAGTTTTCTTTTGGTTAGTTGGGAACCAAGTGATCATGATCAATACAAAGAGAAATAGAAGACACATATGCGGCTCGGACATTTGTCAGGTATGTAAAGGTGGTGTGGAGAACATATTACATATCCTGAGAGATTGCCCGGCTAGCATGGGAAAAACAAATACCCATAGTGGAGTTGGAAGTAGACTCATCAACGATGGTTGGGTTTTTTAAGATAGTAATAAGTGATCAACATCCAGTGTCATTCTTGATACGATTGTGTCATGGCTTCTTATCAAAAGACTGGATTATCCAGATTTCTCATGTGTATAAGGAAGTTAATCATCTTGCCGATGAATTAGCTAACTATGTGTTTTCTTTATCGTTAGGTTTTCTTTCGTTTGATTTTGTTGATGTTCTGAGTAACGAGTCAGAATTTTAATATTTATATTCTTTTTTTTTGTCATCTTAATATTTATATTCTATTTCATACATTTCTTTGTTTCAAATATATAATTTTATATACTGCAATAAAAATTTTAAATATTTCAAATATTTTAACTCGATATTTTTAAAAAATATCATCAATATATAATAAATCAAAAATTTTACAATTATAAATGCTGTAATTTGATTTTTTAAGCAGATATATTTAAAATATTTATAGTAGGTGGTGGGTTAAATGAAGGACATTTGCAAAAATACCCTTTTTCCTATGAACTTTTTCAAAAATACCATTTTCTATTGTCCATTTTTAAAAATACTCACTCATAAATGACTAAATTATTTTTCTTTCAATATAAGTAGATAATGAAAAAGTGAAAATTTCCTACCAAAATACATACTGATATATACAAATGACTTGATTACCCTTATTTTAATATGACTAATGAGAAAGTGAAAATTGTCTGCCAAAAACAATTTTTGGGCCAAAAAGTTTTCTGCCAAATTTGAAATTTAAAACCCTTTTGTAGAATGTTTTAAAAACCCTTTTAAAGTCCTTGTAAATATTTTTAAAACCCTTAGAAAATCATTATAAATCCTTTAAAACTCTTGTAAACCCCTTCTAAAACCATTGTAAATCCTTAAAAAAAACTTGTAGATCCTTTAAAACTCTTGTAAATCTTTGTAAACCCTTATAAAACCCTTGTATAAAATCCTTTAAAAACCCTTATAAATCCTTTAAAAATGTTTTAAAACCCTTTCAAACCCCTTTTAAATCTTTTTAAAACCTTTTTAAAACTCTTGTAAATCTTTATAACCATTTAAAACCCTTATAAAATCCTTTAAAAACCTTTGTAAATCTCTTTAAAACTCCTGTAAATCTTTTTAAAACCCTTTTAAATCCTTTCAAAACATTTCTAAAGCACATGTAAATCCTATTAAACTTTTTCCCGCAAAAATTCCCTGTATCAAGTTTCCCACCAAAATATTTTGTCGAGAATTTTTTGTCGAAAAATATTTTTAGCGGAAAAACTGTTGTCGAAAAACTTTTTGGCGGGAAAATTGACTTTTTCATTTTGTTGATTTAAATATTTTTCAAATAGGGGTAAAATGGTCATATAAAATTAAAAGAAGCATAAATGAAAAATGCCAAAAAGAGAGGTAGTTTTGAAAAGATATATCAAATAAAGTGTCTTTCTGGCAATCTTTCTCAAGTGTAGTATATTATATGATGGAATAACTTACGATCCTGATAACTATCTATATTCAATTTCATATAATTCTTTTTTTTTTGAAATTTATAATTTTATATACTACAATAAACTTTTTAAATATTTTAATTTGGAACATTTAAAAATTGTTTAACTTCATATTTTTAAAGAATATCATTTAATAGATCAAAAAGTTAAAAATTATAAATATTCTAATTTGATTTTCTTGAACATATATATTTAAAATATTTATAGCGGACGGTAGATTAAATATAATGTATTATATGATAGAAAGAGTTATGATCCATATAATATATGGCGGGTTAAGATTATATGATGAGATGTTTAAATAAGGTAAAACTCTAACTCTATATATATAATAGGAGAGTTGTCTCTCCATCTAGGGTGTACACATCATCATCCAAGTCATCCTAGTTTAAATTTATAACACAAAATAAATTTTTGAATAGAGATTGGATAAATATAAAATTAGATAATTGTAGTAAATATTCCTAAATGACTAAAGATATGAAACAAAAACTTATCATATATTTTAATAATAGAATAATCATTTTTAAGAGTTATAATTATTTAGTAGAATAAAGAAAAATAAGACTTTAAAATATACTAAATTTAAAGGTTTTTACTGAAAATAAAAGCAATTTATTTATGAAAAATACACATTTGAAATTAAAAATGTTTAAAATATATTTTTAATGTTAAAGCATCAATTTATGATACTGTTGAAAATAAAAAGGATTGAGTACATATTATTATTTATAAATATAATATAATGTAAATAGTTACATTAATAAAAAATTTCTATATTATTAGTACTTTCTAAATTAAAAAGTGGTTGTTTTTTTATTAAAATCAAATGAATACCTAAAAAAGAAAAACTAAATATTAATCAGTGTTTATGAAATTTTAACATAGATCAAAAACTTTTAAGGTGATTTTAAATAAAACAAAAATATACTAAACATCACAAATAAAAATAAAATAATCCAATCGAATAAGAAACCGTGTAATAATAATATTTGTGAATGCTATTTGGAAATTAGAATAGTAATGGTATATTGAAGAGTTTTTAATTATAAGTAAAAATTAAAGATTAAAAATTGTATTTTAAAATTAGAATGATTTATATGAGTTTGTAAGTTACGAATTTTACAAAAATCATCATTATTAAGAATACTATATAGAATCATAATATACGCCAAATAATATATGTGAATTTGTTTTTTTGTATTTTTCAAACGGTCAAGATAAAATACAAAATTTGATGTTGAAATCCGATGTTTGTGAATATGAATGAGTCTGTATATGAGATATGTTGTCTATAAAGCAATTTACATGCACCAAACATGGTCAAAGAAACTTTATGACAAATATCTCCCGAGATTTTCTAATGTTCACTTTACTAAAAAGATCATGCAACTTATGAAAAAAAAAATTTGAGTATTAAAATATATGAATAAGAAAATATATACGATCTATCTTGAGAACTAATTTATAGTCGAGTATATTATATGTGAGTCACTATAAGGTGAAAAGAGAGTAGATGTCGGGAGACAACGAGTGAATCATAGAAGATAACATGAAAAATTGTAGTAAAAAGTGTAAAACATTGTGGGAAATTGTTAAAAATACCCCTTTTGGTGTGTCCCTTTTCAAAAATGCCCCTTTTAGATGTCTATTTTCAAAAATGCCCCTTTTTAAATCTGAAATTTTTATAAAGTTTTATTAGGTTTATAAGGTACTTATGGATTGTAACTACTACTTGAAGACTCGATCCAAGTATTTATAAAGTTTTATAAGGTGTTTTTAAAAGTTTTACAAGTTATTTTAAAAGATTTTTAAGGTTTTTCAAAGGTTTTACAATATATTTTAAAGGTTTTTAAAGGTATTTAAAATGCATTTATAAGGTATTTATAAAGTATTTATAAGATTTTAGATACATAGAAATGTAGTTTGTGTATGTTTTAATAATATTACATACATATTTGGGTAAATCTGATATTTTTAAGAGCATTTTTTATAAGGTTTTAAAAAAGGGTATTTTTGAAAAGTGGCATTGAAAAAGTGGCATTTTTGCAAAAGCCCCAAACATTATTTACTACTATGGAAAGATATTGAACAAGAGTAAAGTAAATTTTTTTAAAATTCAAATAATTCAAAGATTCGCATTGATAAAAAAAATCAAATTAAAATTCCGCGCAACGCGCGGGTACATAATCTAGTATTTGAAAATTTTATTCTGCAAGCAACTTTTCATTGAGATTCTAAAATAAAAATATAGACTCCAGCCACGAATTAAATTTTAGTATTAATATATAACAAACATATGTTCTTAATATATTCGATTATGCGAATAATTGCTAAATTCCGTAATTAGCTCAAACAAATCTCCAATTAAAAAACCGAAGAATTATTAAAAAAAACTTTCTAAATTAATTAAAAATAATAGCTAACTTTCTTAATTAATTCAAAATAATATATTTTAGATGCGGATCATTTACATTATTTTAATTTTGATTTACCGAATTATATGCAATTTCATTTTGTGGTTGTTAACATAAATAAACTCATCGTTCAAATAATATTAAGTTTTTAAAATAAAATTAATTTTCGTTTCCATATCTTAAAAACAATAAACATAATTAAGTATAAATATAAAATATATTCATTCTAATATTATATAGGGACTAACGAAAAAAATTTCACTTACTACTATAATATATCAAAACTTTATTCTAAAATCTATAATAGATAAAATTGGTACTAAATAAAATTTAACCCGTTCATGATCTAGTTCAAATTTACATCACACTAACCATATATTTTACATTTATCTAACAAAACGAAAATTTCTTTAGTATCAAAACAGCAAAAATCATAAAAAAAAATAAAATAAAAAAAAAAAAAAAAAAAAAAACAATTTCCTGCGCAGGTAGTATATATATAATCAACAAACATCTTTGCCTCTTCTCCAAGTATCCTAAAGTAAATCCTAAAGTAAACCCTAAACCAAACCCATGGCGTCCAGGAGATTATCCAAGTCTGCTTCGGTAGCCATCAAGACTCAATATACTTTTTCAAGACCCTCTCGAGCTATCTCTACCTGTGCTCACTTCAGCTCACGTTCCTCTTCCAATTCCTTTCTTTTCCGACCAAATTCCTTCATCCGAAACGGCTTCCCTTCGGTCACTCAAATCGAAGCTCATGGCCAACTGTTCCCTATTTCTTTTCAGTTCCCTTCTCCGCGCCACTTCGCATCTTTGGTTAGTGGCTAGTTACATGTGGATTCTCAGTTTCTTTTAGTGCTACTGTGTCAAATTTTATCTAGTATGTTCATTGATGATTATCACATGAGTGTTACAAATTTTGGTGTTTTCTTTTTCTATATGTAGACTAATCAAAATGGAGCACTTGATAACTATGGAACTGATTTAACTGAATTGGCTAGACAAGAGAAATTCGATCCTGTCATTGGACGGAATGACGAAATTAGGCGCTGCATCCGGATATTATGCAGGAGAACAAAAAGCAACCCTGTTATTGTTGGTGAACCTGGTGTAGGCAAAACTGCTATTGCAGAAGGGTAAGGCTAATTGCAATTATATCTAGAAAACTTTACTGAGAGATTTTTGACCTAGTGTCTCTTTAGGTTGGCCCAACGAATTGTAAGCGGGGATGTCCCTGAACATCTCTTGAATCAGAAGGTTCTTTCTAAGAATTTTAATATTGCTCTAGTTTTCTTTTCGGCCTACGAAAGATTTTAACATTCTTGGCTTGGTTACTAAATATGATGTAGTTGGTATCTCTCGACATGGGTTCATTGCTTGCTGGTACAAAATATCGCGGAGAATTTGAGGAAAAGTTGAAAGTAGTACTGAAGGAAGTAACTGCTTCCAATGGGAAGACAATCTTGTTCATTGATGAAATCCACACTCTTGTTGGTGCAGGTGCTTTTTAATTCGTAAACGATATTTATAAAATGCTCTTTTTGTATCCCAAAGGAGACTAATGCCTGATAATATTGCGGTTTTGTAGGACGTATTGAAGGTAGTGCAATGGATGCGAGCAACATCTTGAAACCAATGCTTGCTCGAGGTGAACTGCAATGCATTGGTGCAACTACGCTGACCGAATACCGTAACTACATAGAGAAAGACCCTGCTCTTGAACGTAGGTTTCATCAAGTGTTATGTGATTAACCATCTGTTGAAGCTACGATTTCGATTCTTCGTGGGTTAAGAAAGCGGTATGAGTTACACCATGGTGTTAAGATATCAGATGGTGCCCTTGTTTCAGCAGCGGTTCTTGCAGACCGTTACATCCCTGAACGCTTTCTTCCCGATAAAGGTACCTAACTTGCACCTTCTCATGATTCTTTACCAGTCTATTTCTCGAGGAATTGGCCAAAAGAAACCTCAAGAATGGCTTTGTTTTTAAAAATGAAAGTTTTTTGTTTTCAGCTATTGATCTTGTTGACGAAGCTGCTGCAAATCTTAAGATGGAAACCACTTCTAAACCCGCAGAACTCGATGAAATAGACAGATCTTTGATCACACTGGAGATGGAAAAGCTTTCTTTGAATATGGAAACCAATAAAGCTTCAAAAGAACGGCTACAGAAGATTGAGAATGATTTGAGCACGCTCAAAGATAAACAGATAAAATTTAATGAGCAATGGCAAATAGAAAAGTCTCTCATTGCTAGAATACGTTCATTTAAAGAAGAGGTACAATTTAACTTCCTAAACAAGTTTTATGTTTCATATATAAACCCTAATGTCCTCCTAAACATGTTTTATGTTTTACAGATCGATGAAGTAAACCAGGAAATTGAATACGCGGTATGGGAATCTGATCTAAAACGTGTTGATGAACTTAAGTATGGAACCCTTGTATCCCTCCAACGCCAGTTAGAAGAAGCTAAAAAGAACCTCACAAATTCTAGTTCACTAGTCCGAGAAGAGGTCACCGATCTTAACATAGCGGATATAGTAAGCAAGTCGACCGGTATTCCACTGTCCAATCTTCGGCAATCAGAGAAAGAAAAGCTTGTCATATTGGAGCAAATGCTCCACAAGAGAGTGATTGGTCAAGACTTGGCTGTAGAATCAGTTGCAGATGCTATCCGTTGTTCAAAAGCCGGTCTTTCAGATCCTAACCGCCCTATAGCCAGTTTTATGTTCATGGGTCCAACAGGTGTTGGGAAAACCGAGCTTGCAAAAGCTCTAGCTGGATACCTTTTCAACAATGAAAACGCGATAGTGAGGATCGATATGAGTGAGTACATGGAAAAACAGTCAGTCTCACGGCTCGTTGGTGCAGCACCTGGTTATATCGGTTACGAAGAAGGAGGGCAATTAACTGAAGCTGTTCGGAGGAGACCTTATTCAGTGGTTCTGTTTGATGAGATAGAGAAAGCTCACCATGATGTCTTTAATATCTTGCTACAACTACTAGATGATGGAAGAATAACAGATTCTCATGGGAGGACAGTAAGTTTCACAAACTGCTTTGTAATAATGACGTCTAATATAGGATCTCAACACATACTTGAAACGATCCGCAACAATGAAGATAGTAAAGAAGAAGTTTATGAGATGATGAAGCAACAAGTTGTGGAGTTAGCAAGAAAAACTTTCAAGCCAGAGTTCATGAACAGAATTGATGAATACATAGTTTTCCAGCCTTTGGATTCAAGAGAACTATCGAAAATCGTGGAGTTGCAGGTAATTTACCTTTTTACACCTACTTTTGTTTTTCGTGTTTGGCTCTGGTTTTGTATAAATTTATTGGTTACCATTTGGTGGTGCAGATGATACGAGTGAAGAATAGGTTGGAACATAAGAAGATAACACTTGAGTACACAAAAGAAGCAGTGGATCTACTTGCTCATCAGCTTGGGTTTGATCCCAACAATGGGGCAAGACCAGTGAAGAGAGTGATTGAGAAGATTGTGAAGAAGGAGATCGCCTTCAAAGTTTTGACAGGAGATTTTGCAGAGGGAGACACCATTCTTCTTGAAGTTGACCAGACAAGTAACAAACTGGTCATCAAGAAGCTCGAGAATAATGCTCCCATTGAAGAAATGACAGCTTGATCATACAAACAAGATTAAACTAACTCTGTTAGCGTTTATAACTCTTTGTTCTATGTATTGTAGATTCTTAACTTTAGTGCTCTGTTATTTCGATTAAGAACTATCCGTTTATAATAGTTTGAAATGAAAATAATTTACACATTAAAAATCACAAGATCAGAAGCTTCGCTAACAAGTTTAGTTTTTTCCTTGCAGATCAAGAAACTATCCCCTTTTGGGTTAAATATCAAGAGAGATGTATATAATAAGACATGATACTAAAATAGACGAAATCGTTATGTGGGCTAAAGATTTTTCACAATGCAAACAACCTATAATGCGCAATTAAAAGACGAAGCAATTTTTGGGAAAACGATCTATTCTCCTACAAACTATGTTACTTTATCGTATTTATACACAGAAATATAGAACTTTAAGTCGTGCTTATAATTACATGCAAGGGCGGACCCACTTGCATAGTAGGATAGACAGCTGACCTGCCCAATTTTTCAATTTTTTTTAAGTATATATATAAGTCTGCATAAGATTTAATGAATTAAATGGCTTAAATATATAAGTTGACCTGCCTACTTTGACTTAATGACCCAATACGTAAAAAGCCCACAACACAAAAAAGTAATGTCGAGCAAAAATTTAATGGCCCACAAATTTGATATTTATGTAGATTTCTCCAAAATCTTTCCAAATGTACCACATTTGGGAACTCCTTTCCAATCCTACCACATTTGGAAAGTGGAGTTACGATTTTACCCCTCCCTTGTTGGGGCAGTTTTCGCGCTTCACGATGCAACGATTTGACTTCTCTTAACTGTTTTGTTTTTCTATTTATCTCTCATCCCTCGAGAGATGTGCGTTTTAACAGAGAAACATTATCATGAGACTAAACAATTAACTTTCGTTTTTGTCTCGAGATCTTGTCTTCGATTGGAAATTCTCTGTTGCGTCTAGATCTTGTCCCCGATTTCATCATCCTGCTCTATTATCATGAATCTCACATCTTATCCACCATTGTTCTCGTTTAAAAGTTTTGAATTTTATATAGATTTCACATCATCTATTTTGGGCTACAGATTAGTTGAGCACTATTGTCTTCACCTACACGGATTATTGATTTTTTTTTCCTTCTATTGCGGAATAACAGAAAGATCCAGTTGTCCCCGAGTAAATCCAGATCTTTGGCGGACAAAACCACACCACCTGGCGATGGACAATAAAGAGAATTAGATGATAAAAATCATCATGCTCATTTTTTGATCTAATCATATTACTCATTCGATTTGAACTTGTCCCCGATCTAATTATATTATCCATTCGATCTGAACTTGTCCCCGATCTAATTCTATTACTCATTCCATATGAACTTGTCCCCGATATGATTATATTACTCATTCGATCTGAACTTGTCCATGATCTACTTTTATTACTCATTCGATATGAACTTCTCCTTGATCTAATTATACTACTTATTCGATATAAACTTATCCCCGATCTAATTCAATTACTCATTCGATCTGAAATTGTCCCCGATCTAATTATATTACTCATTCCATATGAACTTGTCCCTGATATAATTATATTACTCATTCGATCTGAACTTGTCCTCGATCTAATTCTATTACTCATTCCATATGAACTTGTCCCTGATTTACTTCTATTACTTATTCGATATGAATTTGTCCTTTATCTAATTCTATTACTCATTCGATATGAACTTGTCCCCAATCTAATTCTATTACTCATTTCATATGAACTTGTCCCTGATCTAGTTCTATTACCCATTCGATCTAAATTTATCCCCGAGCTTAATTTATTTTCTCTTCATATGTCCCCGAGTATTTGTTGGATCTTGCTGAAGACCTTGAAGGATCTAACCCTACTCTATTAATATATTATTTAATTATAATTATAAGTAATTGTAAACGTACATCATTTATTGCAGCCTGGTCCCTCTTCTCCAGTCAGTGCCAACTTGTCCTTTTATCTGACACAGCTTTATGTCACCATCAAGGACAATTTCGTCCGCTATTTCGCATGTGGCAGAGAAATGTGGTAGCTTTGTAAAGCTTTTTCAGAATGTGGTAGATTTGGAATGCCACATCTCTAGAAGTGGTAGATTTGGAAAGATTCCCTTATTTTAAATTATAATTAAAAACAAAGTGACCTTTTAACCTAATTGTTTTTATCAGTTTTTAAACAAAGTGGCCATCAAACGTGTTTCGTTGTTATCTTCAATTATCAGTTTTCTTCTTCACGTTACGGGTGTGTTCTGTACCGGTCTACTTTTTCAAAATCAAGTAAGTACATAACTTAGAAAAAAATAGTTTTTTTGTATAATTGTAATCATTAGTTTTTTATTCAAGTTTCAATTATACTTAGAAATACAATACAATCTGTGAGATCTAAGAGATGAAAAATTTGTAATTGTGATCCAATTTTAATGATTATGATTAATAAATTAAATTTTTTCTTATAAACATGTAATAGTGTGATTTTTTATATTTAATAACAGTTTTTTTTAAAAACTAATATGAATAGTTGTCGATTCTTCATTGTTTGATCATGTCTAAAAATTTGGTAAAAATAAAAGTATTAATATTGGAGAAAATATTGTTTTAATTGTTTAATCATGTGATCAATGTTCGTTTGTTTATAGTTATTTAAAAGTCATCTTTTTAGAAATATATTTATCAAACCACACTAAAAAAAAAACTCAAATATATAATGTTCTAAATTGGAATGAATCTTTTGGAAGAAAAATTATTAGTCGCGCGTAGACAATTACCAGCGTTATATGTTTATTTAATGTTGACATTTTTTTAATCGTAATTTATTTTCAGACGAAGCGATGAAAATGTATTATAATCCAAAAGAACCATCTCCACCTCGTAGTGAAGCAGATGATATTGTTTTATTTTGGGATCCTGCAGATCGAAAAAGAATAACAGATTATCATCCAAATCAAAGAAATGAGGTAATTCGAAGATACTTGACTAGAGGTCCTTGTCAACCTCGTGGGCATATTTTCAAACAAACATTGATAGGAAAGACAATGAGGCGGTTTAATCCAGCTTGGTTTGATCCGTACAAAAGCTGGTTAGAGTATAGTGTGAAAAAAGATAAAGCGTTTTGCCTGTGTTGTTACTTGTTCAGAGATAGTGCTGGTAAATGCGTAAGAAGTGATGCATTTATCACAGAAGGGTTCTCTAGGTAGAACAATTTTAAGAGTTTTTCAGAACATGTGGGAGGTGTTGATAGTTTTCACAACAATGCTGTTATGAAGTGTGAAAATTTGATGAAACAAGGTCAGTCTATTGAGCATGCTTTGCATAAACAAGATGATATTACAAGAAATGAGTATCGAATTCGGTTGAATGCTTCAGTTGATGCTTCTAAATACTTATTGCGACAAGGATTACCTTTCCGTGGACAAGATGAGTCTGAAAAGTCTGCTAATAGAGGTAACCTTGTGGAACTCTTGAAGTATACTGCTGATCAGAACGAAGTTGTGAGTAAGGTTATTTTAGATAATGCTCCAGGAAATAATCAAATGACTTCTCCTAAGATCCAAAAAGATATTGTGCATTGTTTTGCAGAAGAAGTTGTCAAATCTATTATTGAAGAAATAGATCATGATGTTTTCGGTCTGCTGGTAGACGAATCTGCGGATGTTTCTGATAAAGAACAAATGGCGGTAGTGTTTATGATATGAACAAATATATTTATATTTATAATTCATAAATATATGTATCGATAAAATACTTAGAGATGACAAAAAAAAAGGGTATATACTATAACAAGTATAATTAAAACTGTTGGGCTTTTACGGCAGATAGTCATAAAATATTTTATCGAATAAATATTAATTTATAAACATTAACTCTATAAACTTGTTTGCTTCTTCTCCAAGCATCTCGAAGTAAAAACCCTAAACCAAATCAATGGCCTTTAGGAGATTGTCGAAATCTGCTGCGGCAGCGATCAAGGCACACAATATTTTTTATAGGCCATCCCTCCTCCCTTCTGGCGCTATCTCTGCCTCTGCACACTTGAGCTTGATTTCCTCTCCTAATTCACTTTTTTCCCGGCCAAATTCCTTCATCGGAGTTTCATTAAACAGCTTCTCTTCGGTTACTAAAGCCACAGCTCATGGCCAACTGTTCTCTATTTGTTTCCAATTCCCTTCTTCGCGATGTTTCTCAGATACCGCAGCTAAGGTTTGTCGTCAGTTACGTGTTGCTTTTCACGGGTTTGTCTTTTGGCAAGGATGGTGATTATCTTAGTTTGCCTTTTGGTGGTTTAATTCAGGAGAAAGTTGAGAATGAAGCACTTGCAAAGTATGGAAATGATTTAACTGAGATCGCTAGACAAGGAAAACTACGTCCTGTGATCAGACGGAATGATGAAATTCGGAGTTGCATCCAAATACTATGCAGGATGACAAAAAGCAATCCTATTATCGTTGGTGAACCAGGTGTAGGAAAAACTGCTATTGCAGAAGGGTATGGCTTGTAAACAAACTTATGATTTTGTACTCCTTCGATAAATTCACGGAGAGATTTTAACCATTGCAGGTTGGCGGAGCGAATTGTACGACGGGATGTCCCAGAACCTCTCTTGAATCGGAAGGTCTATTCCTGGAAACTAATATTTTTTCTCTTCAAAGGGCCAAAGGAAGATTTTAACATATGCTTGGCTTGGTTGCTTAATATATTGTAGTTGATATCTCTCGACATGAGTTCGTTGCTTGCTGGTGCCGTATATACAGGAGAGTTTGCGGGAAGGCTGAACGCAATACTGAAGGAAGTAATTGCTTCTAATGGGCAGATAATCTTGTTCATAGATGAAATCCACTCTCTTGTTCGTCAAGGTACCCCTTCATTAGTTAACGTTGTTTACTTCTCATTAGAAGAAAATTCCATCGCCAATTGAGGGCTAATGTTTTGCTGCTCCTAGCTAATATTATTTTGCTTGTGTAGCGTCTAGTCGTGGAGACCTCTTGAAACCAATGCTTGGAAAAGGTGAACTGCGATGCATTGGTGCAACTACGCAGACTGAATACCGCGAATACATAGAAGACGATCCAGCTTTGGCACGTAGGTTTCAGAAAGTGTTATGTGATCAACCATCTGTTGAAAATACCATCTCGATTCTTCGTGGGTTAAGAGAGCGGTACGAGTTACACCATGGTGTTAAGATATCAGATGGTTCCCTTGTTTCAGCAGCGGTTTTGGCAGACCGCTACATCACTGAACGTTTTTTGCCAGATAAAGGTATAACAAAACTTGCACCTTCCCGTAATCCTTTACCATTTTTTTCTTGGGAAAATATTTTGTTAATTTTACGATGAAAATTCTTTGTTTCAGCTATTGATCTTGTTGATGAAGCTGCTGCAAAGCTGAAGATAGAGATCACTACTAAACCAACAGAAATCGATGAAATAGACAGAGATGTGACCACACTAGAGATGGAAAAGCTTTCTTTGAAAAAGGATAGTGATAAAGCTTCTAAAGAACGGCTAAAGAAGATTGAGAATGATTTGACCACACTCAAGGATAAACAAAAGAAATTTAGTAAGCTATTGGAAGAAGAAAAGTTTCTAATTACTAAAATACGTTCATTTAAAGAAGAGGTAAAATCTATCTTCAGCATAACCACTAAGTGGTGGTTACTTGTGCTTTGATATATATCAACCTTAATGTCCTTCTAAATATGTTCTATGTTTAATAGATCGATGGAGTGAACCAGGAAATTGTATCAGCTGTATGTGAATCTGATCAAAACCGTGTTGATGATCTTAAGTATGGAACACTTACGTCCCTCGAACGCCAGTTAGAAGAAGCTGAGAAGAATCTCATGAATTTCCGAGAGTCTCACCAGTCGCTAGTACGAGAAGAGTTAACAGATCGTGACATAGCATCAATAGTAAGCAAGAAGACTGGTATTCCACAATCAAATCTTCAGAAATCAGAGAGAGAAAAGCTGGTCATGTTGGATCAAGTGCTCCATGAGAGAATTGTTGGTCAAGACATGGCTGTAGAATTAGTTGCAGATGCTATCCGTTGTTCGAAGGCTGGTCTTTCTGATCCTAACCGACCTATAGCCAGTTTTATGTTCATGGGTCCAACAGGTGTTGGTAAGACCGAACTTGCCAAGGCTCTAGCTGGATACCTTTTCAACAATGAAAATGCAATAGTGAGGATTGATATGAGTGAGTACATGGAAAAAGTCTCGGTCACACGGCTCATTGGCGCATGTCCTGGCTATGTCGGGTATAGTGAAGGTGGGCAACTAACTGAAGCTGTAAGGAGGAGACCTTATTCAGTGGTTCTGTTTGATGAGATCGAGAAAGCTCACCCTGATGTCTTCAATGTCTTGCTACAACTACTAGATGATGGAAGAATAACCGATTCTCATGGTAGGACAGTAAGTTTTACAAACTGCTTTGTCATAATGACGTCTAATATAGGATCTCAACACATACTTGAGACTATCCGCAACAATGAAGATAGCAAAGAAGAAGTTTATGAAATGATGAAGAAACAAGTTGTGGAGTTAGCAAGAAAAACTTTCAAGCCAGAGTTCATGAATAGAATTGATGAATACATAGTTTTCCAGCCTTTGGATTCAAGAGAAATATCCAAAATCGTGGAGTTACAGGTACCTTTCTCTCTTTTTTTCCTATTTAGTTTTCACAATCTTTATTTTTCAATCCATAGATTGTTAAGTTTAATAGGCGTCCAACTCAAAACCAATTGGCAATGAGTGGATTGTCCCATGTCCCTTATATACTAAAGTGTCTTCAGATCTTTTTAATGTGGGATCTTTCTTCACATAGATTAGTTTGTGCAAATATACTTCGTGTCATTGCTATTCGGTTTTTCGTTTGTCCAGTTTGGTATAACTGTATTGTTACCATATGGTGGTGCAGATGAGACAATTAAAGAAGAGGTTGGAACAGAATAAAATAAATCTTGAATGCACGAAAGAAGCGGTGGATCTCCTTGCTCAGCTTGGGTTTGACCCCAAGAACGGGGCAAGACCGGTGAAGCGAATGATTGAGAAGCTTGTGAAGAAAGAGATCACCTTCAAAGTTTTGAAAGGAGATTTTGCAGAGGATGACACTATTCTTATCGATGCTGACCAGCCGAACAACAAATTGGTCATCAAGAAGATGGATAATAATGCTCATGTCAAACAAAATTAGACGATTTGGTTTTGTTCTATGTTTTGTAGATTCATGACTTTA
This sequence comes from Arabidopsis lyrata subsp. lyrata, assembly GCF_000004255.2. NCBI lineage: Eukaryota > Viridiplantae > Streptophyta > Magnoliopsida > Brassicales > Brassicaceae > Arabidopsis > Arabidopsis lyrata. Next base: position 3,638,384 of record NW_003302552.1, read on the forward strand.
GTGCTGTCTTCTTCTTCGAACATAAGCATTTGAAGTTGGAGCGGTGAATAATGTGGGAAGATAATCTCTTATGTAGCTTCCAACATTGAAATGTTTATACTTATAGTTTTCGTATTAATTCAAAAAATATTTGCTACAATCATCCATGAAGTTTTACAAATAGCCAAAAGATTTAGTGGCCGTAGAATATCTTGTAGGTGCTTCGTAAAGCAAAGGTTCATCAAATATAAAAAATATCACATTTTAAGTTTTATTCCGAAAATACCATCACTTCCTTTTCTTCCTCTAACAATACCACAAATTCAATATTATAACTAATTAAAATCTCTTTTAAATGGTGAAAATATATATCCTAAATTGAAAATAATGAAGGAACCCAAATATAATTATTTAATTTTATTTGTAATTTATTTTGGCTGAATAAATATTTTTTTCCAAAAATTTATGTTATTATTGAAAAAATAAACTACCTAGAGTTGGTATTATGGTGTATTTCTGAGATTTTTATTGATCTAAAGAATCTAATCTTTATTAGCATCTTACATAAATTTTTAATACTAGAAAAAAAAAACATTATAAATGAATTATTCTAATTTTTGCTGTCTTTTACGATAAAGTGGAAAATTTAGATTAATGAATAATTCTTTACATTTCTGATATATAATCTTCTATTTCACTTTAAACTTTCTATTTCTGCTAAAAAAATTCTTTCCTTTATAACATATGTACGAATATTTATTGCAAACTCGTTTGCTTCTTCACCAAACACTAATTTGCTTCTTCGCCAAGCATCTTAAAACCTCTATCTTCCGCCTCTTTTAAAACACTATACCAAGCTCCTCCTTGTTCCAATTCATCTTGACATGGCGTCTAGAAGATTATCGAAGTCTGTTTCCGCAGCCATCAAGGCACACAATGCTCTTTCAAGACCTTCTATCCTCCTCCGGTCTCGCGCCCTCTCTGCCTGTGCTCACTTCAGCTCGCGTTCCTCATCCAATTCCTTTCTTTTCCGGCCAAACTCCTTCATCGGCGTTTCCGGAAACGGCATAACTTCTTCAGCCACTCAAGCCGCTTCTCGTGGCCAACTTTTACCTCTTTCTCTCCAATTCCCTTCTCCGCGCAGCTTCTCTGATAAATCAGATCAGGTTTGTGGTTGATGCTGATTAATTTTGTCATTTAGACTCGCCATTGACTCGATTACCTTAGTTTCTTTTGTGCCATTTTTTTGTTCTATATGTAGACTGATGATAATGATAAAGCACTTGAAAAATATGGAAGTGATTTAACGGAGATGGCTAAACAAGGAAAACTCCCACCTCTCATTGGACGTGATGATGAAGTTAACCGGTGTATCCAAATACTATGCAGGATGACAAAAAGCAACCCTGTTATCATCGGTGAACCGGGTGTAGGGAAAACCGCTATTGCAGAAGGGTAACTCTTGTAATTATATCTCTCAAACTTATGATTGTACTGAAAAATGTTTTAACCTTTTTCAGGTTGGCCCAGAGAATTGTAAAAGGGGATGTCCCTGAACCTCTCTTGAACCAGAAGGTTAATGCAGATTTCTTTTTGGCTTAAGTCTTTTTAAGCGGGCAGAGCAAGATTGTAAATTGTTATTTTGTAATGTAGGTTATATCTCTCGACATAGGTGCACTGATTGCTGGTACCGAATATCGAGGGCAATTTGAGGAAAGGTTGAAAGCAATGTTGAATGAAATAACTGCATCCAATGGCAAGACAATATTGTTCATTGATGAAATCCACACTATTGTTGGTGCAGGTGACCCTTCATTGCCTCACTAATTTAGGGCTATGGTTAAGATGTGGAAGGTAATAAAGTGACGGATGTTATTACCCTTGTGTAGGAGCTTGTAAAGATGATACAATGGATGTGAGCAACCTCCTAAAACCAATGCTTGGAAGAGGTGAACTACGATGCATTGGTGCAACTACGCTAACCGAATACCGCAAATATATGGAGAAAGATCCAGCTCTTGAACGTAGGTTTCAGAAAGTGTTCTGTAATCAGCCATCTGTTGAAGATACCATCTCGATTCTTCGTGGGTTAAGAAAGCGGTATGAATTACATCATGGTGTTAAGATATCAGATGGTTCTCTAGTTTCAGCAGCGGTTTTGGCAGACCGCTACATCACTGAACGCTTTCTTCCAGACAAAGGTACAAAACTTGCACCTTCTTGTGATTCTTTTCAAGTTGTTCTTGTGTTTAAAGATAAAATTTCTTTGTTTCAGCTATTGATCTTGTTGATGAAGCTGCTGCAAAGTTGAGGGTTTTAACCACTCCGAAACCAACTGAACTGGATGAAATAAACAAAGCTGTGCTCAAACTCGCGACAGAGAAGTTTTCTTTGCAAAGGGATACTGAAAAAGCTTCTATAGAAGTTCTACAGAAAATGAATAAAGATTTGAGCAGGCTCGCGGATAAACGAAACAAACTCAGTAAGCAATTGGAGCAAGAAAAGTCTCTCATTACTAAATTACGTTCATTTAAAGAAGAGGTAAATTCCCACACTACTTGTTTTTAGGTTTAATTCATTCTTAAAATATAAGTACGTTACTTTGGCCTTAAACAAATAAGATCTAGTGGTCTAAAAAGATCGCTAGCTCATGAACACCACTCCACATGGCTGTATATAGTACTTTTAGTGGTTGTAGTACTTGTTGTGGTTTCTTATACTGTGATATAAATCAAACCTTAATGTACTCATCATCATGTTCTGTGTTTTACAGATCGATAAATCCGAGGAACTTGAATGTGGTCTAAACGGTACTGATGATCTTAAGTATGGAACAATTATTTCTCTCCAACGCCAGTTAGAAGAAGCGGAGAAATATTTCACCAATCCCGAAGATTCACTCCAAGGAGAGGTAACCGATGTCCACATAGCGGAGATAGTAAGCAAGTGGACCGGTATTCCACTATCAAATCTTCGGCAATCAGAGAAAGAAAAGCTAGTCATGTTGGAAGAAGTGCTTCACAAGAGAGTTGTTGGTCAAGAAAAGGCTGTAGAATCAATAGCAAATGCTATCCGTTGTTCAAAGGCTGGCCTATCAGATCCTAACCGTCCAATAGCCAGTTTTATGTTCATGGGTCCAACAGGTGTTGGTAAAACCGAGCTTGCCAACACTCTTGCTGGATACCTTTTCAACACTGAAAACGCGATAGTGAGGATCGATATGAGTGAGTACATGGAAAAAAACTCAGTCTCACGACTCGTTGGTGCACCTCCTGGTTGTGCTGGTTTTGAAGAAGGTGGGCAGTTAACTGAAGCTGTTAGGAGGAGACCTTACTCGGTGGTTCTGTTTGATGAGATCGAGAAAGCACACCCGGATGTTTTCAATATCTTTCTACAGATACTAGATGATGGAAGAGTAACTGATTCTCAAGGAAGGACTGTAAGTTTTAGAAACTGCTTTGTAGTAATGACGTCGAATATAGGATCACAACCCATACTTGAGACTTTCCGCAACAATAAAGATAGCAAAGAAGCTGTTTATGGGATGATGAAGCAACAAGCTGTGGAGTTAGCAAGACAGACTTTTAAGCCAGAGTTCATGAATAGAATTGACGAATACATAGTTTTCCAGCCGTTGGATTTAACAGAATTATCCAAAATCGTGGAGTTTCAGGTACTTTACCTTATATACAAATCCATTTTATTTTATCTTGTTTTATTTTTGTCATCTGTTACATCATCATTAGAAATATTTTATCTAATCTTACACACTAACCAGTGGGCACTCAATCCGTTTAATTTTTGAAAACGTATTTAGTGCTCATTGGTTAGTGTATAGGCTTAGGGTATTTGGTTTTTCCTTTGGTCTAGTTTTTGTTTGTGTTTGGTATAAATGTATATTGTTACCATTTGGTGCAGATGAGACGAGTGAAGAATTTGTTGGAACAAAAGAAAATAAATCTTGAGTACACAAAAGAAGCGGTGGATCTCCTTGCTCAGCTTGGGTTTGATCCCAACAATGGGGCAAGGCCAGTGAAGAGAGTGATTCAGGAGATAGTGAAGAAGGAGATCTCCTCAAAACTTTTGAAGGGAGAAATTTCAGAGGAAGACACTATACTTCTCGATGTTGACCAACCTAACAACAAATTGGTCATCAAGAAGCTAGAGATTAATGCTCCTGTTGAAGAATTGGCCCCATAATCATACAAACTTATTAAGACGATTCGGTTAGCGGTTATATCTCTTTTTTCTAATGATGATGATGTTTTAAGGATTGTATTTACCGCCGAAAGCAAAAGCACCTACTTCTTGTTAGTCTACAAGCATTTTAAATTTAGAAGTTCGAGCGATGAATAATGTGTTAAGATATTTTGTGGAGTGTTTAATATGATGTTGTACAAGGAGATGAAACTTAGAAAATCTTACCAAATCAAATCGAAGACACAGTTTGATAAAAAATTTCCATGTCCTCTTGTCGCTAGAAATCTTTATTCTCTTAAATTGGATCTTTCTCTTGTATAGCTTCCGACATTGAAATCTTTATTCTCTTAAATTTTTCGTATTGATTGAAAGAAGATATGCTACAATAACCCAAACAAGTTTAGAAATTACAAAAATAACCAATCTTATAAGTTTTAAAAGGAGAAGATATTTGGTTTAATAGCAGCTACAAGAAGAGATTTATGGAAAATAATAGTTCAGCCTGAAAGTGCTTGAATTATACATGCAAGTCTTCAGATGACACTTGTTTAGAATACGAACGTTTATGTTTGAACAAGGATTCCTAAGCAGCTCCCCAAGTGAACTTAGCTTATTGTTTAGCTTATTCTATCTCCATTGCAGCCTCAACGTAGTTTAGAGAAAAGAGCTTTAGGATGTTGAGATCATAGAAAACATACCTCTTCGGTGATTAGATTTCCTTCAACATAAAGCTCAATAATGCTAGAAGTTAGAGTAATTTCTATAGCTCCGTAGTCCGTCCTAAATAATTTTGTATAGCATCGTCAGATAAAAATGATGCATTTATATCACAATATAAGAATTCAACTTATTTATCAATGTAAAATGGAAAAGGTAAAGGTATTGATCCGGTGTGCACGCGCATGGAACCATAATAAAACCCTCCACGCGCTTCTCTCTTCTCCCTCCTCCTCTTATTCTGTTTCTTCTTGTCATTCCCGGTCTCTCCTTCGTCGGTTTTTTCCTGCTTCTGGTCGCAGAGAGTGAGGATTTGGATATGTGGCACAAGTGGAGGCTTCCTCGGCATCAATTTGTTTTGCCTTTGTGATTTGTTGCTTTTTGTTGTTGGTGTGGCGGTTAGGCTTGCCGTGGGTGGTTTTCTTCGATATACGGTGAGTCTACTCTGTCTTGTGGGAGGACGTTGGTGTCAGTTTCACGTTCCGTCGCTGCTAGTTTGTGGCTCTTCGTCAGGTTCCCTTTTCTCTGTTCCGGTGGTTCGATGTTGGTGTTTTTCATTTCGTATATCAGTTTTTAGAGGTGCGTGTCTTGCTCGAGCGGAGTTTTCTTGAGAAGAATAGAAGCGGCCCTTTGGTCTACGTGGCATCGTTTATCCGTGGGAGATGGTTCTTGTCATTTGTATAGGAATGGCGACCGGAGGTGGTTTCTCTGGTTGCCCGTAGATGCTTGATTGCTCGAGTAATTATCCGATACACTTAACCGCAAGATAGTATATACGGTGTCGATCCACAAGAATCAATGGTACACTAAAGACTTTTGAGACTTATTCTTAGTTAAAACAAATAGTTGTTTTGTTTGGGTTTTCAGATTATAAAATAAAAATGCAAATAAATTAAACGATTTAACTTTCAAGACTTAAAGACATTGGGCCATAGGGTATTTCAGAGATCAATGAACAGTGGAAACATGAGACCAAGAATTCAACAATTAAGTACCGTTCTTGAACATGAACACATTTAAACTAATTCTCTTTCAAGACATTAATCACTAAATTTGACTACTCGATTACTAAACTTTCGCATATAATTTCCTAGTCAAATTCGCATTATCAAACAAGTTCATTAAGTTCACAATGCGTCCTAACTTCAACCTTCGTTGGCTAGAAATACACTGCTCAATTCACATTCTTTCAAGCATTCTATCGAACACTTTTGATGCATAGAAAAACCTAGAATCTACAACAGGGTGATCAATCCTATTCTAGCATTAAAAACATGTGAATCAAAGAACCTAGAGAATGAGAGTTCCTAATACTAATCAATCCATCAATCCATCAAATCTCCTACTTAGAACCCTAAAACCCAATTAAAAGACTACTCATAAATAACAACAGAAACAAGACAAATAGATGTAAAGGAAGACATAGTTCAATTGAATAGAAATGAAATAGGGTTAAGAAATCTTCTCCAAATTGTCAAGAAATGATGAATCTCTAATCTCCAAAGTGTTGCTTACAGAAGAGATGTCTTGGAAAAACAGCAAAAAGAAAACGTGCCATGAAAAATTAGGTCTCTGGTTATTTATACCCATGTACAGAAAAAGGAGGATAATTCCGGTTAAAGAAAACCGGCTCGGGTCGTCAAGGTCTGGATCGATCTATCCAATGGGTGGATCGATCGATCCACAAGCTCCTGGATGCGATCCTTTGTACGTCGAAGGCCGGATCGATCGATCCCGAATAGAAATGACAACCCAATTAAAAGACTACTCACACATAACAACAGAAACAAGACAAAATAGATGTAAAGGAAGACATAGTTCAACTGAATAGAAATGAAATAGGGTTTAGAAATCATCTCCAAATTGTCAAGAAGGATGAATCTCTAATCTCAAAGTGTTTCTTACAGAAGAGATGTCTCAGAAAAACAACAGAAAGAAAACGTGCCATGAAAAATTAGGTCTCTGTGTTTTTATACCCATGTATAGAAAAAGGAGGATAATTCCGATTAAAGAAAACCGGCTCGGGTCATCAAGGTCCGGATCGATTGATCCAATGGGTGGATCGATCGATCCACAAGCTCCTGGATGCGATGTTTTGTACGTCGAAGGCCAGATCGATCGATCCCCTCCTAGGATCGATCAATCCCGAAATTCCTGGAATGATCCAACTCGCCGTGTGAAGCGGGATCGATTGATCCCGAAGCTCCTGTCTTCGGTTTTCAATTCTCGCGAGTGTTTCTGCTCCAAATGAACCCGATAATGCTCGAAAACATCCACGTCCTGCTTAAACACCTAAAACCTGCAAAAGACTCGAGACGCAACCTGCAAGACGCAAAAGACGGACTACGACGCGACAAATGACTCAAAACGCGGACTAAATCAAGACTCGAAACCTTATAAAATGCAACACATCAATGCTCATGTAACCGTCAGGTTTGTGATTACGTCCGGTGTTGTCATCGCGTTTTTGCTTTAGTTTGCGGAGACGCTGTATGCGCTTTCTCCGGAGGTTTTGAGGACAAGCCTCTGTTAGGGTTTATTCATGGCAACTAGGATGGGATTCTAGCTCCTTGGAGTTGTGGAAATCACGCAAATTTCCGAGTCTGGTTTCTCGAAATCGGTGTTTCTTCTTTCGGTGTTTCTTCTTTCGTGGACATTCGTTCTCCTTCTTTATTGTTTTGTTATTGTCAGTTTTTTGTTTTTTTTTTCCGCTATTTGTATTCCTTGTAATTTCTGTCGAAATTTTGAAAATGGTATAAATACTTCACATTTTACCAAAAAAAGAAAGGTAAAGGTATTTACGATTTGGTTAACGATGTTGATAACCGTTACGACGAAAGTGGGTGAATCGGAACAAAAAAATAGGCCACATTTTTATTTCAGCGATTAAATTAATTTGTAAAAAATTTTGGCAACGAAAAAAATCAGGGTATTTTTCTAACAAATATAATGTAAGTCGGGCTTTTTTTAGGAATTTCCCATACATATGCGTAACAGCATTTGACGATTTGGTTAACGCCATTAACGGCCGTTACAACGAAAAGGGGATCGAAAAAAAAATAGATAATATATTTTTATTTCCAGCCTAAATTTGTTTATATATTTTTCTAACAACGGAAAAAGTTCAGATTGTTTTATGGCAAATTATTAAATAAGTCAGATTTTTTCGGATTATTTTCCATTTATTAAGATAGAGTATAACTATTCTACAAGGAAAACATATACATATACGAGAACATATAATGTTAATTGTTAGATTTGTTTTCACTTTAACTAGTAGGGGAACATACAAATTACTTTTCCACTAGTCAAACAAATATTTTTCAACAGTCAAACTAATTTTAATTTATTACTTAAAAGCCAACAAAAAAGCTTTTTTACCAGTCTATACACTAAAGTTGATTACAAATTCATTGTAGTCAAAATATTATAATTGGAATTAGTCATTTTTATTCATTTTGTTGACCAGCAAAAACGAATTATTCTTTCTATATGAATTTTATTTTCACTAACTACTAAAAGCTAAATAGGGAAAAATACCTACAAAGAGATTTTCTACTATTAAAAGTACTTTTATGTACTGAGAATAGTTACTCTTTTTCTCAGTAATATTCTTTAATTAAATTAATATTATAAATTTATTTTTATCTGTTTGTAATATGGAAATTAATATTTTAAAATTACTTGTGACAGCTGTATAATTTATTAATGACTTTATTTATTAGTAGCTTCGTATAGCAAATTTATTGGGCAATACCTGTATAATTAGTTAATTCCTAATTATTAACTGTACTTTTATATTAGGGAGACTCACAAAAATGCCCCTATTTCAATACCCCTTTTCAAAAATGCCCCCTTTGGATGTCCATTTTTAAAAATACCCCTTTTATGTACAAAATGACTAAATTACCCTTTTTTAATAAAAGATATCATAAATATATAAGGAAATATAACAAAATTAGGTCCACAAAATACAAAATATTTTTTGGCGGGAAAAGTGATCCCCCAATTTTTCCCGCCAAAACACTTGTAAAAATTTGTAAAACCTTTAAAATACCTTGTAAAATTTTCCCGTAAAATTTTTTCCCGCCAAAAAATTTTTTTTGCGGGAAAAGTGATTCCGCAAATTTTTCGGCGGGAAAATTTTTAGCGGGAAAAATTTACAAGGTATTTTAAAGGGTTTTTACAGGGTATTTATAAGGTTTTACAATGTATTTTAAAAGGTTTTACAACGTATTTATAAAGTATTTATAAGATATTATAAGATTTTACAAGCTATTTTATAAGGTTTTACAAGTTATAAGGTTTTACAAGTTTTTTATAAGGTTTTACAAGTTATAAATACCTTATAAAACCTTATAAGTACCTTGTAAAACTTTTTAAAATACATTGTAAAACCTTACAAAACACTTGTAAATACTCCGTAAAACCTTTAAAATACCTTGTAAATTTTTCCCGCCAAAACTTTTCCCGCCAAAAAAATTTCGGCAAAAAAATTGCGGAATCACTTTTCCGCAAAAAAAAAATTTTGGCGGGAAAAATTTTTACGGGAAAATTTTACAAGGTATTTTAAAGGTTTTTACAAGTGTTTTGGCGGGAAAATTGCGGGATCACTTTTCCCGCCAAAAAATATTTTGTATTTTGTGGACCTAATTTTGTTTCAAATAAGGGTAAAATGGTCATTAAAAATTAAAAGAGGGCAAACTTAAAAATGGACTCTCAAAAGGGGCATTTTTGAAAAGGGGTATTGAAAAAGGGGCATTTTTAACAATTTCTCTTTATATATATTAACTACACCTTCAATTTTTATTACAACTAATCATTAACATGCATTGGCTGTTTTTATAAGAGATATAGTGGTAATTAAATGTATATTTGTTAGATGTTTCAAAAAATTTCTTCATACATTGTTTATGCCACCTAATAATAACATGAATTGGCTGTTTTTGATAAATATCTAATCTAATTGTAACTAAATGAAAACTTTTCAGAAGTTTAAAATTTTATCTTCATTTTATTCTCCTAACAACCAAGTCAAAAGACATTTTTTCTTACTAGTCAAAACAATAATTGTTTTTAGTCAAAACAATAATTGTTTTTCTAAAAAAATTACATATATATTCAAAAATATCTTAGTACACAAGATACAAAATCTCATAAAGTCTACTATTTACTTTCTATTATATTTATGTCTAAATAAGAAATATTTTTCCCTATTCTGCTTTTGGTTTACAATTTAGTTTTTGGTCAAAGAAAAACAAAATTGTAAAGCAAAAATCAAAAAGCAAAAGAGAGAAAAATTATGATAGATTTGACTGTATATGTAGTAATAAATTTATCCAAATAATAAATAAATTAATTGTTAAGTTAATAAGAAAACTAACGGTATTTCAAATTTCGCGCGCATACCGTTACAAATGATAGTATTTCAAATGTTCCCACGTAAAACAATAATTCAACTAAATTTAAAAAAATTTAAACATAAAATAAAGGATTTATTTAAGATTTTTTTATTTTGATAAAACACCATTTTTTTTTTTCATCTTATTCCTTATTTTTCTATAAATAGTGAGTAGAAATCATATCATTTTACATATCAGAATGTTTTTGCTTTCACAAATATATCTTGACAGAAAAAAAAAATCAAAAATTTGAGAAACTATAGTTTAAGTTCTACACCTGAACAAGACAGGATCTTTGTTTTAATGGATGGAAAGGGGAAGTTATCACAAGAACAAGGTATGCTCTTACAGTTTCTTATCTATCTGATTTTTTTTTTTTTTCATCATTTCAATAGTGTGAGAATTGATTAAAACTATCCACAAAACATTTATATACTTTGGATATAAAATTCTTACATGGGAAGAAGATATAACATAAAATTTAAATATAAATGTGTTAGGAGGCCATGATGAAGATGATTTTTCATATGATGATGATGATGATTGAATCTCCCTCCAGCGACACAAATTCTAAAAAATAATTTTTTTGATCTTTGTTATAACATAATTTATACTGTATTATTATATTCATTGTAGAATGAAAACGATGCAAATAATCACTCTATTTATATGTTCAGATCTATGTCAAAACAACGGCAAAAAGAAAAGATTGGGACACATAATCAAAATCAAAAGCAATAAAAAACAAATGTAAGTGTAGCCAAGGCTTTGCGTTTAGATGTAAGTGTACATATCTCTACAAAATTGGGATATAAAAAACAAATGTAGGGAAAAAACTTTTGATGTTTTTATGATCTCAAATCTAACATAATTTGTTTGATGAAATAATTTTGATTGGGTAGGGAAATGAATTGGTCGAACTTCATGTAAGAAGCGATAAAGAAACAATGTTGAGTCAAGAAAAAAGAAAAGCCATCTTCGATCGACAGATCGGGCGGTCGGATCCTGTTACTCCAGTTAAATAAATCGTTGCCAATGGTCATGTTTGTAGGATATGTGGTATCGATGACAAGGTTAGTGATTATCTATTTTTTTACAGGGGTTAGTGATTATCTAATTATGTTATAAATTTAAAATATTCTTTTTACATGACTACAATAGTTTAAAAACTGAATTAGAAGAAACCGGGAAAACGTTTGGATATCGGTTCAATCTAGTTTGACCGGCCAAACCGGATTCACAGTGTTTTGTCATATATAAATTAAAAATAAATATATATGTCTTAGGTAATTAATATATCTATAATAATAATAATTATTATTATTATTATTATTATTATTATTATTATTATTATTGTTATTATTATTATTATAATAATAATAATAATAATTTCTTTGTAAAACATATTTTAGTTAGATATATAATAAAAAATTAAGCACATATTATAAATTTGAATTTTTTTAAAAAAACATTATTATACAAGATTCACAAGTTTGTTTTACGGTTTTAAAGGTTTTTATAACCCAACGTAATCACTAATCTAGTTAGCGGTCAAACCGCTAGCTCGATCCAAAAAAAAGAACTGCCTGATTAGATATTGACTTTTGTTCTTTTTTTTTTTTTTGTCAAATATTGACTTTTGTTCAATTTAATGATCTTAACTTTTGTTCAATTTAAAGAAATTTTCAATTTGATTAGAAGATTTTAAAGTATTTTCTCTTTTTGTGAAAAGTGAAAACCAATCAAACTATAGTCCTTTTCTCATCCAAGTTAGATAATTCAAATCAGGAGCTTTCTATATTTTTTAGATAAATCTAACTTGGATATAAAACCATTTTATCTTTTTTATAGTATCAAGTATTAATTAATTGTCATTATACTCTTAGCATTACATATTCAGATAGTCATTATTTATAATACACTTTATATATATGCACATCACCTTGAACATGTTTCTGTTTAAAGAAAAAAGATAATGTAGTTAGATGGTAAACATATTTATCATTTCAAAAATGATTGAAAATGATGATGTGTCTATGCTGGACATATAGTTTTGTACTAACTAATATGAATATAAGTTTGGGGTTTATATATGTGGGGTTTAGGCTATCCATAAAGATATATATTCTACATAGAAGCGTACACATCGATTGTTTACCATAAACCTTTTTTTTTTTAATTGCCTCTTTTACTCTGCGTTCTTTTGTGAATTGATAATCTAAAAATTTAATCTTTGAAGGAGCTTTAACCATTGAAATTTCTTAAATCTTTTCATGGTGAGTAATTCTCTCTTACATTACATGATACACTATTATTTAGATTAGTTATCTTTGCGATTTTGAAATATCTTAAATTTACATTTTTGTTGGTAATAGATTCATGATATGTCATATGTTTAGTGATATTCAAGCTTTTATTTAAGATATAGACTATGTATATATTCTGGTACCAACAAAAGTGTAAATGTAAGATATTCTAAATTCGCAAAGATAACTAATCTAGATAATAGTGTATCATGTCATTTAAGAGAGAATTACTTACCATGAAAAGATTTAAGAAATTTTAATGGTTAAAGCTTTGTCGTAGACCAAATTTTGAGATTATCAATACACAGAAGAACGCATAGTAAAAACGGCGATTAAAATAGATAAAATTAAGTTTAGGGTAAACAATCGATGTTACACATCTATGTAGAATATATATCTTTCAAATCCCACATAAACATAAAGCCCAAAGCTTATACGCATATTAGTACAAAACTATATGTCCAGCATAGACATATGTTTACCATCTAAATATATATATATATATATATATATATATATATATATATATATATATATATATATATATATATTTTCTTACCATCTAAATTACCTTTTGTTTTAAACAGAAACATTTTCAAGGTGTGCATATATATAGTGTATTATGAAGAATTACTTTGTTATATATGTAATGCTAAGAGTATAATCCCAATTAATTAATACTTGGTACTATGACAAAATAAAATGATTCTATATCCAAGTTAGATTTATCTAAAAAATATAGAAAGCTCTTTATTTGAATTATCTAACTTGGATGAGAAAAGTACTATAGTTTGATTGGTGTTCACAAAAAGAGAAAATACTTTGAAATCTTTTTATTAAATTGGAAATCTCTTTATTGTTTTTTTTTTTTTTTTTTGTCATCAAATTTAATTCCTGGTCAGCCGGAAATCTCTTTATTGATGTGACTAAAATCTCATACACATTTTTATTGGGAAAAATGTCAAATAAATCATGAACTTTCAAATTTGGGACGATTAAATCATGAACTACGAAGAAAACATATAAATTGTAAAGTTTTTGTTGACTTTAAAATTAATTAACAAAGTTTGGTTGATTAGCCATTTTAGTCATAGCGTTAAGTAGGGTAACAGAAAACGATTACGGTGTTAAACACCCATTTACCTTCTCTGTTATGTCAAAACGATATCGTTTACTGTAACGACAAAACAACGTTGTTTCGACGATTTGGGGAAACTTAAACCTAAATCTCCAAATCGATTTCATTCTTTAACCCTAGAATTTCTCTCTCGCTCCCTCTATTGAACAAGGAAGAAGTTGGTGAAGAGGGACAATGGGACATGGTATGTGTTCCACAAGAAAACGAAAGAGGTGGTGTCGATACAGAAGAAAACGATGTAGGTGGTGTCGAGGCAGAAGAAAATAATGGAGGTGGTGTCGAGGCAGAAGTAATCAATCGAGGTGGTATGGAGGAGGAAGCAAACGATGGAGGTGGTACGAAGAAGAATTTCTAGGGCTAAGAAATAAAATCCGTTTGGGGATTTAGGTTTAAGTTTTCCCAAATCGTCGAAACGACGACGTTTTGTCGCTACAGAAACGATACCGTTTGGACATAACAGAGAAGGCAAACGGGAGTTTAACACCGTAATCGTTTTCAGTTAGCCTATTTAACGCTATGTCTAAAATAGCTAGTCAACCAAGCTTTGTTAATTAATTTTAAAGCCTACAAAAACTTAACGATTTATATGTCTTCTTTGTAGTTAATGATTAAATCGTCCCAAATTTGAAATTTCATGATTTTTTTGAAATTTTTCCCATATTTTATTACAAAACGTATGGTTTTTCCAACATAAAAATATCATGATTTAATCCTAAAATCTAAAAAATATCACAAAAGAACCTTCAAGTCAAGAAAAAAAAAAGAGAAGAAGATGATATCTTCTATATACATTTTTGCAACACTTTATGAAATAAATCCTCAAGTTGCAACTTATTTACAAAGAATGTCATTGGCATTAATTATTATCAATTAATTAAGATTCTTAATTACTAGCATTTCTTTATCTAATATATTTCCATCAATTCTAATTACTTAAGAAAAGGAGAAATCTTAGGATATTATTAATATTATACTTTATTGAAAGATAAATATTATAGTTATTTAAATTTTATTAAACGTTTAGAATATTTAACGGAAAAAATGTGTAGAATATATATAATATGTGAACGAAATCTATAAAAATTAAATAATCATTTGAAAGAAAACTTTAAATTGATTTGAATTATAAATGTTTTAATAAAAGTATTATTCAAACAAAAAATAATGTTTAATTTCACCGAACAGGATTAGATGGTATGACAGATTTATAATATTATAATATATGAAATTTACAATAATTAAATAACCATTTGAAAGAAAACTTTTAAATTGATATGAATTATATATATTTTAAATTAAAGTATTATTAAAACAAAAATAATAAAATAATATTTAATTTCACTGAACGGGATTAGATAGTAGGACGGGTTTGGCTCGATAGTAATACGAGACGGTATACCACGGGTGAAATCCATTAGATATGTTTAATTTCACTGAACGGTATTAGATGGTAGGACAGGTTTGGGTCGATAGTAATACGAGACTGTATACTACGGGTGAAATCCTAGATATAACAATCAAAATACAATTATACTATCTTAAACACTAAACAAAACAAACAATTTTAACAAAATAAATATAATTTAAATTTAAGTTATATAGTTATAATCTAGATTTTAACTTAATGAACTGTATGTTATTGTTTCTATATTTTTAAACAGTAAAAATTAAACATAGTAATTGTACACTAAAAATATATAGATATAAGAATTGTACATTTAAAAAATACAAAACATTAAATCATATATATTTTTAATCTACTAAACAAATTAAATTTTTATTCTTAAAAAAAATTATAGTCCCGCGGTGTACCGCGGGTTATAATCTAGTAATTACTATGATCACATGAGCTCATAAAGTTATGAGATTCAAATATTTGAAAACAATGTGAAATCAAATGAATAGAAAAATCTTAAAACTTATTTTTATTTCAAAATACATTTTGAATGCATAATAGATTTCGATATCCCTTCTTTGATTTTTGCCTCATGGTGTCTTCTTCATTCAACTCATAGCTAAACTGTTGCAAGGCTAATGAAGTTGAAAAAAAATCACAGAGTCAAGAACCTTATATACTAACCCAAGGTAAAACTAGGTAAAAAAAATTATTTCCAGTCCAATAAATTTTGGGAAAAAAAAATTTTTCCCCGTCCCATCAAACTAAAAGCCTAAAGCCAAAAAAAAAAAAAAAAAAAAAAAAAAAAAAAAAAAAAAAAAAAAAAAACAAACAAACAAATTGGGCTGCTCACTATATTAATTAAGTTAGTATTTTCAATTTTTTGGGTTTTTTTCTAATTGTTTCTCTAAAAATAGAATTTATTGTATAAGATTATTTTTTTTAATGGATCTTAGAGCCCACATAATTTTTTTCACACGGCCACACCTATTAAACAGAGCTTATAAATAAGAAATCAAAATAATCTTAGATCGTCATATCAAATACGTGAAATCAACCCATGTGTTGCATGTGTTTAATATTATACTATATTGTTCTAACAAATTTATTTACTTTGAAAATATGAATTTTAAAAATTCTCCAAAGCACAATTTATAATTGGGTTAACGTCATAAATAAGTACGACTAGAAAATAAATATATCGACTAAACAAATTTTATGGACAATTATAGCACACACTAAATTAACTTCCCGAAATAGTATTAGTTGATGTTGGGGTCGGGTTTCACCCATCCTTTGAGTCCGAGCCAAACCTCTCACCTCGGGTTACTCTCCCAATCAATTCGGGGTACCCTGCCAATCTGCTCGGGGTACCCTGTCCGACAGCTCAGATACCCTGCCAATCAGCTCGGATACCCTGCCAGTCAGCTCGGGTACCCTCTTGGCGCCTCGTTTCGGGTTGTACATCGCACCATCAACCTCCCCCGAGCCGGTCACCAATTACCCCGAGCCGAGCCTCCAAATCATCCGAGCTGAGTCTTCAAACCTTCCGAGGAGTCTACGAAGCTACCCGAGGAAAAGTGTCTCGAGTCCACCTGAGGTGAAGTCACCAGTCACCCGAGCCAGGTGCACCAAGTTACCCGAGGCGGAACCTTGAAGATACCCGAGGAGAAATGTTAAAGATTTCCCGAACAAAGACTTTGCGAATAAATGCCTTCTCGAAGGATCATAACAGCATTTCCGAGAAAGAAGGATCATTTCCGAAATGATAAGAAAGAATCTCGAAGGATCAACTCAAATCGGGAAATCTTCCAAAAGCTCCGAAGAATAAGGAAAGTATCCAAATCCGCGATATTCTAAGCCGACTTCAAGATAAATGGAAATCTTCCAAGAATATCGCTGGAAATGCAGTTTACCATCCCTATGTAAAGCAATTCAAGGCTCACGCAGAAAGCATAAGCAAAAACGCTCTAGACTTCAGACTACAAAAAGCTCTGACCCTCGAAAGCAAACAAACACTTTTCTTTTTACGATCTAGTTCTTTGTACGATCAAAACTACTCTTTTCATCAATAATATCAAGAACACCATCTTTGGTTACAATTATTTCTGTTGTTCTTAGAGAATTCTCGCACATTGTATCCCTAAAATAAAACCCTAGACAAATCTCGATTGTGTTAGTTTCGACTTCCACAGTTGATTCACTATTGAGTTTTTTGTTTCAAAAGTATTATCCCTAGTTTACTTTTTTTTTCGATAATACCACATTTTTTTTTTTTGGTGGAAATAATACCACAATTTTTATTTAAAAACTATTCAACCAAAATAAATTTAAAATATTATATTTGGATTCTCTATTTCTAATTTAGGATATATATTTCTACCATTTAAAAGCGATATTGATCCATTTTAATATTGAATTTGTGTTATTATGTTTAGATTCCTTATTATTAATTGGGATTTAAGGTACAATAAAACCTCTATAAATTAATACTCTATAAATTAATAACCTCTCTAAATTAATAAATTCTTCCGGTCCCGAGTTGGGACCAGTGTAAAATATGACATGAATCGATAAATTAATAAGATAATAATTTTTTTTCAAAATCTCATGTAAACATATAGTCTCATCTATATCATAAATTAATAATTGTGTAAATTTATATATATATATATATATTTAACTCAATATATATATATAAAAAAAATTATATATGTCATATATGAATTACTATGATATATATTTAACATATTATATGTAAAAAATTTAATGAAATATGACTCTATTATTTGAAAAAAGTTTTTGTTATTTTTAAAACTTAATAATAGCTTCTCTACTTGTAAATAATTTTTAAAAGATATAGCTTATAAAGAAAAAAAATATTTTTAGATAGAATTTTTTTAAGAAATTACAAAATTAGTAAAACCTCTTTATAAATTAATAATTATTAATTTATCGATAAATTAATACCTCTCTAAATTAATAAAATTTCATGGTTTCAACACTATTAATTTATAGAGGTTTTACTGTATATATTTCCACCATTTCAAAGAGATTTTGTGTACTGTTAATAAAGAGATCTTGGAAAATGTACTGTTAGCCACCGAATTAGTCAAGGATTATCACAGGCCTTCGATATCTACACGGTCTGCTATTAAGCTTGATATAGTGAAAGCTTTCGACACGGTTCACTGGTCTTTTATTTCCTCAACGCTCCGAGCTATGCATTATCCGGAACAGTTTATTAACTGGATTTATTTGTGTCTCCACTGCAGCTTTCTCCGTTTCTGTAAATGGAGAGCTTGAGGGATTCTTTACAAGCTCTAGGGGTCTGCGGCAAGGCTGTTCGCTTTCTCCCTACCTATATGTGATAGTGACTAATGTTCTTTCTGGTTTATTAACTAAGGCAGTGATGGAGCAACGTATTGGAATCCACCCTAAATGTCAAGAGTTTAATCTCTCACATTTAAGTTTTGCGGATGACATATTAGTGTTTACGGATGGTACTCCTCAGTCACTTCATACTACGCTTGCGGTTTTTGCTGATTTTGCGCACATGTCGGGGCTGAATATAAACGTCTCAAAATCCTCACTTTTTGCTGCGGGTAGAGGGAAACTTAGTCTGGAACAGGCTGCGGTGAGCTCTGGTCTGGAGGTATGTGAACTACCTATTCGGTATCTCGGATTACCACTTACCACTAAGGCTATGTCTAGGACCGACTATGAACCGTTGTTAGACAAGATTAGGAACAGACTTTCAAGCTGAACCACTAGATACTTATCCTATGCAAGAAGAGTACAACTAATCAAATCAGTCATAGCTAGTATCACAAATTTTTGGTGCTCAGTCTTTACTCTCCCGAAGAAGTGTTTCAAGGAAATTGAAAGTATGTGTTCTGCATTCCTTTCGAGTGGCTCTCCAAACATTCAGGGGAAATCAAAAGTGGCCTGGGAGGATATATGTTTGCCTAAAAATGAGGGTGGACTAGGTATTCGGAGACTGCATGAGGTTTCTCGGGTTTTTGGTCTAAGTCTGATTTGGAAGGTGCTCTCGGGGTCTGGATCATTGTGGGTGGCATGGGTCCATCAGTATCTGATATTAGAATATGGGCTTCCAACTCAAAACCAATTGGCAATGAGTGGAGAGGCCCATATATCTTATATACTAATCAAGATCCCTTGTCCTTTCCAATGTGGGATAATATTATCCCTAATACGCCCCCTCGAGATGATGGCTCTAGCCATTGATCTCGGTATGCTCGGGCATGGATCGGCGGGCCAACTATTGGGCCGGGCCGATGGTGGATTGGATTTGGACATGTACGGATCGGGCTCTGATACCATATTAGAATATGGGCTTCCAACTCAAAACCAATTGGCAATGAGTGGAGAGGCCCATATATCTTATATACTAATCAAGATCCCTTGTCCTTTCCAATGTGGGATAATATTATCCCTAATATCTGATACGGCAAGGTACATTATGGGATGTCAAGGAGACTACTTTGGGCTCATGGCAGTGGCGGAAACTTCTTAAGTTGAGACCATTAGCTGCTGAGTTTATCCGCAGTGAAATTTGAGATGGAAGAAACACCTTTTTTTGGCTCGATAGATGGCTTCCCATGGGACGGCTGGTGGATACTATTGGTTCAGCAAGTTATCAACTAGGAATTCCAAAGTTTGCTAAGGTATCTGAGGTGGTTGATGCAACAGGGTGGAGATTTCGACGATGTCGGGACAGAGTGTTATTGGATGTCATCCAACACATACGGGGCCTCAAGGCACCTACCGTAGATGCGAGCCGTGATGTGGTTAAGTGGCGACACTCAACGGATGACTACTGGCCAGTGTATGCGGCAGCCTCTACATGGGAACAATTGCGGTCTCGTGGAGAAGCTACGGAATGGAGTAGGGTCATCTGGTTCCCGCAAATGGTTCCTCGGTATGCGTTTATAACCTGGTTGGCAATAAGGGATCGTCTCACTACAGGATCACGGATGAGAGCTTGGGGAGATAGTCAACCTTGCCTATTATGCGGAGAGCCTGACGAGACACGTGACCACTTGTTCTTCGCATGTCCATATTCATTCATGGTGTGGATTCAGGTCGTTGGTGATTTATTGCGAGCAGAACCAGACCCGGACTGGACTGAGACAATACAGAGGCTTATCACACAATCATCTGAGAGTTGTGACTACATTCTCCTTCGGTTATGTTTCCAAGCAGCCGTATATCACATATGGCGAGAACGTAACGAGAGAAGACATAAAAAGCCGTACCGAACACACACACAATTAGCTCGCACGATTGAAAGGGTGATACGCTCAAGAATAATGTCTCTGAGATACTTCGACAACAAGAAGCTTCGAGGGTTGATGCAAAGATGGTTCAGCTCAAGGAATACACAGTAGAAGCTACGAAGAGTTTATACTCTGTTTTGGGACAAGTTTGATGCTCTGTTTTTTTGGTTTTAACGTGTGGGCTCTGTTTCTCAATGTTGGGCTTAGTCTTTCATTTATATTGTAAATAACATTCTGCTTATTAATTAATTTGACATTTCATCCAAAAAAAAAAAAAAAAAAGATTTTGATTCATTTTAATATTGGTTTTTGGTATTATATTTGAGTTTTCTAATTCCAGTTTAGTATATATATTTTACCATTTAAAAGAAATTTTGATTCCATTTAAATTAGGTTAGTGTTTGTTCTCATTTACTATTTTAATTAAAGTTTAGAATGTTATTTGGAAAGAAAAAAAAAAAACTTTTTTGATGCTATTTTTGTCAATTGCTCATAATTGTTTATGTGTACGTTTACGTATTTTATTTTGTTTCGAAATAGAGGAAGTGTTTTGTTTTGTTTTGTTTTATCAATCTTTGTCAATATATCATTGGATGTAAACTCGTAAATGTTGATAAGAAGACACACACAAACTCACTCAATATTTACACATCTCTCTTTAACCCTCCCAAAACTTTATACACAAGAAGTTACATTTCTGTTTCTGTATTAAACCAGGAAGGGACTCAAACTCTTGCATTAGTGACTATCTAATACTATCTCCATTAAAACACAGCTAAATCTTTGACTGCATTACCTAATCGCCGGATTCCAGCTTTTTTTCTTCTTCTTGTTACCTACCAGAGGAACACAGTTTCCTCCTTAATCTTCTAATCTAAAAGACTAAATCTGGGGAAATTGTTTTAACTTCGGGTAAAATCCCTGAACTAGGAGCTGAGCTGCAACATCTACTTTCCGGCGCTGGGACTGCCAAAGGCTACTCAAGGAGGTCGAGCGAGAGTAGAGAACAACATTCTTTTTTGTGTGCAGTTATGTTTCAATTCTCATTGTACACACCTTTCTTAAGTTTTTCGTTCTCTGCTTCCTTCTGTGCTCTCTTCTTCTCAAACTCGACTTGCTTGCAGTTTTCCTCGTGTGACCGCACAAATATTCTAACAAAGTTTTGCAGAGTGGATACAACTGCAGATTCAAATCAAACGGAAGGATTTGGTATATCTTAGGTCAGGGACAGAAAGGACAGAACTCCGAAAACCAAATGGAGATAATGTATAGAAAACAAGATGTAAGAAGAGAAGAAACCATATTAGTGAGTTTGCATTATATTGTTACCTTGCTCAAAGGGGACACGCGCTGGATCTTCTCCAAAGTATAACGCCAAAGCGTCGGCACTTCCACCCTAATAATACCATGAGAAAACACAGTTCAATAGTAGAAACGCCAAAGAATCCTTACCACAGTAAAGTGCTTCAGAAAAGTAATAAAGACAGGGAGAAGGCAGAGCCAAAGAATTCTTACCACAGTTGAATAGAGAGAAGCCAAGGACCTTACTTCTCCTTCAGCAAAGCTAAGAAACTCTTTCAAGTTCTGCATAAACACAAGTAGAAGTGTAAGCAGATGATGAAACACGAGCAATCAATAACGAAACAAGCTTCTTAAATATCTAATTTAGCTTACCATACGAAAGTGTTT
Source organism: Arabidopsis lyrata subsp. lyrata (assembly GCF_000004255.2). NCBI lineage: Eukaryota > Viridiplantae > Streptophyta > Magnoliopsida > Brassicales > Brassicaceae > Arabidopsis > Arabidopsis lyrata. The sequence continues at coordinate 3,660,511 of NW_003302552.1, forward strand.
TGATATTTGACCATCAGTTTCAGAAGCAGTAAACTCTTGTACAACTTTCTCCAACCCTTTGCTAATTGCTTGCATCTCCTCTGCCAGGTATTTTAGTTGAATCTATCATCAAGGAATGTTTTCAGAGAGATTATCACCAAAGGCACAAAGTGAATTGAGGTATTTATCTTAAACGCTGAGTTAAAGAAAAAAAGGGACCTTTGTTGCAGCCTCCAAGCTCACCAGGTCTTTTGGAAAATCAAGTAGCTCTGGAAGTTTCTCGGCAAGGACCTGAAAGTACAAGCATGAAAATGTTACTGTGAGAAGAAACCGTTAGCATAACATACAAAAATAAAGACTAACCACTAACGTATGTAAAGAATATAGTATACTAGTTAAGAGCAAAGAGATTTTAACATTAAACCAAAAAAAAAAAAGAGTTGGAGATGATTGAAAAATCCCCTACCTTACAGAGATAGTGCATCAGAGTCATCTTACTGTTACGGGATCTAGTGTCAGTAAGTTTCAGAAGACTATCCAGGCGAAACCCGATAGCTGAGCCTGTCAAAAGAGTAGAAATATATAAAAAACAATGCAGAAGCGAATTCAAATACTTGAATACAACCAATGTCTCTCTTTAAGATAAATACTATTTGGCAGTCTAACGAAAATAGATATCTGCTCACCCCTTGCAGTCCCGTGGTTCAACGCATTTCCCAAGGAAAGTATAGTTTGCATGATTCTTTTTAGTTTAGCCGAGCCTCTAACCTAGAAAGTGTAACATGCAGTAGAGTCAGAATTGAAAATCACCAACATGAATATATGTGGTTTACAGACTATTTGCACGAAAAATCGACTTGCCTCATTGGCTGCACGATGTATGGTATTCAAACCTCTTCTAAGATCAGTAACCTGAAGGATAACAACCATTTACTGATATAAGATCCAGGTTATTAGTAACTAGAAAGCATTACAAAAAAATACAAACTCCAGTCGATTCTCCTACCTGGGAGTGAAACTGAATCTTGAATGAGAAAACCCTTAGCTTGGTCTCCACTCGAGGAACTTTCAGCAGTTCTAAAAAGAACTATCACCAGAAAAATAAAAAAAGGTGTCAGTACATAATCGGGAGATGAAAGTGAAATTATAATAAGGTATCACTCCCAGCTTAAACAGGAAATGCTATTTGGTTTCCACCTAAAACAAAATCTGGAAATCAGTAAGTTAAGAATAGTTCTGACTATTTATGTGCACATCTCTAAGATTGTTCATTTGTATTTTGTTTTGGTTGGTTTATTGATATTTTATCCGCTTAGAGGGAATGATGGTTGGTCAGCCAAGAAATACGAGAATGGTCCTAGAAACTTGAAAAGGAACACTCAGAAGATTGTTCAAATATGAAAGTGGACCATTGGACTAACCTGCTCACACCGTCCCAAAGTTTCTTTATTTCCAGTGAAGCCCTACGGAAAGCAAGAAAACCAAGACATGAGATGTAGCACCAGTTTACTCAGAAAAATAAGCTATCGCCAGATGATAATTACTTCTAAATTTTCGTGAAGCAAAAAAATTTTAGATAAGAACCAGAAATAAAAATACCTTGAGCAATTCTGCTTCTTCTTTTGTTGGACAAAACTTTATTAGATTGTCAACTTGATCAACATCTATCACTGACTCATCCAAAGCAAGAACAGAACTCTGTAACCAAAGATAATTCAGGTAAGAAAATTTTAAACAACTCTTGCATAACAAGATGAGAGCAGATTAAATTTTGCATTGACCGAGCAGTGGAACTTAAGATAGAGACCAAGTCAAGAACTAGCCAAGCGATATCTAGCAAGAAAAATCTGTGTGCTTACCATCAAATCAGGCAAAGGTATTTTAACTTTAGAGAGCATGATCTCACAGTTGTATGCTCGTCTGAGCTCAATCTGCAAAACTAATAGACAAAGTTAGAGGACGAAAATAGGTAACTGTCGATGAATCTTAATTTCATGCTGTGAAACCTCGAAAATTAAAAGATTTACGAAATTTGGGAACAGTAGAATGCTCATTGCAATCAATTACCAGCTGCACTTTCTCAACTTTAGGTTGGGCACGTCGACCTGATTTCCCACCTTTACTTTCATTGTCAGAGCTAAGATTCACTGCTGAGAAGAGTTTCTCAAGCTCAGAGATGTCAAAATCTGGAGCACTGGAATTCAAAAGACACAATAAGAAGATGCTGGAATCAGCATAATAAATAAAATCACAAACTGTATAAAGTTGATACTGAAGATATTAATCATACGTTGCAGCTTCATCAGATTTCTGCGCTTCAGCCCATAAACTTCCTTGCACTGCCCTGGTAAGCTTTAACCAATGATATGGTTTCAAGTTGGCCTTTCTCGTTTGACCTTGACCTCTAAGATTCTGTAAAATCCCACGCCCCTTTAAACCCAATGGTGGTCCAGGGACTGGAGGAATATTTCCATTACTATCGCCATTATGAGAGCGAGACAGAGGTGCAGGGGCTGGTGGAGGAGGAACAGGAGGAGATTTGACCACCAAAGAACTCGTGGGGACTCCCGTTCGAGAATTAGAATGCAAAGGTGGTGGTGGTGGAGGTGGAGGATTAGTTGTAGCTAACAATTTCTTTGGAGGTAAAGGTGGTGGCAGAGGAGAAGATGAATGTGCAGAACGCTGAGGTTGTAGATTAGGTGGAGGCGGAGGTGGAGGTGGAGGTGGAGGAGGCCCTTGTGTTGCTATGGAACTGCTGGTGGAACTTGGTGAAGGAGTGGAGCGCAGAGAGGATATGGGAGGTGGGGGTTGGGGTGGGAGTGGAGGTGGAGTAGACAAAATCCTAAGTGGCTTCAGTAGTGGCAATGGTGGTGACGTCACTGCTGCTTCTGCTGAAGGAGGGCCATTTGAACAAACAGGTGTGGGCGACTGTGGAACTTGTGGAGAAGCTTTTTTGAGTAGCGGATGCAATGTTGGTAGAAACGAAATCGAAGGTGAGGCTGGTGATGATGAAGTAGACTCTTCACCTTTACACGTACCATGATCGTGTAATATTGAAGTGATCCCAAGGCTAGAAGGGGAGCTGTGAAACCTGGATACTGAAGCGGGCGATCCTTGTGTGGGAGTACGGTTTGGGAGTGGTGATGTTACTGGACTTTGGACTACTCGAGGTGAAATTATCTTCGGGTGAACATTTCTTTGGACTGAAACCCGAAGTCCATGCGATTCATCAACCTTTTTAAGGATTGAATTCGGATCGGCATAAGATTTATGAGAGGACACTGTATCTTTCTCTTTCCATTCAGGAGAGGATGCATCAGGACTTGCAACAATATTTTCCGATATCATCAACTTGGTTTTCTCCTTAACTTTCTCAAGTGCCGATTCCAATAGGCTACGTGAGTCAGGGCTTCGAGGAGACCCTGAATCCAAGCTTTCTTGAAGGATATTTGCTGCTGTTATTTGGTTGAAAACAGTCACAGCAACATCAGAATTTGGATCCAACCATTCAGCTTCACTAAAAATTTCCTGAACCTTAGCAAATGCTTCCATAGGTAAAACATCTTTTTCCTCCATATGCGGGTGATCAACAGCGACAAGATTTTTACCAGCACCCATCTCCGAAAATATAACCTGAACAAACACAGAATGTTACTCCTTTCTTGACTTGGAAAGACAATTAGCTATGTATAACATAAAATGCTTTTAACAGATATGCCAGGCTCAAAACTGAACTCGCTAATATTAATCTTAACCGGCTCGTAAAGTAAGGTGAAACCTTTAATTGGGGAACCAAATGTATAAAATGCACGAAATTCTTGACTAAGAGAGATGTATTAGACAAACTACTTCTATAAAAATGACTAGTTTAATTCTAAGTTCACCGGAACTGACCATTTAAAGATTGGACTACAGGCAACTCTTTTAACTGAGAAACCAAAATTGGTATAATTATTAAAGAAAGAGAAGATAAATAGTCACCTCTGCACTAAAATCTTTGGGAAACCGATTTGTTGTGTTCCACAGTACATCAATCTCATCACGGTTAAGTGTTAGAATGTTTGATCTAAGAAATGCAGTATTGAACACAACCCGAAACATCATCTCTTCCCTCTCAAGATCACTACCTAGGGTAATGCACTCTAGCACGACATCACCGAGAATATGGCAATGGATATCAATCTTTACCAGCTCACAGTCTGCCTGCAACAGTAGACGAAAAGTTAGGACTATCGTAACTCTCTGATACTGGGAAGAGTCTGAATGAATGAACACATCAATGATAAAAATCTTGGTATCACCTGCTTATATTGCTGAACAGCTTTGCTTCTTTTAGGCATCGAGAAAAGAACTTTTGAAGTCCGATCGGAAGCCATAAAAGGATCTTGACCATATATTCTGAATATGGGTCTGCAACCACCCTCACCATCAAAATCAGGAATCAGTCTAAGATTGACATAGTCTAATGTAAGAGCCCGATCTAGCGGTGGCCACTGTGACCCAACATTCCTTCTCGAAATATACTGAAGAAACCTCAACTGTGAAGGCAGCGGATTTAGTGGAGACATTAGCTGTAATAACTCACGAGGAGCCTGCTTATATATCATCTCCAGTGTTTTCTGTTCTCCACTAAACTGTTTGCGGTATAACAAGAGCGAAGCAAGCATAAAAGCTAGAGTCGGCCAGCCACCAAGCTCACAGTGCGACAATAAGATATTCTGTTGACTTAACAATAACCAACTTTCAGCTGATTTAAGAAAGTGATGAACCGTTTCCATTGTAAGCAAAGGGCAACCTTCATAATGGCGAGGATAGTCCATGATAGTCATGTCATACTCAGTAAGTACACTCTCCATCCGGCTTCTACTATCTCCATCCCGGAAATTAAACACCATGAATGATGCACCGGGAAACTGTTCTCGTAGCTGACTCATTATGCGGCCCACATAAACTCTGTAATCTTCATCTTCCAACATATCCGTGGTTAAGCAGCAATCAAAGACTGTAATATAAACATCAAAGCTCAGCAACCTTATAAGAGCAATCTTATCATTTGTAAGCAGCTTATAGAGCAATCTTTTGTATCTTTGTCACTAAAATGGTCTATTTCTCAGAGCTAAGCATGGATAAGACAAGTGAGAATTTGAGAAGTCATGCAACACAACACAGTGAACATACAAAACCTGAAAAAAAATCTATCCATGAGCTAAATCTCACCCATAAAGAATCTTAAGCTATCAAATGTTAGATTCAGTTCAATCAACAAGCCTAACAAGAACTAGAAACTAAAACAGGACACTACACTTTGAACTTAGGCTAGCAAAACTCTAAAAATCTGATCTTTAAGACCATAAAAACTCAAACTTTCTAAAAATCAATACTCCAAATCCCAAAGAAGAGCAAGAATGAGAAAGCAAACCCTAAACCCAACACCTAAAAGAAGGAAGAACATACCATAAACTCTCTCAGAGATCTCAAGCAAACCTTCAGGAGGTTTTCTGTGAAAGAACTTTCTAAACAACGCCATTGAGAGGTTTCTTTAAATGCTTAACCCAATAAAGCAAAGGTCACACAATCCCTAGAAATAATCACTTATCACCAAATGCGACCCACATTGGAGAAAAAACCCCAAATAACGAGAAAACAAAAATGAGAAAAATGTCAGGAAGAAAGAAGGAAGCGTGAGATAATCTTGTTGCTGGGTCTTTAAGGAACAATGCGATGTGGGTTTTGTTTCTTTTGTAGTTTGGTGGTTTGTCTTGACACACACACTTTCAATTTCTTCCGTTTTGGAATTGGAGACTTAGCTTTCAATCAAAAACAGATGTTTGATAGCTCTGCACATGCGAGAAAGAAGAAATGATGCAGAGAGAGAAGAGAGAGTTAGGTTTTCATGTGAAAAAGAGGAACTAGGGTTTTTTTTTTAAAGCTTTTCTCTGATTCTATGACCAAGAAGGTGATGATATAGCTAAGGAGAAATTGAGACAGAGATTGAGGATGTCGGATTTCAGATAGAAGGGAGAAAAAAAAGAAAGGAGGACCCAAAGATCTGTTACTTTGTTTAGGACTATGATACATGTCTTCCAATATTCTTTTTTGAGTTATTTAAGATTTGCTTTATTTTCTTTCCTAAACTCGGAATTTTTGCAATTAATTGTTTTTGGCCATCACTTCATTTAAAAAATTGAATAATCTTTGAATGAGTACACACTTAGAGATCATAGTTTGTTTCTAAGTCATTAAGAAAAAAACACTATTTTTATAGTTCTATACTTATATATTGTCTACATGTTTAAAGTTTCACTTTTATTTCACAAAAATACAGTTTTGTATTTTTATTGTAATTTTTAAGACTATATCTTTTTTTGTCATTGTTATTTCAGTTTATTAATTTGAAAAAAAAATCTTTAGTGTATTTATAAAAGATATAGTAGAAATTTACATAATTTTTATATAAAAGATAAAAAATTATGTGAAACATGTTAAAATAACATTTTTTATGAAATAAAAATAATATTTGTTACCGATATGTATTTAGCTATTAATTCAACCACAATATATAAATGAAGGTTTATTAGAGATACTTTGAAACAAATCGACGATATAGTTGGTATTTCGAAAATGCTCAATCGTGAGAATAATGCCCTTGAGAACCAAGTCTTTGAATACACAGACCAAATTCACCTAAACAAAACTCTAGTTTATGGGTTTGGCGCTAAACATATCACTATGCATTTAAATAGTTTCAATCGGTGTCAAACCTTGCACAAACGGATTATGCATTTGAGCAAATGAGTTTATGCATTCTAGGATCGATCATGCTAAAGTTGAACTAAATCCCTTATGTCTTATGTCTTGTTCTAATAAATATTAAAATGGAGAAAATTTATTTGGTCAAATTGGTTTTAGCACTTAGTAAAAAACTATCTCTTAAAAAAAACCATTGTACACAAATATATTAAAAAAAAAATTTAAAAGGAAAAGTTTGAAAATTTATATTGGCTTTGGGCCAAGAAATCTATTGGGCCGGAATTGAACACAACAATATATTCGAAATTGTAAAGGTAGGGCCAATACCCAAGCATCCCCCATCACCAAATAGAATTCACATAGTCTAAAAATCAAAGACTACTGACTGGATTTAACTTTTTACTACGTTTATTTTTCTTGAAATTTACGAACTAAAGCACTTATTTTGTCAAAATCAAAAGCGAGACAACGAGAAACACTCATAGCTTTGGCTGACACACACCACACATGTCAGTATCCATAATTACATTGTTTCAAAATTTCTCTAACGGTTACATCACTCACAACGGCTACAGTAACAACATTTTACATTTCTTTACCTTTCCAAAATTCTTTTCTTTCACAACAAAACAAAAAGTAAATAATCTAACGGCTAGTTTTCGAATTTTCACCACTATAAAACCGTCTCAAGAAACTCCTCAATCTCCAAAACAACATTCCTAACACAAAATCCCAAAAAACTAAATCTTTTTCTTAGTAACATTTTCAATCTATGGCTTCTCCTTCGCTTATCGTTTCTATCTTTTCCTTCATCTTCTTATTCTCTCTCGCCGCTGCAAATGAAGTAACCGTCGGTGGAAAATCCGGTGACTGGAAGATCCCTCCTTCCTCTTCTTACTCATTCACCGAATGGGCTCAAAAAGCTCGCTTCAAAGTCGGCGACTTTATTGGTACCCACCATTAAATACTCTGTTTCTGACATAGACTCTGTTTTCTTCCGAGATACTCTGTTTCTGACACAATCACTTGTCTTGTTTTCAGTTTTCCGGTACGAATCTGGTAAAGACTCGGTTTTGGAAGTAACTAAAGAAGCTTACAACAGCTGCAACACCACGAACCCTTTGGCTAACTACACCGATGGAGAGACCAAAGTGAAATTAGACCGTTCGGGTCCATTCTACTTCATTAGTGGAGCTAATGGTCACTGTGAGAAAGGTCAGAAGCTGAGCCTTGTTGTGATCAGTCCTCGTCACAGTGTCAGCTCTCCGGCTCCTTCTCCGGTTGAGTTTGAAGATGGTCCAGCTTTGGCTCCAGCTCCAACCAGTGGCTCAGTTAGGCATGGTGATGGTCTATATGTTGTGTTAGGTCTTGTTCTTGGTCTATTGGCTTGGTTCTGATTTGGAACCATGTGATGAGTTTGCTTTTTAGAATGAGCTTTTTTGTTTTAAAAAGCTTTTTTTTTTAAATGATTACATGTTGTGTTGTTTAGCTAAGAGATCTTTGTCTTTGGCTCCTTGCTACTATTTTATTATAAATTCAATTTATTATTATTTCTCAAGATTGTCACAGATTGACTAAAAAATAAAAAGAAACAAAAAATCTAAAAGATATGAAATATTACAAATTTTTCCAGTAATACAAGAAATATGAAAGCTCCAAGAAAAATATTAAGCTAGTGGAAGAAGCAATTTTGGTGAAGACAACAAAAACAAATCTCATGATGTTTGTACAAAGGTATGAAGAAGCTTGTCCTTGTGAATTTGAAACTATAGTTAAAAAACATCATTCACAAGAAAGCTCTATACTAAGTCGTTTTCGATTAAACCAAACTCTGTGACATTTCAGACTTCTTGAAGCTTCTTGAATCTAAGTCATTCAAAAGGATTTACAACGTTGAAATTAAAGAAGTCAATGATAAAAGAGACTTTCACAAATCTTGGCTCTTTAAGGATATCTAGCTTGAAGAGCTCGGCTCATCTTCGCTTGGTTCTGGTTTGGATTCTTCTGGTTCAGTCTCGGATGGGTTAAGCTTCTTGAACTGAACCAAGATGATGGTCATATTATCACAACCTTCTCCACTCGTAGTGTCTGGAGCCAAACATTTATCAACAACTTTTTCGCATACCGAGGAAAGTTTTGTTTCCTGAAAGTTTTTACCAATGTTACAGACCAAGACAGGAACAAAAACTGTAATAGTAGAGAGATAAGGAAAAGGGTTAACATACAGATTTTAACTGTTCATGGATAAAATCCACTAGTTCCTGGCTTGACATACAATCCCTGAGGAAGATAAGATGAATTCAAATTATCATCAAGAAACCAACTTATATGTAGAAAATGACACAATTATTGACATTCTTTTTTTACCATATTCCATCACATGCAACAACAAGAAAATCATCATCATCACATAGGTCAATCTGATGAGAGGAAACAATAACAAGTCAGCTCAAATAAACAAACTCGAGCGGAAGATACTAAAAAAGGTAAGATTCTTACAGTGTTTATATCTGGATCAGCAGTAACCATTTGCTTTTCAGATGGTAAGAACTTATTCTGCTTGAATTCCATATCACCTGTAAAGAACCAGGAACGATGCTTCGATCAAAATTACAAGTCAAATAAGAATCTTTAAGGAATGAAAGTGGAAGCATAAAGATAAAGCTTACCAATGGCTCTTGTCAGATTCAAGCTTCCATTGATTCTACCAGCGTGAATAAAGCCACCAGCTTTCAATATCCTTTCTTTTTCAACTTCAAGATCAGGCTTGTGATCTTTAGAAAGATTGTAAGCCTGACTGTTTCTTGATATCACACAACGTGAGTCACCGGCATTTGCAACAAAGAGCTTCTTATCTTTAATAAGAGCTACGCATGCTGTGCACCCCGAAGTAGGTCCCGTGAAATCAGAATGAGGACCCTGTATAAGAACGAAGGTACGGGTCAGAGGTCCCAACTCAATCGTGTACAGAATATGGAAAAAGCCAAGTAAAGCAGGTATATGAACAATTTACATCCTCAAGAGGCCAATTATCGGGCTGGTTATTAGTGTCACCGCTTCTTGGTGACCATATAAATCCTTCAATCATGCCGCTAAATTTATTCATCTTGTCACCGAGTACAGCTAACTCTCGCCATCCTCTTTGTCCTTGCATCATGTCATCCATTCTACAATATTCACAATGTAACGCTTTTTAGTGGAACCCTCTTTTGTTGTAAAAGTAAATTACTACACAAACATGTCAAAGAGAAAACGAAACCTAAAAAATGCTCTTCGAAGAGCTGTTTCTATGTCTCCAGCTTTATATGCTTCATTACTGATAACCTGCTGGTGTAGATACTTGGCACAGAACTTTGCAACGACTTTACCTATGCCATTTAGTAGATATTACTTTGAGTTGCATATCCAAAAGGAAAGTAAAGAACGAAACATCGAAAAATACACCAAAAGTTTATATACATATGTAATCAACAGTTCTAAATCTTTGCAATGGTCAAGAACCACAAGAAGAACTTCTTTTCCCTTATCATTCATTCGATTTAGCATTATCGGCTTTCAAATTCTATCTGATTCGTGTAACACCAACTAAAAAAGAATCTAAATTAAATTCGCCTGAACTAGATAATGATTTAGGAGTAGAGCCAGTAGTTTCTTACCTCCATGCCCATCGTACACCCCGAAGAACGACGTCTTATCATCCAGATCAAGAATTGCAGCATGCTACAAATTCAAGCAAGATTAAGCTTGTCAGGTATGATCAACAAGAAGCAAATAAAATTATGTTTGACTCACCGCATCTTCCATGGTAGCGCGCCAACCTTGCATAGACGATAAACCATATCTGAGCTTATCATTCTCACCATCTTCTGATAGCTTATCAGTTTTCGGAGAACTTAGGTATGTACCCATCGCTTTCTGCCAAAAAAACAACATCAATTTTTTTGCTCCACAAATTCAGAATCTTACACAATTCATTTCTATCTCATAGACTTGTACCCGATTCACAGTTGACCAAATCAACTTAGAACTACTCAGCAATCAAAAAATCAAGAAAGAAACTAAAACTTGAAACCAATCAGAATCTTACACAATCTAATCTCTTCCTCATATACGTGTACATGAATCACACAATGGACCAAATCAACTCAAAACTACTCAACTTGAACCAATCAGAATCTTACACAAACCATTCTCATAAACTTATAGACTTAATCAACTCAGAACTACTCAACACATCAATCTAAAAAAAGGGTTTGAATCGATTTGACATAGATGCGAATATTTGACTATTTGGATCGAAAAAAGATTCAGATATTAAAGTTATGACAGAACAAGCTAGCAAACTTACATATCTGGGTAGAGAAATGAAGAAAAAAGGAAGAGACTTTTGAGATCTTTAAGATCAAATTCTGGAGATAAGGAGAAGAAACTCGATCGGGACGACAAAAGAAATAGAACCAACCACTTGAAAATTTACTTGAGATCGGATGTCATGTACAATCAAATCCATAAGGAAAAAAGATTAAAAATAAGTGTGTTCTTTTTTTTTTTATTGTTTTGTCCTAGATAACAATTAAAGGTCTTCACTTTTTTCAGACCTTTTTCTTGTTACTTGTTAATAACTACTTAATTACAACTTGAGATGTGTAATCTTTACAGCTGTTTAAAGCTTTCTTTGCTTAATCATCACAGCTTCAAGAATGTGTGTATTTTTTTTTTTTGTCTCAAGAGTATTGATTTATCATTCCACATATTAAAGGACAACGTATAGCCCCATAAGAGTTTACAGATGCCAAAAAGGCCCAAAAGTCCATTAAACAACCGCTTAGAATAAAAGAGATTTTGACATTGGACTCAATCCAAACCCTCGTGTCATCTAGTGGACATAGCCACAACACGTGTAGGATGAGTAAACAGAAGTTTTCCGATATCAACTTTCGCCGTGAGCATCGTTCCGGTGAGAAATTGTCGTCAAGATACATCAAACGAAATTTCTGGTTATCACCGAATCCAAACGAAACTCCATGATAATCTAACAGCTTAAGGAAATCAGAATATGCATCGGAAGATTCTTCGATTCTTTAATCTAAAACGTCATCTCCAAATAGATTTCTGCAAACTCATATTTTCAATGGAAACAAGCAGGAGAATAATAATTTTAAGTAACAGAGCACCTAAAATTTTCCACCAAACCAGATCCATGGATATTATTGAAAGAAAAACAACAACAAAACTAAAGAGATCGGAAGACGAAACCCGATCTACGGCGGGGTGAAAACGCAAAGCCGGCCAACGTCGCTAGATGAGTCGATCGCTGCCAGACATAAGCCAACCATCTCCATAAACGATTGAGAAGATGCTGGACATGGGTAGTCACCGGAAAAATCCGGCCGACTAAAGCAAGAAAAGTTTCAGCTTTCTCTCTCTAAATGATGCGAGAGAGAGAAGAGAGAGAAAAGCGAGTGAGCATGTCTTGCTTTAGTTTTGCAAGAATGTGTGTATTATCATTGTAAACAGCAAAATTAACAGAAGAATTTAACTAATTGTAGATTTGCTCCATGTAAACTATTAGTATTTTGTCATCTTATCTTTCATATAAACCGGTTTTGTCGTTGGCTAAAAGTATATTAAATTTTATAACAGCAAAATAAAAGAGTATTAGAGTAGGATCAATTGCAAAAAAAAATTAACACATGCCAGTTTTTACCTGGCATTTAAAATTTTTTAAGATTTCTATTTTTAAATCCAACATACATATTTTCATGATGCAAATAATTTTTTTAAAAAGCTAAACGACATAAAATCGTAAATTGAAAAACGAAATACAATCATTTTTGCACTTAGGTATGTGAAGTAATAGAAATAAAAGGATTCCAGAAGAAATTTGTTTTCCCAAGTTAAAGCCGAAAGTCAATCCAAGAAACAACTGTTGTGAAACAAGCAAATCTGAAAGAAGTTGTATATACAGAGTCCATTTTCCTCTCGGTACATGCCCATCTCTCTTTCCCCCTCGATCTCTAAATGTTAGCTTGATGCTTCCTCGCATTTGGAAAATACTCTAAGTGGGTATGGATGGGTCCTAGTTGGACAAGACATAATCTTTCATCTTAGCCTTAAGACTACTCGAAGAAGTTTATCACCGCTTCACGCGGACCTTGACTCTTGTTATGGGCAATGTAATGCATGATCTGAATTGGCGATACCTCTGGCGCTTTTGCCTCTGATTATTCTGACTTGATATCTCTTCTTGATAATCCAGATGATTGGCCAACATTTGCAGCGGAATTGGCCTCTTTTCGATCTTTAGTTTATTTTTTCCTTATTTTAATATTGGATTTCTTCCTCGTAGTTTTAATACTCGAGCATATTGTTTAGCTAAGAAAGCTCGGGATCGAAATAGCCTGTTCTTCCATGTAAGCAAGTCGATTCCTAAATGGCTCTTTTTAGCGGAGAATCTCTTTCTGATAACTTAATATATATGGTATTTGAGGAAGAAAAAAAAAGTTTTGAGAGGCTTGAAACACAAAAATAATTACGTGATCTTTCAGATAAATACGACTGAAATCTTGTATAACAACATTATTAACATTTTAAAAATCTTAAATAGTTTTAAAAAATGGAAAACAACATATTACTCATGAAATAATCTTATTTTTAAAGTAATTCATTCATTAAGTAATTGAGCTTTTGGGTTATTCATTTTGACATCCCTAACCTATTTGTTTTTGTGGACTAACATTTCTAATATGTATTACAAAATAATAATAATGGATAGGCATTGCCATCGGTTAGATTAGAACTATTCGTTTGAGTGCGACACCAAGGTCAGATAACTAGGATAAGGATTGAACCAAGGAACTAAACAAAAAATTGAAAATGAAACGTAGTCCATAACAAAATCCATTTAATTTTTGGGACATGAACATATATATCATAACAATTAAAAATGTGCCTCAAATTATTCCAAAATGCTCTCAAGAATGAACGTGGATTTTGCACCACTCAACTTATTTACTTCATTTGTCCCATTTTATATAAGCAAAAATATTTAAAGATTATTTAAATTGAGAAATTATATAAGAAAAAAAAAATTCATTAAAAGAATATCATTGAAATTACTTTAGAATAGAAATAATTATAAATTAGATATAATTTTGTGGTGATTTCATTGAAAATATTGCAGAATTTAAATAATCATATGAAAATATCTAATAATCATTAAAAAAATCCAATTATGTCTCCAATTGGATTCTGCAAAATATCCAACTATGTCTTCCAAAACGAAATTTGAAAAATAAGTTGTGAAGAAAATTATTAAAAATACATTCTATGGCTCAAAAAAATTAGTATTCAAAATTGAGGATTAGGTTTTTTAATTTTATATTTATTTAATGTGTTTTTTGGCATGATATAAAATGCGTCGTGTGGCTGGAGACTATCATCTCTCCGGTCTCACTATTGAACCGAACGCTGGTCGAAAACATAAACTCGTCTCCGGTAACCAAAATGGTTTCCATGACTACTTCTTCTTCTTCATACGCACCATTCTCTACAGTCTTCAACAGTTCCAGACCTAATTCATCTGCAACCTTTCTCGTCCCTTCCTTCAAATTCTCCACCGGAATATCGAATTTCGCGAATCTGAGTAATGGGTTTTCTCTAAAATCTCCAATTAATCCTGGGTTTCTCTTCAAGTCCCGTCCTTTCACTGTTCAAGCTAGAGCTGCTGCAGAAAAGACCGTTCACGACTTCACCGTTAAGGTTTGGTTCTTTTTCTTTTACCCAATTCAGACCAAAAAACTAGGGTTCTCTAAAATCTGTCTGCTCTTTACTAAATTGGGAATCTTCAAATTTGCAATGAAGTTCATAGTGATTTCAATTGGTGACGTATATAAAAATCTGAACTTTGAGACATAAGTGTATAGTAAAAGCTCAAGCTCAAGTATTTTAGGTTCATATTTTTATTGAATTTCGTAGTGTATATATATACTTAGGTTAGTGATTTCAATTAGAGACATAATTGGATTCTTTTTTGGAGGCAGGACATTGATGGGAAAGATGTTGCTTTGAACAAATTCAAGGGGAAAGTTATGTTGATTGTCAATGTTGCTTCAAGATGGTAAAGCTTCTCCTTCTTCATCCTCTGTGATGCGATTTTTAGAAGTCGTTTTTGATGATAGTTCATGTAGAGGTTTTTGAGCTTAAAGATTGTGTTTTCATGAATATACAGTGGTTTGACATCATCAAATTACTCAGAGCTTTCACATCTGTACGAGAAATACAAAAGCCAAGGTGAGCTCTAACTAGCTTCTACACATTGTGATCTATTCGTTGCAATCGATTTGCAACCAGTGGGGTCTTTTGTTTAATCTTGTTCTTGGAGTTTATTTGTGTATTCGCATTATCCCATTTTGATGGTTCGTTCATTTTTCAGTGCCGTTTTGGGCATTTTGGTGTTTGGTTACTTACTGAAAATTCCTCTTGTTTTGTGTTCAGTTAATTGTTCTGTAGATCTTTATATCATTCTTGGTGTCAATATGATTTGGTCCTATTGTTGCTCCTACTACGGCGATGTTACTAGGTTGTGGTTTAACTTAATTTATGGAAATTAATTGTTCTGCAATTTTGAACTGGAAGCGAATTCAGCATCTTTGTTGGATTGATGATAATCGCACTCATCCGTTCTCCATAGCTAAAAGAATTTTCTTGAAATTACGGATCTTTTCATTAATCATTTAGGGGGCAATAAGCCAATGTACGTGTATTTTTCATGCATTTGCAGTTAATAACACTAACTTGTTTGGATTACAGGATTTGAGATTCTAGCTTTTCCCTGCAATCAGTTTGGTTTCCAAGAGCCCGGGTCAAACTCGGAGATCAAACAATTCGCTTGCACTCGGTTTAAAGCAGAGTTCCCTATATTTGATAAGGTATAAATAATCCAAAACATTCACCCTTGTTTTCAGGTTGCAGATTAGAATAAAGTTTAAATCCGACAGGTTGACGTAAATGGACCAAGCACAGCGCCCATCTACGAATTCTTGAAATCAAACGCAGGAGGATTCTTGGGTGGTCTCATTAAATGGAACTTTGAGAAGTTTTTGATTGATAAAAAGGGAAAGGTCGTTGAGAGGTACCCTCCCACCACATCCCCTTTCCAAATCGAGGTACAGTTAAGGGACTACTTCCAATTCGGTTCATAGCGGTTTGATTCCCGGCTTGTAACCAAATCGTATTTGTTTCGGCTGTTTTGCAGAAAGACATCCAGAAGTTGCTTGCCGCTTAAAAACTTTTGCTCATGAGAGCATATAGAGACTGATGGTAAAAATAACCGGAAATTGTGACATATAGTTTCCGGTGATTGCTTGTATAATATTTCGTAATTGTGACATACCAAACTATATTCATTAGGCAATCATATTTCGTAAGAATTGTGTTCTTGGTACTCAAGTATAGTGGCCATTTACAGTATTAGTTAATGCCATTGCCATAGATGACATAGCAAAAGCTCGAATTGACTGGCATGTCAAAAAACCACTATGGTTGTCATAAACTAAAACCAGTTACTAAAAGAGACAGACCTCATCTACGTTGTACATAGCAAGTGCGACACATGGGCCTTTGAAATCACAAACATCTAGCTTCACATGTATGTTTTCATTTTCTAAGACTAATTAGATAATGAGATATATTCACTTGGAATCTGAACTATATGATTGAAGAATCCTCATTGTCTAATGAATATAGTGTGGTCTTACCAAAAACCATCTGGCCCTTTAAATTAGAGTCACAGCGATAGGATGAATAGAAGAGGCTAGGAGAGATGAAAGGAAGGTGAAAGAGAGATAAAGCCCATTGGCATCGTCTCTGCAACAAACATGGCCCTATTTATGATTGTCAATATGATAAAAGGGACAATCATCAAGAGTGATGTATGCTATTTATCATGTGCTCTCTTGGAGTTAAGTCTTAAATAGAAAAAGGGGAAAATTTTGATGCGTGCATTATGCCCTGTAGTGTTTTAGATTATGATAGTGTTTCATATGAAATGCTAATAGGAACTTTCTTGAATTCCTGCAACACTCTTTGCTCCCTCTACTCACATGAGGTTAGTTTTCTGGATACTAATATGATGTTCTATTTGCTCAGATTGCATTGATGGTGTGCATGATGAATCTCATGAAGAGTGAAAGAATGGATGCAGTTCGAACTTCGAAGCAAAGCGATGAAGTGACAGTAGTCGGTCATGTTTCGTCTTAGGTTATAAGATTTGTCTTAGATTCATGCTTCAAGCAATTTGTTCGAATGAACTTGAAAACCTAAGAAGAAAACGACGACGCCGTTAACTAAATTAATATCTTTGTTCATGATTTTTTTTTTTTTTTTAATTTATTTTGTTTGTTTGTTTAATTTTTAAATTCTATTTAAGTATTATACATGACATACTGATTAGTTAAATTCTATTTAAGTATTATACATGACATACTGATGATATATGGAATGCTTTAAGGCATAAAGAAGAGGACAAGTCTTGGGCGTCTTCTGTTTGGTTCAAGGGAGCACGCCAAGAAATGCTTTTAATATGTGGATTTCTAACTTGGATAGGCTGCCCACAAAATTGAGAATGATTTCTTGGGGTTTGTTGGTTTCTCCGGTTTGCGGTCTTTGCCAAGTCGGTTCTGAAACTAGAGATCACCTTCTGCTGACATGTGAGTACAGTGTTATCATCTGGACTCTCGTTCACCAAAGACTCAGAACGCCATCACGGGTTTTCCACAACTGGACATACTTATAATGTTCATGATGGATTCTCCAGCATGCAAAGAAGTGTGAAAATACTTATAATGTTCATGATGGATTCTATCTTGGTTGCTTCTGTCAACGTTGTCTATGAAAGGATCATAACACGTTCGGTTTTAGTACCTCAAAATTTTGGATTGGTTCAGTTCGATTCGGATGTTTGGTTTTACTTATTTTTTCGAGGGCTAGAAGTCGGACAAAGCAACGAGAGGAGAAAAATAAATGTTTTCTTTTATTTTTCGTTTTTCATTTTTTTTACCTTTTAAATAAGAAAAATAAACGACGTTGTTTGGCTTTTGTCGGATCGCGGATTTAAATTCGGGTCAAGTAAAATGTGAAATAATAATTGTAATTTAACAGTTTAATCGGATTTAGCATCGTTATTACCTGGATTAGTTGGAGGCATATGAATTTAAATAAACAGAAAAATTTGTATATCTTTTTAAAAAAATAGATTTTATAATGATTTATAAAGAAGCTAATAGTTCGTGTGGGAAAAAAGAAATAGCAATATGCATAAGAGGAATATATAGCGGCAACCAAAAACTTATGTACATGCTTAGTTATATACTAATCCCTTAATCTTACATACATTATCATATTGTTGAACAAAGAAAAAAAAACATAATGATTATTATATTGTTAATTATAAAAGATGTTTATATATATATATATATATATATGCAATTTCACTATAAGATAGTCTCGCTCTTGCACATCCAATTAAAAAAAAATTTAAATATTACAGCTCATGAAATATTAGTTATTTTGTTATCATTAGTGTTAACATTATCATTAGTGGTAACGTCGTCTTCATCATCATCACCTTGCCATGACCATACAATGTCTTTAAGAGCTGGCCTGACGTCATCCTCACAGAAGAGGTAATACTCCAATGTATCGCCGGAGGATTTGCAGAACTCGACAACAGAGACTTCAGGAGCGACTTCGAAAACTTCCGCCGTCACTGAGAGCCTCCCTTTGCGGCCTTCTGTTCTTCTTTGTAGCTTCATCTTGCAGTCTTTTACATGTTTCACTCTCATGTTCATCTCACGCGCCGCCGTCTCTAGCCTCTCCTTAACAGATTTCGCGGGCAACTTCGATGTGAACATCCGCTTTGGCTTCCGTTTTATCTCGAATAGGTTAGAGAGGTCAAAACCAGAAGACATTGATGTGATGAATTGAAATGCGTTGAAGGATCTTGGAGACACTCCGTCGTCTTCCTCCTTGTTTAGGTCTTTCTTCTTTTTCTTTGCTGGTGGCTCTGGTGGAGATGGGATCGTTTCGTCTATCGAAAAGGCTACCGGTGGTGTAAAGTTCTTTCGGAACCATGGAATCATTTTGATCTCCGACATTGAAATTCGTTGTTCAGGATCTGGCACAAGCAATCTTGAGAGTAGTTCCTTGGACTCTAAGGAAAACCACGGTGGGAACTCGCATTCCGCCTTGAAGATCTTCCTGTATATAGATTGCACCAAAGTTTCAATCAAACAAGAAACAATACTGAGATTTTGTTCAATTCACATTCCGGTTCAACAATAATACTATGTTTTGGGTTGATAATACTCTCTCCGTCCCATAAAGATAGATTTTTAGAAATTTCACATTCTTTAAAAAATAATGTATAATGACAATTTTAACTTTCTAACTTTAATTTTTAACATATTTTAAAGAGTATATTATTTATTGTTATTTAATAAGGGTAAAATAGGTCAACTGTTTTAAATTTTATATTGGAAACACAAAACTTCTATCTTTGTGGGATAAATATTTTTGGGGCTTTTGCAAAAATGCCACTTTTTCAATGCCACTTTTCAAAAATACCCCTTTTTAAAAACCTTATAAAAAATACTCTTAAAAATATAAGATTTACCCAAATATGTATGTAATATTATTAAAACATACACAAACTACATTTCTATGTATCTAAAATCTTATAAATACTTTATAAATACCTTATAAATGCATTTTAAATACCTTTAAAAACCTTTAAAATATCTTGTAAAACCTTTGAAAAACCTTAAAAATCCTTTAAAATAACTTGTAAAACTTTTAAAAACACCTTATAAAACCTTATAAATACTTGGATCGAGTCTTCAAGTAGTAGTTACAATCCATAAGTTCCTTATAAACCTAATAAAACTTTATAAAAATTTCAGATTTAAAAAGGGGCATTTTTGAAAATGGACATCTAAAAGGGGCATTTTTGAAAAGGGGCATTTTTGAAAATGGACATCTAAAAGGGGCATTTTTAAAAAGGGGCACACCAAAAGAAGTATTTTTAACAATTTCCCAAATTTTTTTCTAAAATATTTATCTTTATGGGACGGAGGAAATATATAATATATAGATTTAACCCGCGGTACACCGCGGGGCTATACTTTAAACAAAAGTTTGAAAATTATCTATAGATATAACCTATTGTTTTGTTTGGTTAAATATACTTACATATGTATATATTATATATATTACCCCGCGGTACTTCGGGTCGATTTTTTATAACAATAATTTTTAAATTTTAAGTTGTATTTTTTTGTTAATATTATTTATTTTATTTAGTGTTTAAGATTATATAACTGTATTTGATTGTTAATCCTAGGATTTCACCTGCAGTATACCGTCCCGTATTAATATCGACCCAAACCCGTCCCACCATATAACCCGTCCCATGAAATTAAACATCATTTTGTTATATTTCTTTTTAATAATATTTTTATTTAAAAACATATACAATTCGAGTCAATTTATAAGTTTGCTTTAAAAAACATATAGTTGTAATGTTTTTGTTATAATAAAGTAATAATATATAGATGTTGCTTACTATAGTTATAATCAAAACCAACTAAAAATCTAAGTTTAGTGTTGATTATGAATCATAGTTACGACCAAAAAAAAATTAATCAAATACAATTAGTGTAAATTAACTAATTAAGAAAACAAACAGAAATATAACAAAACTTGCTTTAAAATCGTTAACAAAAAAAGGAAACATCATATTTAAGCAAGATCTTTGGAGCCAAAATTTTTTTTTCATATCTTTTATTTAATTTTCCAAATCTTAAGAATTAAATCCAGTGGCATTCCATTGTAAATAGTAGTGAAAGCCAGGATTTATTTCATAATTGTATTCAAAAATGTATATATAGATGAGGAAAATTTTAGACCGTTATTATAATTGGCGGGAGTTTCCTGAAAATGTATCTACTAAAATACGGGACATGAAATTTGGATAACATGTCGGATTAATACTATAACTACAAGACCGTTTTTTTTTTTGTGTGCAAACTTTCAATTTTTAAATATTATATCTTATACCCACTTTTGTATCTACTAGAATACGTTAATTGTCCCATTCAAATAAGGTGTTATTTTAACATAAATATAACTAATTAATAACTATGTGATGTAAAATTGAGAAGCATCTAGAAATCCAACTCAAAAATGGACAGCTTTGGTTTTTAGCTCAAATATATATTTTATCAAATGAATAAAAAAATACGGTTTGGGTTGGTTATCCCAAAACCCGGTCAAGGCATACTTACGTGTACAAGGTCATGACATTTTCGTCGATAAACGGCAAGAAGCCAGCAAGGAGTGCATACAAAACAATCCCGCACGACCAAATATCAGCCATAGCTCCGTCGTATCCTTTATTCCGTAAAACCTCCGGCGCCACGTAAGCCGGTGTCCCGCACCGCGTATGTAAAAGATCATCGCTACTACCACGCCTGCCACCTAGCCCTTCTGGCATCATCAACGCCGAAAGTCCAAAATCCGTCACCTTAAGATCGCCTTCTCCGTCAAGCAACAGATTCTCCGGCTTAATATCGCGGTGGAAAACACCGCGGCTGTGGCAAAAATCCACCGCGGATATTAATTGTTGGAAATATTTTCGGGCTAGATCCTCCGGGAGCTGCCCATCTCTTTCGATCATCTCGAAGAGCTCGCCGCCGTTGACATACTCCATGACGAAGAAGATCTTTTTCTTTGTTGCCATCACTTCACGGAGCTCGACGACGTTTGGATGACGGAGGAGGCGCATGACGGCGATCTCTCGTTCGATTTGCTCCATCATGCCACGACGTTTGAATGCATGGTCTTTTTTGATGACCTTGATTGCCACGTCATCACCGGTGGAGATCTCTGTTCCGTGATAGACTTTCGCGAAGTTACCGGTACCGAGAAGTCTTCCGATGTTGTATTTGTCGAACAAGACAGTACTACGGTTTGATTCTTCCATTGTCTCTAGACTTTGTCTGACTAGTTACAAGTATATATGTGAGAGTAAATATGTAAAATTTGTAATTTGGTTATATATATAAGAACGTATGATTTGTGGAAATGATTTTATTTATAATGTTATCTACTTTGTTTGATATGCGACGACTAAGTGAACTGTGAAGAAATGTTCTCTGTCCTTATCTAAACAAAGTGATGTGCAAAATATCTGGCAGCATACATCATGATTAAATATGACCAAAGCCAAAAGGATAACCGTTACGAAATTAAATTCGAGAATTGAATTAAATCGGCTTTTGCTCTTTATTTTTTTATTTGAAATTTGTACCATTTTTCGATTTATGCGTGTCATCTTTGCGCAGGAGCCATACTAATCTTCTCTGTATTGTTCCAATTTTATCGAATGTCACCGAAGGGACTGGCTTTTGCTCTCTATGTTGACTGCTATATAGGAAAAAAAGGTTAAAGAACATGATAAAAATAGATATTATTAACAATCTAATTAAAGCATGATGAAGAAGAAATGCCAAAAGACCATTTCGAGTTTTTTTTTTTTTTTTTTTTTTTTGACAGCAGACAATTTCGAGTTAAAACAATGCAATGCAAAGGAACGATAACAAAGAAAAGTATAATAAGAGATATCATTTTAAATATAAATAAAATTAGTAACCTTTTAGCATTAGTATAGTTACATAAATTATTAAAACATAGCCCAAAAAGAAAAAAAAATTAACTGCCTCTTTTTATACATTATTGATTGAAATTGAAGTTAGGGGTAATCTATTTTTTTATGATAGACTATTTCTAACTATGTGAACAAAAAGAAAATATTTTCTTTTACTAGTTAAAATAATGTTCTCGCACATTTCTGACCATGTATTCATGTATAAAGTTCTAAAAGTTATGGACAGAAATGAATACATGGATAGAGTTTTTTTTTTTTTTTAACACAATCATGAATAGAGTTAAGTATCGGAAATTAATGTACAATGTAAATCCCTTATCCTTATACCTTATACAAAAATTGTGGACGACATGAAATTGACGTGGAATCACCGTTAATGCTACGCATGTTTTGAAGTGGATACGCATTAATTAAAAATAGTAACTTGTCCCAATAAAATTTCAATGAACTGTCTTTTTTAGGTAATGCAAGATGTGACCTTTTCTACATGGCCTTTACATATTTTTAAACAATTTCTTGACTTTTTTTTTTCATTTTCTTTCTTTTCTCAATATTTTGAAAGCTTTTGACTCTTTTCCTACTTGAGACGATTGTACCGGACGATTGAATCTGGCAACCAAATCTTCTTTTTTGCATTCTGAATCCATGCTCACCTTTACTCTCTATCACAATTCCTTTATCCAGCACATTCGGTAAGCTTTCTTCGTCCAGGCATCGTTTATCAAATCTGAAATATATTTTGCTAAAATTCATTGTTATTTTTTATAATAAACCGTAACATTCTGAACTTTTAAACCATAATCTCTTTTGGTATTTGGGACTAACCGATAATAATAGTATGTATAAAACAACTTTTAAAAATAAAATTGAACTAGTGACTTTGAGCACTCACTTTCAAAACAATGTTCACTTCTATTTTTTCCTTTATTTTAAAGGCAACTCTATTTTATACCTCTAAAATAGAATTATCTCTAAAATAGAGAAAAAATAGAGTAATTTTATTTTTTACTCTATAAATAGAGTAACCAATGCCCACTTCTATTTTTTCTTCTATTTAAAAAATATATATTAGAGCAAAATGAATTATAAAACAGAGTTGTATCTAAAATAGAAAAAAAAAACAGAAATGGACATTGGAGATGGTCTTAAGGCTCTAAACTATCACCTATTTGGTAAAAAAAAAAAACTCTACTTGTTAGAAAAGGGTTCCATATTATGTCTATAAATCAACACAATCATTTGTTATTCCTCATAGGAGAGAGAAAAAAAAAGGGTTATTCGTCGTTTCCAAATAACCAATTTAACGCGAACTCTAACTAAACTAATTAAGAGGAGTGAGAATATATCATAGATGAAATACTAAAATTGACAAAGAAAAAAGGAACAAAAATAATATTTTTCATTGCCAAAAACCATAAATAAAACAAGGGCCAATTTGCTGAATAACCAAAATTCATAATGAAATAAAGAATATAGCACCATGATTCCATAAATTAAGAAAGTAACTAAAAGGCCTTGTGAAATTATCAAAGTGTCTGAAAACTTAGGGAGAATAACGTATAGCGAGAGAAATAGTGTTGGCTGGAGAGAGATATTCATAAGTACCTCTGTCTCTTTCTTCTTTTCAGAAAATGATTTCCCCAAGTAATTTTGTTTGTAACATTAAGGCTTCAATTGGTAACCATGATTTAGGAAAAGAATGAGAAGGAATGTGATATTCCTCTTTGTTCCTCAATAATTTTACCATTTACAAGTAATATTTATTCCACATCATTCCTATACATTCCTCAACAAATGAGGAATAATAGAACAAAAATGTTCCTCTCCAAAATTGATGAGGAACAAAATGGAACAAAAAAGGAACAAATAATAAAATTCGATTTTTATTTTAAAATAAATAAAAAATAATTTTTATCAATAATATTTATATTTTAATATAATCATTATCATATATTCATAATATATTAACAGAAAAAATATTTATGAAAAGAATTTCATGCAGAATTACTCTTAAGACTTTATTTGAAAAAAATATAAATAGTAAAATAAATTTAAAAATGTTTCTATTCTAAAAGAATAATATCCTTTAAATTACTCTTACAATTTTATTTTAAGTGAATATTATCTATTATTATTTAACATGATATATATATTTAGTTCACAAATTTTAGTTTCAAATTAAATATTAAATTATTTAAATATAAAAAATATTTGTATCTTTCATTGAAATTTGATTGATTTACTAATTAATATAATTTTAAAGATAATATTATTGTTTAGTTACCATTTATCCATAATAGTACATTTTTTTCCTTCTCTGCATCTTTTCTTTTTTGTTCCTAAAAAATTGTTTGTTCCATTCCGCATTGTTCCTTTTATTCATTTTCTTTTTGTTCTTTTAATAATTACCAGTTGGAGCCTAACTCAAAGTAATGTTGAATTAAAACTTGTAACAAATAAAAAAAACCTTGAGTAATTACTTATAATCTATACACTAATATTTCAATAATTCTATTTGAAAACAGTAATATACTATGGCAATTAATATTTCGACAAATAAAAAATTTACAATATAATTTTGCTTCCTTTTTTAATATTAATTACTAGTTTTAAAAGAAAAATGAATACAAGAAAGAGTTATGAATTGGTCTATATTTTTATAATTAACTGATGTAATTAAGAGAACAGGAGACGTCAGGGAAGACATATCACTAGAGGAAGATAAATGATATAGACAAAAGAAGCTGACATAGTGACATGGTAGCAAAGGGCAAAATGATATATATTATAGGTTACACAAAATATCATAGCCATAAGCGTTATATGGTTACTTGATAAATTATTAAATTTTTGTTGGTTATTCACTGCAATTTCTCATAAAACAACCAACCATTAGAATACCTCCATTGGGAGGTTTTCATAACATAAAAATGAAAAAAAAAAAAAGGTAAGAGAATGAGTGAGAAATGGTTCTCAAATGAGATATTAATTCTTAAAAAAATTATGAGCCATTTGTATTTCATGGATTAGCTAAAATCTTTTTTTTTTTATATATATAAAATTGAATTTTGCTAAAATATTAATATCTTTAATCAGTATGATTCTTATGAATGGAGATGTTCTTATCGGTTAATTGATCGGTTCAATTGGAGGCGTAGTTTTACGAACAAATCCGAAAGTACGTGTAGTTTTATTGAGATTAAAGTTTTTTTTGGTGGTTTTTTCAGAGATAAAAAATTTGGGGTGGAAAGCTGAGATTGCAACTAGTATAGGGCTGAAAAATCAGCCAACCCTCTGCCCCTATACCCTTAACATTTTTATCAAGGGAATAAATAGGAACCTTTAAAAAAATTTTGTTCGGCCGATTACATTTAGATACTTAAAATCTGATATGTTTACGCAGGCACACTTGACGTTATGTCAAATGTTATAATATAACTAACCATTTTAACGAGCACATATAACTTTGTGATGCGTGTCACGATAATTCCAACATTTATTTTTACGCAATTTAATATTTACCATGGGCTCTCACCATTTTTTTAAGATTAAAATTTTTAAATTTATGAGATGAGAGCTTTTGTTAAATTTTTTTAATTTTGCAAAGTCCAATGGTAGGTTCTCTTTGTGGGGTTCTCAGAAAAAAATTAAATTATTTTTTTAATTATTTTATTTTATAAATCTGAAAAATATTACAATTCATAACATATTAAAGATACAATAATTTCATACATTAGAAAATAAAATTTGAAAAAAAAAACGATTAGTTATTCTGTTGATTGTTGCGAAATTTTCTCCATATATGCTCAACCAAATCACTTTTCAATTGTTGATGCATATTTTGATCACGAAGTTGATTTCGCATGCCCATTATATTTTCGAGATTTGGAGGCATACCTGTAGAATACGATAAATCGACTTGTGAAGTTTGGTTTCCTTCAACTTGTAGGAATTCTGAAACATCAAACTGAGTGTTGTACCCATCTCGTTCGTCTTCGACTATCATATTGTGCAGTATGATACATGCTTTCATAATATTTCCAATTTTTTCCTTATCCCAAACAAGAGCTGGGTTTTTAATAATGTGAAAGCGAGCTTGCAATACTCCAAATGCACGTTCGACATCTTTACGGGCCGCTTCTTGATGTGTAGCAAATAAAGTGTCTTTCCGAGTTTGTGGTAGTCGAATAGATTGGATAAAAGTCGCCCATTTCGGATAAATACCATCTGTGAGATAGTAAGCTAAATGATACTCCCGGCCATTGACTTTGTAATTCACATTCGGAGCTCGACCTTGTAATATATCATCAAAAATTGGTGATCGATCAAGAATATTTATATCGTTTAAGGTACATGGAGGTCCAAAAAATGCGTGCCAAATCCAGAGATCTTGTGATGCGACCGCCTCTAAAACGATGGTTGGTTTTCTAGAGCCACGTGTATACTGGCCTTTCCAAGCGGTGGGGCAATTTTTCCACTCCTAATGCATACAATCGAGACTTCCTATCATCCCGGGAAATCCGCGTATCTTTCCAATATTGAGTAGTCTTCTCAGATCTGTGGCTGTAGGTGCTCTTAGATATTCATCTCCGAAGAAAGAAATAATTCCCTCTGTAAAATTCTCCAAGCAAGACATCGCAGTGCTTTCACCCATACGGAGGTATTCGTCAACCGTATCAGACGCATAACCATAAGCAAGCAAACGAATGGCTGCCGTACATTTTTGTATTGGAGAGTGTCCAAACCTTCATGTAGCATCTCTTCGATGTTGAAAGAAACGGGATTTCACTGGAGAGTCGATCAACAATACGCAAGAACAACGGCTTGTTCATTCGAAAACGGCGGCGAAAAGTTTGAGGTGGAAACATCGCATTATCACTAAAATAATCGTTCCATAAAAGGACGTGCCCTTCTTCGCGTTTTCTGTCAAAATAAGCTTGTTTCCTATTTTTCTTTGCCACCTCTTCGCCATAAGACAATTCGACGAACATATTCTGGAATTGTTGATCAACTGATTAAGAGAAGCTTTCTTCCATGGCGTCGTCGAATGGAGTACGGGATGAAGAGGCCATATTGTTTGGTAGATTTAAGTATTAAACAATATAGATATATATAAAAGCTTTGGTGATTGATTGTTTTGTGGTAAAAGCAAAGAAAAATAAAGGGAAAAATTGTTTTTGTAGTTGAAGTAAAGAACAATAATAGAAAAGCTTGAGTTGTGAGATATCCAAAGACGATGGATATTATTTATAGCAAAGTTAAAACATACAAAGAATAAAATTTGTGGTACAAATTCATTCTAGAATAAAGTTCGTGGTACACAAAGAATAAAGTTTGTGGTACACAAAGAATAAAGTTTGTGGTACAAATTTGCTAGAATAAAGTTCGTGGTACATATTGATCTCTTTGGCATCAGACAACACACCACTTGCACACATTGGTCTCTTTGGCATCTAGCAAAAAAACAAGACAAGTTAAAACATGATACATGACAACAGGACATATCATACATTACAAAGCAATATCATACAAGACATGTTAAAACATGATACATAAAACTAGATAATATCATACAAGACAAGTTAAAACTAGATAATATCATACATAGACTTAAAACTAAAAAGCATCTGATGCTTAGCTTAAAACTTAGGACCAAAGATCCGCAATTAGCTTATTTTTAAGGAACAAGTCAATGTTTGAAAGAGGCTCAATTCTTGAAAGTAGACTTTCAAGCATCTGATGCTTTCTTTGCTTCTCTTTGCGATCCCAATCCTTCTCCTTAAGTTCCCACAAACTCTGAAAATGTTCCACAGACTGGCCTGCTTCTCCTTTACCCGTGGCTGGCTTCTTTCCTTCTTTAACAGTGGATGACTTCTTTCCTTTCGCTTTGGCTGCCTTCACACCAGGAGGTCGACTCATGACTGAATCATCTTCAGCATTGATAGGCTGGGAACTTGCATTACCATCCCCACACTTCCTTCTTTTAGCATTATCATTTCCTCCCCGAGTTGTAGCTTCACACCATTTCTGATCAAACTTTAACTCTCTCCATGCATGATCTAAAGTGAAATTCTTCTTGGTATCATTGTAGTAGATCTCGTGAGCCAGCTTCATAACATCGTCCTCTGACTAACCACTAGTTTTATGAGTTGTTGCTGTCTTATGACAACCCACAAACTTGGTGACACTTTTATTGACCTTTGCCCACCTTTGTTTACATTGAGCATGCTCTCTCTTTGGCATTCCGTCAAGGGAAGGACTAGCAGCAACATATGCTGCAATCCTCTTCCAAAAGGATTGACCTTGTTGGTCATTACCAATCACAGGATCCTTGCTTGTATTAAGCCAAGCACTGACGAGAACAATATCTTCTTTTGCTGTCCATTTCTTTCGTGATATACTTTGCTTTGGTTTGACATCTGATGCATCATTTCCTTCATCTTCACTTCCTTCTTCAGATAGTTGACTACTAAATGCTGGGACTTCAGTTGATCCACTTGCAAACTGAGACATGTCTTCTTGTTGACTTTGCAATAGGTTCATGAAACCCGATGAGTGATAAAATGGATTCATATCAGTGGCGGACCCATTCACATGATAGGGGTGTCACTTGACCCAGGTAAAATAAATATATATGTCGTTTTGTACTAAAATCCTAAAGGAATCAGAAGCAAAGTCGGCAATTTCTTGCTCAATGACACCCCCCATGTGTTGGGTTCAATTCCCCAATATGACCTATTTGCTTAATTTTTTTCTTTTTGACCTAGGTAAAAATCATTTCTGGGTCCGCCACTGATTCATATCATCCATTTTTTAGATAAGAAAGTGAAAGTGATTGTGTTTTGTGTTAGGCTGAAGGTTAAAGGAAGTGAAAGTGATTGTGTTTTGTGTTTTTCAAGTGTGATTGTGTTTTAAGGAAGAAGACTAAAACTTATTGAAATATTAGCAATGAATGCCAAGGTAAAGACACTAATTGTCTTTACCTACAATACTCCAACTAGAAAGCATTTATTTCAAAGAACAAAGAAAGCATTTACAAAAGCAAAAACTGTCCTAATCAAACACAAACCAAGCATTAATCACATTGCACAAATCAGTAATTAAATGAAACAACCACTTTGAACTGTACCTTGATTTAGAGGCTGTTAAATCATGCCTTCTCCACTTGTGAGAAAAGACTCAACCACTTCATTTAACCTCACCAAAACAGAGACAAAGAATTCATATTACAAACACATCATACATTAAACACATCATACATTAAACATCATACTCAGGCATCGTAAATTCAATGGTAAAATGTGCCAATTAATAGCCAGTAGATTTGTTGCAGCTTAGA
Source organism: Arabidopsis lyrata subsp. lyrata (assembly GCF_000004255.2). Classification (NCBI taxonomy): domain Eukaryota; kingdom Viridiplantae; phylum Streptophyta; class Magnoliopsida; order Brassicales; family Brassicaceae; genus Arabidopsis; species Arabidopsis lyrata. The sequence continues at coordinate 3,690,303 of NW_003302552.1, forward strand.
CCAATTCAATTGCATGCATACTCAGTAAAAAGCATAAACTACAGCAGATTAAACAAAAAGTTAAGATTAATGGCCTGATAGGTTTGAGAATTTCACATCAAGCAGTGTATCAAAACCATGATCCCAAAACTAGTAAATTCCTCATGTTTTATCAATTGGAGATCAATAACGAAAAGAAAGAGACAAACCTAAAACTTCAGAAGAGGATCTTTATACACTTGAAATATCACCTTTATAGACTTGCAGTAGCTCTTCTGTGGTTCTGTAATTTTAAAGATATTCACAAGAGTTAAGACAAATCCAAGAGATATATAAGTTTTTTTTTCAGAACATACAATATAGTTTGGTTTTACCTATCAAGTAGACGCATAGTAGAATCCAAGCAACCAGCTAAAATGTAGTTTCCATCATTTGATATCGATATACAATTAACTGGTTGATACATCCCAAGAATAAACTTGCCGATCACCACCACATGAACAAAATTGATCAATATAGGCCTAACGCAATACTTCTTTGATTCATACACTGAAAATAACACAAGAAGATCGATCAGTCTTAAGCAAATTCCTAATTTACGAAACTATGAACCCTAGTTTGTAAAATTCAAAGAACCCTAAAAAGAACATCAAATTCCCCAAATTAAATCATTATAAACTGCATATAAAAGAAGTAATGCTCTTACCAATTACAATTCAAGCTGAATCGATTACTCTCCATCCGTTGAATTTGGGTATCCGATTTGCATATCTCTCTCACTCCCGATCGTGACATGCGGTGGGGCAAATGACGAATCCGGCCTAATCGTCGCCGGCGGCCTCTCTATTCTTCCCTCAATCGTTGCCGGCGGCCTCAATCGTTGCCGGCGGCCTCAATCGTGATCTCAATCGTCGCCGGCTGCTTGCTCAATGCTTTTTGGTTTCGCAAAGAAAGAGAGAGAAACAGGAGAAGAGTCGGGAAATGACAAAAGTCTTTGGCTTCTTTAATTTTTTTTTTACGCGTTTTTTTTTTTTTTATCAAAACAATCGACGGTTGAGATTAAGCCACGTCATCGTCTCTCTTCCTACTCAAAGTTTCTCTCAAGAGAGCTGTTTCTCTTAAAAATTCAGAGTTTTGATTTATTTTTCAGCATTTTTTTCAAGAGAAACTTAGAAGAGAACCCTAAAATACATCCATTGGAGATGCTCTAACAAACTCTGTACCGAAAAACGAAGGGTGAAAAGGTAAAATCACAAACTTATTGTTCTGTTTTGTGGCTAATTGCTAGAGACATATCGAAATCGAACTGCATGCCCATTTTGTTTATCTTTTGTGGACTGGATAATTAGGTCGTTGAAACTAGTTACTAAAATCTGACCATGCCAAGAATTTGGAGCACATTAAATATTAATCAGTCAAAAGTCTAAGTAGTGATTGGAGTATGCCCTAAACAGTGACAAGATTTGCTAATTCACCTAAATAAGCCATGATATGGCGGCGCACTGCATATAGTTTAAATATTGTATTACTTAGAATTTTTTTTGAAGTGTTGATTAAAACTGATCAGCATTGATCTTGTTGAAGTGTTGATCTTCGAATTCTATGATTTACATTAAAAAAAAAAACGAAGGACTATTAGAAGGAAAATGTTGAGGAAATATTGAAGACTTGAGCTCTTTGTGAGTAAAAACAAGTTTATTGAAGACGTGGTGATGGAAGAGATACACATAGGACTGTACTTGTCTGAAACTTCCTTTTTGTTAGAAAGTTGATAAATCTTATGTTTGTTATATAGGACTGTACTGGTCTGAAAGATCCATGTAACAGAACGAACTGGTAGATTAAAAAATTATCACGCATTTGCGAATGATGTACTTGTGAGATATAGTATATTGAAAAAAACAAATGTTAACAAAATATGTGACAATTACCTAATTAATTAACGCATCTCTTCGATCATAGTTCATAAACAATGAGAGCTTTTTAGTTGCGTTTAGAATTGCATTTGCATGTTACTATATAATACTTTCTCTGTTCCTAGATATTTGATGTTCTAGAGTTTTCACATATATTAAGAAATAAATCATTATTTAATTATTTGTCAATTACTGTTTTATATCAAACATTTTTTAATAATTTTGAGCCAATAATAATAGAAAACAGTTAATCATTATGTCTTGAAGTTTAAGATATCTTAATTTCAATCAATAAAAAATAAAACAAAAACCTAAAACACCAATCTTTGTGGAACAAACAAAAAGTCTAAAACATCAAACATCTATAAACAAAGGGAGTACAAATTACTGGAACCTTCTTCAATAAAAGGACATATGAATTTACATTCTACAGAGCGCAAACGAACTAATAAAGCTGGAATCAACTACTACTCTGAAATCATTCAAGTCAGAAACACAAAGTCCACCAATATTCCATGTCTTCCAAATTTCCCAATCGCTTCAGAAATATCAGTATTGACTATTGACTTCAATTAAATCTAGAAATATGTTGTAAAGAATGCAACCATCACAACCACAGAAGATACAAATATACAAGATACAAATATTTGACCACATAATCATCGTGATTTCAGTCCAACGACTCACTTACCCAAGTTAAAAAAAAAAGGTGTAACAGTAGGACCAAAATTAATTGTAGTATTGATATTTTGTCGACAAACACCAAAATGTTTCAACAGCATTAACAGTACAAAAGTGGGAAGACATGACACATCAACTTGTGCCACCTATTGAACAAACTCATACATTATAGGCTGTATTAGTTTTGCATACAAAATGTGTGTGTTTGAAATGCAGTTGCAAATGAACATGTTCTCAAATTAATCTAACAAACCAGACCCCTAAAAGAATATTCTCACAATATTCATTTACACAAATGTAACATGGAATCAAATCTACATAAAAAATGTTAAGTACGAATAATATATATATTAACATATACCCTTTTGTTACACTAATAAGCTAATCATGTACCTCATGGAATAAAAATGTACGAGCAAACCATTTAAATAACAAGAAAAGTAACGACTCATTCTTATAATGCAAATATCATGACCTTGTAACAACTTATACACGCAAAATGAGATCAATATGATCGCATGAATATAATATATTACATATATGAGTATATATACAAAGGAAACTAGGGAATTAAACGCCTCGAGAGACAGAGAAGCAAAAGAAATTAAACGATATAATATATACATGACTCGAGAAATATTAAGGACCAGCCTATTAAAAACTAGGTTACATCGCTAATCTCACTTAACCACGCGTTAACTCATAGATTAAGCTTTTTCGATACTATCCATCTCTTAAAATATTATGAATGATTAAAGGCTAAAGGTCTCTTCCCGCATGCAAGTAGATCGAACCAAAATCTAGAAACAAGAACAAGCCAGCGTTTAGATCGTATCTTCTTACCTTAATTTGGACATGAACAAGAGAGAATCAGACTGTTTTTGTGAGAGAGATTGAGACAAAGAGATCGAGGACAGGCCAAAGAGATCAGCACCGGAATCTGACAGAAAGAGCAGTGAGCACGCAAGAGAAGCAAATGCAATGATATGCAAATTGCCTTTGTGTGCTCACTCTCTTCTGTCAGTTTCTTTGCGTTTCTCTTGTCCCAACTCTTTCACTCACAACCAACCCAACTTCAGAGATCTACAAGATGAAACAAAGAAAACAAGAAACGATGAGAATCATTTAACCTTTGGTGTTAGATCTGAGTTATAATTAGAGAAGACAAAGAACCAAAGAAAAAGAGAGAGATAAAAGACATGAGAAGAGAAGAGATCCATTTGAGAACCTTTGAAAGATCAAATCTAGGGTTTTTGTCTAAATCGAGAAAAAACATAACCAAAAAAAGCAAAAAAAAAAAAAAGATAGAAAAAGAAACCAAGATCTGATGAGAAGAAGATAAGAGAAAACCTTATCTCTCTCTACTTCAAAGAGTCTTCTTACCTTTCTTTATGGCTTTTGTCGCTTTCTTTATCTCTCTTACATGCAAAGGGAACAGATGTCTGGCGAGGCATTGAATTGAACAGAACATTTGAATTTATAGAGAGACCTAAAAATGGCAACCCACAAGACTCTAATGAACTTGAGATTTGAGAGTGAGAATAATGAATGGTCCTTTGATGATGGAGGTTATATAAAGATTAGGAAAGTGTTTGCCTTTTTCTTTCTTTTTTGGCCAACAATTTTGCCTCTAATATTAATATTAATTTGCATTTAATTTCTTCTCTCCTTTAATTTGATTATTAATATTTTCTCGTTAAATGTCTTCTCTTTCCTTTGTTGGCGGAAGACCAACATCAACAAGCCCTAAATAATTGAAAAGTTATGGAAGATATATTAAACAAATAGTAGTACATGATAACACTGAAACGCCAAGCTCTTTTTTTTGTTAATAATTCTTTCTACTGAATGACAATTTTTTTTGAATGACAATTTTATGTTAGAACTTACAAAGAACATACCAAAACTTTTTTTTTGTTTGTTCAAAATAAGGAATTTGTGTGTGAACCGGACAAAAGAAAAACACGATTCTGTGGTAATAAAAAAAGAAAAAAGGTATGTTATATTTGGACCAATTTGAAATATTTTATAATTATAAAACATTAATTTTTCTTAACATGTTTTTTTTTATGTAGATACCTAATTTATCATAGAAGTTAGAGTTTCAGGTTAAGTGTTTATTTTTGTTTGAGATCTTTTTGATAAATTGGAGGCCACGTAATACATAAAATATTTACTCTGTTCCATGTCTATTTACCTAATTAAATACTAATTAAGATTTTCTTAACTGATTTTTTATTAGAATATCTCCAATACTCACCTTTATTTTTTATTTTATTTTAGAGCACCTTTATTTTAGAGGTGATTTTCCTCACATATATGCGTCTAAAATAAAGAAGAAAAATAGAGTGAACCTATTTTTTAACTCTATATATAGAGTAATTCAATACTCATCTCTATTTTTCTCTTCTATTTTAGAGACAACTATATTATTTATTTTTATTTCATACCTAGTAAAAAATAACTCCATGTAAATAATAGAGTTGTCTTCTATAAATACTATTCTTAATTTTGCCTCTATGTATTCTGAAATTTATATTATTCAGTAATAAAATATTTATTTGTCCATAGACGTAGCCAACAGAGAGTATTAGTGAACCACGCTAAATCAGTCATACTTTTTACATTTATGTTATGTTGCTTACATCCGTCATAACATCTATGTTACACACTCTTTCTTTTTTTTTTTTTTCATTTGGTAGAATTTTTATAAAAGAGAACCAAGTTACAAAATCGGCGATTAAAAACATAATCCTGAAAACTAAGCCGGCGGAAACAACACATCCCCGGAAACTAAGCCGACGGATAACAAGATATCCTCGGAAACTAAGCCCAAAGAGATGGGATTCAAACAACAACACTACAAATGAAAAACAATGCCGAAACAAAGAAGGCAACGAAGCACAAAGAACATAAAATACAACTCTAACTCAGAATCTAGCACATCACATCTTGCCTACCATCAAACCAACAAAGAGAAAAGCTTGAAGTAGTGGCTAACCGACGGAGACGAGAAAATCCATGACACCGGACAGCGGCTCCTCCTATACCAATGAAGACTACCTCACAAATTATAGAGAACTAAAGCATCTTTACCAGCAAGTAGAGAACAAGAACCCAAACACAACTCCTGGAAGCGGCGAATTTGAGGCAAGCGAAATAACCATGAAATGATTACGCCAAGAAAGATACCAATGCAATAGAGAGACCTCAATCAGGTCTTGACCGTAGAGACAAGGACCGAGCCCAAACAATCCGCATCAAACCGAAAACTGGAGACGGCAAGAACGCGAACCGGATCGATAAACAAGCATACTCAAAAAGGCAGAGAATAGGCACGAGATCAAGAAACTAGACCACAAAAGACTGAATATAGAGCCAATTCCATGACAGCACCCAAGAAACCAACGATGAGTGCACAAAGACTAAGACCCAACAGAGAATTGAAGAGAACAAGGCTAACGAAGGCACAAAGTGGCAAAAACAGACCACAAACCCTAATCCACCAGATACCGTCGCCACCACCAACACGGGAAGATGGCCAGACCATGAGTGAATCAAAACCGCGGCCAACACCACTACAAAACGCCTTCGCCGGAGCCCAAATCTGAACCGACAAAGGAGAGAGACAGAAACTCCGACGCGAACCACTACCCCTCATACTGCAAGCTGCTGGTCCTCACCGCAAGACATGACCGAGAACGGCCGCTCCAACCCCACAAACGACCAACGGCTCCGACGAAACGAAACCTTGACCAAAAGTCGAATCAGATCTGAGAACCCAAAGGAAATTTTCACCTCGCCAACAACTCCCAAGGTCCCCACAAACTAAGAGAACTAAGCTAGAGACGATATCAAAAGGAAAACGGACAGGAGGACCGACGTCGGCGCTATCTAAACCGCCACGCGCCGGTCACGCGCTTGAAACTTGATGTTTGGTCTCTCGCTGTTATTGGTTTTGGTTTTTTTAGATGCAGCTTTGTTTTTGATGTTACACACTCTTTCTATAAATTTTATTTTTATTTACTTGTTCAACTTTTTCTATTTGGCTACAGTATAAAAAATATATATTTATAGCCTCAACAACTACAAGTATCTTATAAATCTTATTTCTTTCTACCATAGTCTCTCTAAAGTATTACTTTCTACCATAGTTTCTCTAAAGTATTTTACAATAACATCATGATACTTATTTTCTAAAAATCAATAAGAAAATTAAAGAAGTAATAACAACCTTCTAAATATATCTAGAGAAACTATAGAACTTGATATTAGTTTGGGTTTGGTCTACTTAATAATAATGTCATCATGGATGATCAAAAATCGAATTTAACTTCAATATTTGCTTGCACCTTCTCCAATAATGTAGAAGATTATTCACTCTCTAGAATGACTAAAGAAATAGAACATCGAATATTATGTCTATATACATTGACATTTTACTCACATATTTTTGGAATCTTGATCCCCTATATGAAAGAGTTCTATCGACTCAATCTAAGATTCTAAATCTAAATTATTTAAAATAGGAATTAAGTTATCTAGATAAAGCGATGGGTAACGAATAGATTCAATGGAATATGTCTCGAATACACCAAAAGAATAACAAAAAAAAAAAACAAAGATAAAGTAGTGAAGCTTTATCGAGATAAAGAATAAGAGAAAATTGTTGGCATGCATTGGACGGGGCATATTTAAGGTGACGTGGTTTCACTATAAACCAGAGAGTCGCATTAATCAGTCTGACCGTTGATTTGAGACATTAATTCCCTGCCGTTGGATCTGTCACTTTTACAAGACACATTTCCTTGTTTTCTCTAACTTTTTTAGTGGCCATGACATATGTATAATAAGTGTTTTGATTGTTTTGGTTTTCTATATATAATATTTTTATTTATATACTTTTTCTGTTTATATTACATGATGTTTTAATTATTTAAGTTAAATATTTATAGTTTCAAGAATTATTTAATTTTTGATTAAAACAAAAAAAAACTAACAAAACAAAATTCCTCAAGAATTCTACTAATTCCTCAACAATTCCTCAAGTCTTCAAATGATGTAACATAATTTTTTCCACCAAAATTCCTCAACAATTCCTCAAAACTAATGTTACCATTTACACCCTTAAACCTTTTTTATTGTTTTCAAATATATAATGTTTTGAATTTATTTTATATTATAGGTTGTTTTAAATATTTTATATTGTTTTAGTATATTTTATTATTGATCAAATTCATTTAATTAGATATTAAATTGTGTTTTAATGTAAAAATGCAAAACAAAAGAAATTAATTAGTTTTTTAAACTTGTGCTTTTAGGTAAAACATCATATATTTCTAAATAGAGGAAGTATTTCTTTTTTTTCTTTAACATTTTTTGGTTAGGCAATGTCCACTCCATAACCGAATCTTTAATACGTGGAATAACATGATTATTTGGAATCAAACTCCGATAAAAAGAATAAACCCGTAAAAGTACATATTCAATCACTTGAGTAAAAACATTTCTTTTTTTATTTCTGTAAATTATGTGTATATTCAACATAAATCATTAAAATATCGAAAAGAAATGAATCTCAAGGAAAAATATAACTAAGCATTCTTTATTTTTAATTCTTCTATAGTATAATTTCAAGACATATTTTTTTAGTTCAATTAACTAAAACTAGATTTTTTGATGTTAGTTTTGTAAAAAAAAAAAAAAGAAATTACAGATTAACAGTTTGAGAGGTTTTATCATATTATATAAATGAATGGTTGACTAAAAAAACGTTTGCTCTGAGCCTCTGACAAAAGGCGGAAGTGGAGAAGAAAGCAAAGGTATTAAGGTAAGTTCTTCCTCAGAAAACAAATGGTTAACCACGGGCCGGCTCAGGGTGAGTGGCGGTCTAGTCTAGTCCATGGCTGAAGAGATTATACCAAAGCAGGCCGGGCTTGAAATTAGTAAAACAAATGTTATAAATAACTCCTCTTAACAGAAGGGGTTCAAAATGAAAAAACGAAACAACAATCACTTAGAGAGATAAACTATAAGCTAAGGCATCTCCTAGAAGCTGGATTCAGTCTTGTACTGAGACTAAAACTGAGTGAGTTGTTGGATTTTGCGAGCTTGGAAAAATTTGCACCGCCCTTTACCACTTGATTCGATTTCTTCGCTCCTTTTATCGCATGTTTTGAACCCAAAACTGCTTAGTTTCGCTTGTCGTTTGCTGCTACTTCCATTACCACTCTCTTCGGTTTCATCTGCTTCCCTGCCCAAGTGAACATAACATCAAATTCAACAAGACACATTTGCAACAGATTGAGATAAATGTAGTATTTATATGGATCTATGGAGGCTTGATCATAGCTGATTAATAGATTAGAGTATAATAGCAATAAATAAATAAAACTAACCATGCAACTTCAACCTCGCCCTTCAAATGTGTAGTGCAAGTTCCCCAACTGAAGCGAACCAGTGATGGGAATCCAAACACAGAATGTTTGTGTTGCACTAACCACGCCTTTGTCTCAGGATCTAAATTGCATTACAAACATATTAGTGTGTACGCTAAAAACAAAAACGGTTTTGAGGAAAAAATATACCTCCAGGATATCCAGAACCAAAGTTTCTATTTATATCTTCTCCGGTTTCCTCTACCAACCATTCTCTCAACGCTCTGTCTCTTGTCACCTGAGCAGGTAATTATTTTTAGTGACTTTAGCTAGTGAAAAGCTTTAAGATAGATAATGAAAATCCATAACATATTTACCTTAGCCACAATACTTGCCCCACTAACAATAGGAAACAGACTGTCAGCTTTCTTTGAAACGACAAACTTGATCGAAGGAAACCTCTCAGACAATTTTATCCTGTACTTCTCGGGATCTCCCACGGTATCCAGATAAGCCTGCAAATGCAATTTTGGGTTATAAACCTTGTGGATATAACCTTATTTCTCAAAAGATGATGCATATGTTTCAATCAGCTAATCACCTCTGTTAGAAGAACTCCCATGTCTAGTACCCTTTTGATTAGCCCCATTGCAGAGTTATGTGAAATCTCATTTAAATTAGTCTTGTTTCTGTGGAAAACAAACCAAAGCTTAAGAACCATTTGAGCATTCCAATCTTTCAGCTTTAAAAACATTATAACTTTACTAACTTTGCGAGCATCTTAGCTGAGAGTTCTCTGGGATCAATGACATCAACAGCCCATCCAAGTGACTTGTCAAGCTTTAAGTTTTCATATAACTCTTCTCTTTTCTCCTCTTTTAGAGTCTTTGAATCTGCAAGCATAGCAGCAAAAGGCTTCAGGGGAACAACAAAAAAGGTAAAAGACTATGAACGCAATCAAAAGTTCCATGCTTTACTTATGCCCTCCCAAATTGGACCGTCGCAGTACCATGCTAACACTCTCAATATATACAGCAAAAGGCTTAAGGGGAACAAAAAGATTCAAGGATTATAAATGTGATCAAAAGTCTCATACTTTTTTACTTATGCCCTCTCAAACTGAAACGTCGCAGGGCCATATGATTACACTAACAACTGAAGGTTAAACAATGTGGTTATACAATGTACACACACAAACGAATCTATTCAATTCTCAAATCTCAAAACACACATAACAATTCTTCAACATAAAGGAATGAAAAGTGAGTTTTTTTACCTGCAAAATGGAGAGAAGCAAGAGAAGACTGATAGGAAATGGGACAATACATACATCCATAAACCATAGGACCTGTTTAACCAACAAAATTGATCAGATTTTTCTTCTCATTCACCAAAAGTTATTAGATACAAGAATAAGAAGAAGAAGAAGAAGAAGAAGAACCTAGAACAGGACCCCTCCCGGCTTCGTCAATACCCATTAGACAAGGCTGAGAAGACCATTCTGGTGTCAAACAATCAGATTCCATTCCTTATTGAAAACCTTTCAAGAAACAGATGTTAATGGTTTGTTTTTAGGGTTTTAGTCTCAATTCTAACCTAAATTGGTCACATTGAGTTCTGGGTAGGTTTCAAAAACTAAAAGCATTGGACTTTTCTATTGAACATGAAACACTACTCCAGAAAAATTCGAACTTTACATGAAACAAGTGAGGAAATAGTGAATCGCTTGAGCAGGTTTTGGGTTACAAGAATCTAAAATTTTCTGGTTATTGTGTTAGATGATAGGAGAAGGAAACTCACCTGATATTAAGAGAGTTGAGCGAATCGGAGAAGATATCACCGGCGAACAATATCGACGGTAGCTTTACGGTTAATACTCTTTCTCTAATTACACTGCTTGCCGTTTTGTCGTAGCAATGTTGGTAAAATGTGTCGTAGTAACTTATTAATAAGTTTCAATTTTTTTAAGAAAATTCACTTATTACAAACAAATCTGAAAAATATTTAAATTGTTTTAAATAAGTATTTTATTTTATAGTGGATATAAATATAAATAATAAAAAAAATTAAAATTTGCAGAAATATTGGAATACTAAATAATAAAGATAGACGATAGATATATTTTTTTTAATTTTAACAATGTCCTGTTATGTTTTTAGTACCCTTTGATTTTGTGTTGATATTTTGTTAACATTTTTGTCTCTGATTATTTTAATTAATCAAAATCCAAAATTAAAAGAAAAATAAAAAATAAAAACAAGTGGACCCTACCATGTTCTCATCTTCATTGGCTTATCTTCTACAGAGCTCCCAAACTCGAGATCCATCGACACAACCAACATTGAAGGTCCAACACTGAGGTGATTTGTCCGATTTGTTGTCTAATTTATTCCAACTATTAAATATAAGTAGTTTCAAACTCGTTTATGGTATAGAAATAAATTGTTATGTATTCAATTAGGGATTTTTGTAGAGATTTTTGTCTAGAGTTCTAAGATTTAACATGAATGCTTATTCGATTCAGTCTCATTTGTACTTGATATGGTCGAATTCTATTGAGAATGCATGTATTGTAACACTTCAATCGAACCAATGCTAGTGATTTTGTGGATGTATTACAATTAGTAGTACTTGGTACAACTGAGACGGGTACAACCAGTAGTACTTGGTATAACTTATACGGTACAATTGGATACAAGTTGGATTATTTTCTGGTAATACTTGGTACAACTTGGTACTAGTTGGACGATTCGTATGTGGATTTTTTTTATTCTATTTCAGGCACAATGAATAATAATCGTCGCAAAATTATAGTTTTTGATTATGGGGATACTATGTTAGAAGGGGAAATGAACCAAGATGGAATTCAAAAGATGGAAACATTTATTGAGGAGGTTACTTATTTTGCATTGGTAAACAAAATATGCAGAAAGGCAAAGGATGATGAAGCTACCATTGAGCTGAAACTTAGTTACGTTCTAGAATTAGTGGATCCAAAATGATCAATATATATATCTGATGATGCTAATGTGTGTTATTTGAAAATGAATGAAGATCAATTCCAAGTTTTGCATGTGAACGTAAATGATGAAAATCAAGGGGATGAGCAATATCAAGGGCATGAGAATTCTATTGATGATGATGAATGTGACCATACGTCAAAAATTTGAAAGCAAGCAAACAGTTAAAGATTTAGTTGAAAAAACTGCACAAAAGAACTGTTGGTAAGCCCAAATGGCATGACCATGAACTTTTGAGTTTGTTATACTGTAGTCGGATATGACGTTGTTTGATAGACACTCCAACTCCTAAAAGTTTCATCCTTTTGGTTCAGTCAAGGGTTGGTGTTAAAGTGTCATACTCAATGGCAAATAGAGGAAATGCTAGCTGCTTATGATCTACAAGTTAGAATATTTGATAAGAAATATACAAATAATTTATCAATGATTTGTTTAAAATTTCTTATTAATAAAATATTTATTTGTTGTTTTCAAATAAAAATTATCTAAAATATTTTAAATAATGTTTAGCTAATAGCTGTTTTATAACTTTTAAAATAATAGTTATTATTAATTATTTTTTTTAAAAAATTGTCAATTTAGATTTTATGATATACTTGGTTTCTCATGAAACACTTTATACTTTATGGGTCACTTTGTTAATGTAAACCACATAACATTACAAAGCTAAGATAATAATGTTTTAACGCTTATTATTGCATGTATACGTAGTTAATGTACCAAAATTAACTTCAGTCATGTGTCCAACTAAAAATATTTAGTTTTAGTTAGTGTATAACTAATTTGAAACAAATCATCCCAAAGGTACAACTTGCATAAACGGGTACAACTTAAGATTTAGGAACAACTAGTGCAATATTGCGGCTACACGTGTGCACACGTGTGCATTTTGGCGGCTCCACGTTTGCAGTTTGACGGCCCATGTGAATCACATATTTTATTTATGAAAATTTCAAATTTTAAAAAAATTTCACTCCCCCCCTCTTTTTTTTAGGAGATGCGCCCATTATCCTTTAAAACTTTAAACCCAAACCCAAACTCAAACCCAAACCTTTCTTCTTTCCTAATTCCGCTGCCTCCTCTAGGATTTGCGATTTCTGTGTTTTTTCTTCTCTATTTCTGGAAATTTGGAGAATGAGCAGCAACTCTGAAAAGTGTCATTGTGAGTCTCCAATCAAGTTGTCTCCCTTAACTTTGGCTAAATTTTTGTCATTGATGTTGTATCTAGTTTGACATTCCGATCAAGTTGTACTTAAACTAAAATCATGTGTACATAGTTAGATTGACTCATAAACTCAACATAAAATGACTACTCAACATAAAACATGTTCCATAGAATGACTCATAAACACAACATAAAACACGTTCCATAGAAAACTAAGCAATAGAAAGAGTTCATTTGACATTCCGAGCAAGTTGTACTTAAACAAAAACCATGTGTACCTAGTTAGACAAACCACAATGACTCATAAACATAACAAAAAACCAACCAACTAACCAACAACACAAAGAGTTCACATATGACTCATTAACAACCTTAAGCTTCTTCTGCCTTATTATTATAGGACTCTGAATGACCATAGTAGATCCCATTCGAAATGAACCAGCATTCTTTTTTCTTCTCTAAACACGTCGTGCGAAGAAAGAGCATCCACATACCCATCAACTTATGATTTGAGTCTTTAGGCATATGGAAGAAATACTTGAACTGTGGGTGCAATAGGAACCAATCCAACTCCTCGGGTAGGAGATGACCTCTTAATAGGCTCACTGCCTTTGCAATATAACACTTCTTAGAAATCTTACATGGTTTTGTATACTCGGCGGGACCAAAGTACATATTCAGAGGTTGCATAACTTGGTTTCCTCCTCGGATTCCTGTAAGATAGATCAACATACACTAAGTCATACTAATTTTTACTTTTTGATTCTGGAATTTTAGATCAAGATACACTAATTCATACTAAGTTGTACTTTTTTATTCAGAAATTTTAAGTTGTACTTTCTGATTTACGAATTTTAAAACAAGTTACACGAATTCATACTTAGTTGTACTTTCCGATTTATGAATTTTAGATCAATAAACTAGACATACCGTTCCCTAGGATTAGATTCATTTTCTTGGGATTCATCTCCACGAGTGTCTTCTTCTTCTACGATCTCATCTTCTTCTACGATCTCATATGCTGGATTTGGTTCTTCACGATAGCTTGGGTTCTTTGTACCCATGCATCATTATCCACGGTTGTATTCTCGAAGAAGAAGAGAACGAAATGGGGAAAGAGGAATCGATTCGCGATTTCTCCTAAGTGTTTAGAGTTTTAAAATTTTTTAAGGACACATGATGGAGAAAAGAGAGGAGGATCCGAAATTAAATGGGTTTCTGAGTTTGGGTGGGGATTTTGGTGGTTTGGTCTGTAAATTACAAGTTTTTTTAAGGTCATGATTGTCTTTAACCAGAAAATCTACTTAAAAAAGAACAAATAAATTGATAATTTCGGAAAAGGCATTTTAAGATTAGTTTTGTGGTCAAAGGGTTAGAGAGGTGATTCTCCTTGAAGTAAGGATAAAATCTTGTGCTTTTACTTATTTTTGCGGGCACTGTATTTGTAGGCTTGGCCATCAATGTTGGGGCAAGCATGTTTAAAGCTCTAAGAACCTCATGAAAATTAATACTTGTTGAGAATTTTGATCTTTTGAAAGTGTCTATTGTGTGACAATATCTTGAATTTTGGCCCACTGTCATCAAAAAAGTAGCAACCATCTCTTCGACACACACATGTGGTGTACCTTTCAAACATGTCTTCATTTGGAGAAGATAACATAAATCCGCAAAGACCTCTGGATTCATACGATATAGTTGCCGAAAATGAATAGGATCATCTTTCAAAGCCTTTTGTATATAAGCGTCTCCCTTTTTCGTGATTTGTCGTCGCATCGGACGTGGGACTTGACTTTTATAAGCATCAACGAATCCAACCACCATCAATAACATAATATCTACATCTGATTCATCTTCTTCATAAAGATTTTGTTCCATTATATAAAAGCCTAGAATAAAAATATAATAATTGTAAGATCAAATGTGATAAAAATGAATTTGTTCTCAATCAAAGTAACTAGCCATGACTATAATGATGAAGAGAGATAGACTTTACCGTGAAAGGGAGAAAAAAGAGGAAGGAGAGAAGAAAGTCAAAACGAGAAAGTAGACGTGAAAGGAAAAAAAAGGGTTTTTGGTTATTCTCATAAATGAGATTTTATAATTACAAAAATATGATTGTGAAAATCTTGAGTAGAAGGTAGGATTTTGATTACTATAATTTACACATGAAATCAGTTTCAGATTTCTTCATATCTTTTCAAATCAAAACATTTGTGAAAATCTGTCAAACAACCAATAACACTAGATTTCAAATATGATAACCAATAACACTAGATTTCAAACTCTTTTAATATAGATATTAGAAATATGAGAACCAATAACACTTGATTTTAAACTCTTTTAATGAAGATATTGTAAATATAAGAACCAATAACACTTGATTTGAATAAAGTATTTACAATCAGCTAGTGATTGAATAACATTAGATTTGAGTTAAAGTTAGACTCTATTAAAATCCACTAACCAATAACACCCCCTAAAAGTGTTATATATATGATACATAATTAATGTAAGTGAAACCATTCAAATATAACTATTAAACACAATTTTGATGAAGAAGTGGAAGGAACCCTGCTTTCCAAACGAAATCCTTACATGCAACAGATGAAATATGTTAAGTCCTCTCTTCATATACTCGTAAAAGACTAATATCTTATAGATGAAACTCCCAAATGCTTTCCGCATCACTCTGATTAAACGAACACACTGATATGTTGCTTGAAATGGTTTTGGATCATGTCTTTTGTAACGCCTTATCCATCGTTGCCGGTTAGTGACAATGATTTCCTTTTTCATAGAACCTAAATATTCCGAACGAGGGACAACGAGAAGATCACCATCATCAAACCTTAGAAAAAGGAAGTAGCCGCATAAACCAATTCCTTCAATTGAAAACAATTTTTTATTGATTTCATGATCCTATATTCACCGACCAACGCCAATATGCGAATTTTATACTTAATTCCTTTATCGTAGGAGTATAAATATCGATGATATCGGGCATCATGGAGAGTCGCAAAACCCTTCACGGAGATAACATGTTCGTCATAGATAAAGTCAAATAAATGATACACTACAACGAACCGGGAATAAACCATCTCCATTATCTGAAAAACATCTCCTGCTAAATCATCAAAAGAACCATTTTTAACCGAATCCATGTGCATTTGATCTGCCGCTAACGTTGCATGAAATGAAAACAGACCCGAGATACGTAGAACCTGATCCATGAACAACGTAACTACAAACCATGCCACAACCATGGCCATCGAAAGAGTAAAGGAAATGTGCGTTGTAGTAACCGCCACAAAAACTTCGAATCAATCACCATAACCATCTTATTGTTTGTTGACGCCTGACAATACATCACTAGAAACAAGCGTAATTCACTTTAACGATGGAGAAAGAGCATTAGAGGAGAAATGGCACGATCGCCTTGCCTATTACTAGAGAGACGGTTCCTTATGAAAAATACTTGTCAGACCGCCGTGCGACCACCAGCAAGAAAGTCACTTATTTAGTATTAATTATTTTTTTATAATTTAAGTAATGAAATGTATGTTACAACGATCAAATTCCATCATTGTATAGACGTATGTTTGTTGTTTGTTGTTTGTTGTGTACGCAGCTTCTTTTGACTTTTACAACACTCTCTCTTGGAGACCAATGTCACTATACCTCTTGCGTAATTATCTTCTATTGCCTCATTAGAAACATTTTTAGGAAAATTCGATGGAAAAAAAGCATAGAAGATAAAAAGACTACAACCATGCATGTTCCCCTTCGAATGATTATGATCATATCTTACATGTCTTGATGACGACGCATTCCAATGTTATGGACATGTGTCCTAAACATAATAGTTGTGTAAAGAATTCGTGAAGAGATCTGCATAATTCTCGGATGATTGAACATATCTTACTTCAGATGAATAAGAAATTGCATAAAAAAAATGTGAGTATGAAAAAGGATTGAGAGATCTTCTCTGTAACACAAATTTGTTGGATTCTTTTCCCTTAAGCAAGTAGATATAGCTAGTAAACGAAAACATACTAGTGACTAGAAGTGAACGATTATGACTTCGGTGATAAACGGTGATGAGAACGAGATCGGACGAGTAAGAAACGCCGATGGAGGCTTCTAGTGTCTCTCATTCGTGACTGATGCACACCAAAAAGCTAAGTTAAAACAAGTATTTATAGGCTTCATGGTGCAAGTAGTCGGTGCAAGTATTTATAGGCATCATGGTGCAACAAAAGAATGAAACAAAGATTTGAATTCTTACATTGAAAATAAAAAGGTTAGGATAGAAGCTGCAAATGAGATGATGCAAATGAGTTTTGCATCTCTATAAACAGATAAATGATATTTAGTTACATGTTTCTACTGGTGTAATATTTTTTTTTTTTAGTTCCTAATTTGCTATTCAATCTGCTATCGGTCTGCTTTTAATCATCTTCAAAATTATTGTTTCTAGAACTGCTTATTTGTTATTATTGTTTGGTGGACATGAATATGATAGTCTACTCTAAATTGGGAAATACCCATAAAGCATAAAGTTAAACGAATTCACTATTTGCTAAATGTCAATGTTCAAGAAAGCGTTAGACGTTAAGCGGGCGGTGACCTAGTGCCTAGCGCTTAGAACGCTTAATCGGAACCTAGGCGATTTTTAAGCGGTTTAGACGTTTATAACATAAAACATTATAAATATGATATCATATATAAAAGTTATATAAAATATCTATATAAAACTAAAAAATATAAAATTATAAAAAAAAACTAGATAAAAATATATTGTATTTATATTAAACAATATACGAATATTTATAAATATATATATATATATATATATATATATATAGAAATAAAACTTAATTGAAATTAAAAAAAATACACTAAACAAGATCTATGTAATTTTAGACAGTTAAAACGGTCATCTAAGCATCGCATGAGAAGCTAGCGCCTAGTCGGGGCCTAAACGACCGACCGCCTACACCGTTTTTTAGAACAGTGCTAAATGTTGATGTTGAGCCAAGAAAAGATTGGGAAAAATAAATACATCCGATGCACCACTCATAACACGACATCTCATCAAAAGTACACGTGTTAAAATATCATTCGTTATCTGTACGTACAACTGCGTGTCAACATAAACTGAGGAAATTAATTAACTTACTCTACACGAAGACGCCTCTCATAAGCACGACGAAGAACCAAATCGGAAAATTAACCAATTACTGTCTCCGGCGAGATCTCAATTTGATCCTTCACGGTGGCGTCGACGTCCGGGCAACAACAAGCTCTCTCGAGAAGAAAGCCATTATCATCATCATCATCATCTCCTCCTTCGTCTTCACCTGTTCGAGCTCCTGCGGCGAAGAAACCGAGTCCGGAGTTTCCCTTTTGGCAGCAGAACTGGTTTATCGGTCTGCTCTTCGTGATGGCTTTAGGATTCTTCTGTCTCGCTATCTTCCTTTACCTAAGTCTCGATCCTGATTCCGGTTACACAACTGCCTCCGCCGCTGCTTCTGGTAAAGAAGGTGTCGAGGTGGTTTTTTGAAATCCCTAATCTGTTGATTTGGTTTTGATTTCCCATAGATTTGGACGATTGTGTGAATGATGTTCTGATATTGACAGATTACTTATGGAAGTGCGATTAAGCTGATGCATGAGAAAACTAAATTTCGATTGCATTCTCACGATGTGCCGTATGGATCCGGTAGTGGTCAGCAATCAGTTACTGGTTTTCCAGGCGTCGTTGATTCCAACAGCTATTGGGTATGCATCATCTCATACTTTGAATATTCTAGCTATGGTGTGGTAACTTGTTTTATCAAGTGTTTTAGTGAGGTATGGTGGAGTGATTGAGCAATTGTTTTGTTTTGATAGATTGTTAAACCTGTGCCTGGGAAAACAGAAAAGCAAGGTGATGCTGTCAAGAGTGGAGCAACCATTAGGTTGCAGCATATGAAGACCAGAAAATGGCTTCACAGTCACTTGCATGCATCCCCTATATCAGGGAACTTAGAGGTTAGTATTGTTTTCCGTTTTATGTATTCCCTGATCCGCTAAGATTGGATGCAAAAGATCCGAACGAGAGATAGATCTAGGAAATCAATATAGAGAGCTAGTGGTAAGAGGATATTTACTAGCGGATCTATGTGAATTGTGAAGTGCTTTGCCGGTTTCAATTGGTAGTTGCATTTTCCTTATTGCTATCGAGTTAACCCATTTTCTTGATGCAGGTTAGCTGCTTCGGAGATGATACAAATTCCGATACCGGGGATCATTGGAAGTAAATATCCCTTAAAATCAATTTGTATTCTCATCTAATGTTTAGTCTATCCACATCCACCTGAGAACTCATGCTACTTTCCATTTGCGCATAGGCTTATAATCGAAGGAAGTGGGAAGACATGGAAACAGGACCAAAGAGTCCGTCTTCAACACATAGACACTAGTGGCTACCTCCATAGCCATGACAAGAAGTACCAACGTATAGCTGGTGGTCAGCAAGAGGTAACTAAATATCATTATTTCTCATCTAAGCCTGATCTTTAAAGATTATTCCAATGTGTTGAAACTCATGCTGAGATAGATATACAACAAGATTTAATGCATCAGATTCTGTTTTTTGGGTACACAGGTGTGTGGAATTCGGGAGAAGAAGGCGGATAACATTTGGTTGGCAGCAGAAGGAGTGTACCTTCCCCTTAATGAGAGCAGCAAGTAAGGTGAAGAGTGTGATAACTTCTCTGGAGGACTTTGTATCTCATCTTTTACTCTCTAAACTCATCATAAACAAGAAAATAGAGATATATATTTGCTAATTTTCGATTGAGAATACTTTTAGTCGCACGAATATATATTGTTTTGGTAGAATATTCTGCATTTATCTCTTTTTTTTGGTCACCCTGATAGTAAATCCAACAAAATCCTTTAAACATATCGTTTTGTCTAAGAACCATCAATATGACATTTGAGACATAAGTACTCTGTAGCTGGTGGGATATGATCTATATCCCTTGGAAAATCAGTCGCCAGCGAGTTTTTCCACGTTCAAGACTTGTTCCTCGCGATCTTCAAGATATCGTGTGGTTCTCGATCTAAATATTTGAATACTTCATTGTTCCCAGCTTTCATATAAATCAAATAATCCAAAGAAAGCTCAACTCTCATTATGAATTCACGGCAAAAACATTTTAGTGCTTCTGATGGAATTTGTCGAAGAACCCATGTTTGAACTTTAAAACGTTAGACAAAACTAGAATAAAATATGAATCAAGATCTCCTTCTCACATGCACCCACACCATGGAGAGATCATTATGGGAGCGAAGAGTCTAAATGAAGCTTATCTCCATTGCATTTGGAGATGGTTTTAATCTGGCAATCTTATCTAGATGATGACGAACCCCTCATATTGGCTTGCAAGCAGTGTCAGGTGCTATTGCGACTAATGAGAGTTTAAATTTGAATCATATGATAGTCGATATATGAATTTTGCCCTTGAATCTTGATGCGAGGATACTATGAAATCGATAAACCATGCTTTGTTTAATGACCGTCTGCCGAATATACTCTATGCTCCAACTATTTTATTTAGGAGAAGAATGAGAGTTAAATTCGAGATAATCTTTTGATACTTCAAGTGATTTACAACCCAAGATTTTCACTTGGAAACAAAGAGAATCGAGAAACTAATGTTGGTTGGATCCTTCATCTACAGGATGGAGCAACCAGTATTTTAGGTCATTAGAACAGTCATAGGGCGTTTCCCACTTTCCTATGGAGTTGCATATTCTTATATGGGTTATGTCAAGCGCTTTCATTTTAAGAATTCAACAAGTTTTGATGAGAGCAAATCTATTAGCATCTCTATACTATTAAAAGAGAAGTACAAATGACGAAAAAAAAAAAAAAAGAGAAGTACAAATGAAAATGGGTCGGGTTAAAATCAGAAAATTGACCCGAAATTCTGAAATCGGATCTTTGAAATTTTTTTGGAATATAAATTCAAATTAATAATAAAAAATCGAATTAAAATCAAATATTTATGGAAATCAAATAAAATCTGATTGTACTTATGGTAACTAATAATAAAAGCATATTCCGAACAATATTATACATTAATTACGTATAATAAATTTGTTCATATATTTTTGGGACTAATTCCATAACAATCAACGTTTTTGTCATTAATTTCGCTCATTTTAGCCAATTATCATTAATCTCTATACTATTAAAAGAGAAGTACAAATGAAAATGGGTCGGGTTAAAATCAGAAAATTGACCCGAAATTCTGAAATCGGATCTTTGAATTTTTTTTGGAATATAAATTCGAATTAATAATGAAAAATCGAATGAAAAATGAAATATTTATGGAAATCAAATAAAATCTGATTGTACTTATGGCAACTAATTATAAAAGCATATTTCGAACAATATTATACATTAATTACGTATAATAAAATTTTTCATATATTTTTGGAACTAATTCGATAACAATCAACGTTTTTATCATTAATTTCGCTCATTTTAGCCAATTATCATTAATTGAAAGATATCTTACTTGCTTCTAAAGATTTCTAGAAAATTTATCACACATAAGTAATACCCCATCTGTTTTATAAATTAAATAGATATTTTTATTTTGGTCGTGTACATTAAATAGATATAAAATACATATAACTAATTTTAATTTAATTAGATTAAATCGAAATTATGGTATTTTCATACCTATAGCTTACCAAAGAAGTTTAATTTTCAATTTATAAAGATTTATTGAATATGATTTTAGAATTATTCAACAAGATGATAAGTATTTATTAAATTTTGTGAATCATGAAAAATAATAACTAATTTTTAATCATTATATTTCATCTTTCAATCTCTCACCTAAGAAATAAGATACATATTCTATTATTCCTATGTCCAAACTTCATTTTGTTGTATGACTAAATAATATTCCCATTAGAGCTGTCAAAGCGAGTTGATTCGTCCCGTTAACCCCGTTTTCGATAGGCAAAAAATATTTTGACTTGTAGTTGTCGGTCCGCACGATCCGCGGGTAACATATATGAAATACAAACCCGTTCCGCGAATGTATGCGGATTTGCGGGATTGTCCGTGGATTTTGTTTAAATTGTTTTAAAGTAACCAAAATACTAAAATAAATAAATAAATAAAAATACTATTAAGTTTGTTTAAATTACCACATGTTGAATAAATTATAATTTTATCCATAAATACTAACATGCGGGCTGATCCACCAATCCGCGGATGAAAACCGATTAAACCTATGACCCACTGCGAATTAATCCATGTGGCCCGCTTATTTGCGTGTTTAATATATTTTCCCAAATCTACCCCATAGTAAGATGATTTGGGATCG
Source organism: Arabidopsis lyrata subsp. lyrata (assembly GCF_000004255.2). Lineage (NCBI taxonomy): Eukaryota > Viridiplantae > Streptophyta > Magnoliopsida > Brassicales > Brassicaceae > Arabidopsis > Arabidopsis lyrata. The sequence goes on from NW_003302552.1 coordinate 3,712,836, forward strand.
ACCCAAGGTTTTTGACCTATTTTGACTGTTCTAATTCCTATGAATCGTCTAATTTTAGAATTTTAAAACACAAAATTCTATTTTGTAAATCATAATTAATACGATGGGTTTATTTATAAAATTTTTTAACATTTTCTCTACAATTCGTTATTATGAATATTTATAAGTATACTACATGATTCGCTCTACTAAAAACACACAATATTAAATTCAACGTATGTAAACCAATATTCCCCCGCGGTGGACCGCGGGTCCGATCCTAGTATTAATTATAACTAGATTACTAGATTTTAACCCACGGTACACCGCGGGATGATTTATTTTTAAAGTTAGTATAAAAATATTTTGTGAATTGTATCTCCTTAAAAAATATTTATTTATATTATAGTTTACAATTGTTATTAAGTAACGGTATACCACGAGTCCACGAGACAATTGTTAATAGACTGAGGATTTAACCCGTATTAAAGCGGTATGTTAATGATATCTATAAATATTGATTCAAATTCGTCCGCCATATAAACCCGTTCCGAAATATAGCCCGTTCCATAATTTTTTAACCCATCCCGTGATTTGTTTTTATTTTAAAATTTAATAATTATTTATTATATATAAAAGTTTACAAATCATATCATTCTCTAAGTCATTTATATTTTAATACACTAAAGATTTAATCTGTATTAAAGCGGCATGTTAATAATATTTTAAAATTTTATAAATATTGATTCAAACTCGTCCACCATATAACTTTGTTTCGAAATATAACTTCTTAACCCGTCCCGTGATTTGTTTTCTAAAAGTAATAATTTTTAAAGTTTAACGATTTTTTTTTTTTTTTGTCATCCGTAATTAAATAGTGCTCAAAAGAGCCATTCTTGTGGAATGTTGTTTACATAAGTGATATGAAGCGGTTCCGTACGAACTTTTTGTGCCAGATTATCCGCTTTTACATTTGCACAACGAGAAATTAAAGATAAAGAGAAGGTAGAGAACTCTTCCTTGTCGCTCTGAAATTCCTCCAGATACACTGAGAAGGCCGGCCATTCGGTTGGGGAAGACACCATCTTCACCAAGTCAGAACAGTCTGTAAGGAATGCTACCTCTTGATTATCTGCACCAATCATACACTTCATCGCCCAAAGGAGGGCCTCAAATTCGGCATGTAGCGAAGATAGGCTTCTACGGAGGTTGGCAGCTCCCATTGTTGATGGCTCACCGTTTGATGGTGTACAAAACCACCCTATCCCGGAAAACTTATCGCTGTCTTTCCAGGATCCATCCACAAAACAACGGTATCCTGTAAAATCCGAATCTAGGGACATCCCCCTCGTTTGAGGCTGATTTGGAAATTCCACTGAAGCCTGAGTTTCAGAATGAAGTTCCACTTGAGCTGAGTGCCACAGTTGTGCCTCTCTTTCCGCTAACCGTAAAACCTCTAACGGATCGTTATCCACATTTTCAAACAATTTTTCATTCCGTGCTTTCTAAATATACCAAATAATCCAAGGAAAAGCTATAGAATCAAACTCCGATGGTATTCTCCAAAATAAATGATCCAAGTTTGCAAAAATAGAATTTGTGGGAAAAGTCTCCATAACCGTAGGAATCTGAGAAAGTGCCCAAACTTGTCTTGCTTGATGGCACTGAAAGAGTGTGTGATTGACTGTTTCCTCCAGTGCACTACATCTGGCACAACCAGTGTCACAATCAATTCCTCTTTTTCGTAAGTTCTCTGTAAAATTGTATCATTTTTTAAGATATTTATATTTTATAGTTTACAATTGTTATTAAGTAACATTATACCACGGGACAATTTTTGGTTTTATACAATTTTTTTAAATGAGATTCATTTAATATGTCTAATATTGGTGGTATTAAAAAAAAAAGGATTTAATCTGTATTGAAGCGGCGGATTAATGATATTTTAATCTTTTATTATTGTTGATTCAAAAACCCGTCCGGCCAAAAAAACTCATTTATTTTATTAATGTTGATCTTATTTATGATATGATTCTGAATCATTGTCTTAATATTTTAATCGATGTAGAACGTTGAACACACATTTTCGTCAATTGGATAATATATGTCTGTTTTTAAAATTTCGAATCATAGTATATGAAAAAAAAAATAGTTGGGTTATAAACAAAACTGTTTTTACTTTATGTATTATATGATGATTCAAAATAGTTAAAAACAAATCAAACAAAGATGATAGGAGAATTATAATTCTAAATCTTAATCAAATCTTTTAAATATGTAAATTATTAAATATGGAATATCCGGTAGTATGAGTTGGGTTAAATATAACCCGATCCAACAAACTTTTTTATGACCAAAATTTGTAAACGGGTCGGGTATCCAAAGTATCCGAGAACAATTTTACTCACCCGACTCAAAAGTAACTGCAAAAATACTAGTAAAGATGTACCCGCGCGTTGGAGTATTAAACCACTAAAGCATAAATTTTTATCAAACTAAACCATATAAAAGCAAGCTAATCACTCCTTAATCGCAATCTTTAACAAACAAAAAAAGCACAGCTTTATAAAACAAATCCCTAATTTTGGTTGGAACTGACCTGTACATCTAGAGCATTAACATCAAGATGATCTGCAATTAAGAATCGGAACCGAGAGGATTTGTAACGAACTAGAAGGTATATCGAGTAATATACGGTCTAATCCGGTTATTGATGTATTAATGGACTTTGGCCATCAAGATGATCTGTTATTGACATATAATATACTCGACTATGAATTAGTTCTCAAGATATATCGTAAATATTTTCTCATTCATATCTTTCAATATTCAAATTTTTTTTATAAGTTGCATGATCTTTTTATTAAAGTGAATATTAAAAAATCTCAGGAGATATTTATCATAAAGTGTCTTTCACCATGTTTGGTGCATGTAAAATTGCTTTATAGACAACAAATCTCATATATAGACTAATTCGTATTCACAAACTTCGTATTTCAACATCAAATTTTGCACTTTATCTTGACCGTTTGAAAAAAAAAAAAAAAAACAAATTCACATACATATACAATTAGACGTATATTATGATTATATATATATATATATATATATATATATATATAGTATTCTTAATGTTGATTTTCGTAAAATTCGTAACGTACAAACTCATATAAATCATTCTAATTTTAAAATACATTCATTAATTTTTACTTCTAATTAAAAACTCTTCCATATATCATTACTATTCTAGTTTCCAAATAGCATTCGTAAATATTATTGTTACACAGTTTCTTATTCAATTGGATTATTTTATTTTTATTTGTGATGTTTAGGATAGCTTTTATTTGATTTCAAATTTACTTAAAATTTTTCGATCTATGTTAAAATTTCGTAAACACTGATTAATATGTAGTTTTTTCTTTTTTTAGGTATTCATTTGATTTTTTTTAAAACCACCATTTTTTAATTTAGAGAACACTGATAATATTGAAAACTTTATTAATATAACTATCTATATTATATTATAATTATAAATAATAATATGTACTCAATCCTTCTTATTTTTAATAAATATCATGAATTGATACTTTAACATTAAAAATATATTTTTAATTTTAAATGTGTATTTTTCAGAAATGAATTACTTTTTATTTTTAGTAAAAACCTTTAAATTTAGTATATTTTAAAGTTTTATTTTTCTTTATTCTACTAAATAATTGTAACTCATAAAAATAATTTTTTTGTCATTAAAATATATGATAAGTTCTTTTTTCATATCTCTCGTCATTTAGGAATGTTTACTAATTATATGTTAAGATACAATTATTTTATATTTATCCAATCTCTATTCAAAAATTTCATATTTTGTGTTATAAATTTATTTATTTTGTTTTTTTAATCTTTAATTTATTCTTTTGTAAATTATTGCTTTTGTTTAATGAAATTTAATAATATAAATTACAAAATGTGTGAATTAATTATAGTTTTAATGTTTTTTTTTTTGTTTTAGTAAATAAAATATGTGGAACCCACACAAAATTAAAATAAGATGACTTGGATGATAATGTGGACACCCTACATGGAGAGACAACTCTCTCATTATATATAGATTGTTTATTTTATTAATTGAGGAAAAAATAGTTTTCTCCTCTAAACTAGGAGCATATTCCCCACTCTTCCAACTTCCGTAATTGTAGTTTCCATGTTGTTTCTCTATTTAAGGACTTTAATGTCGATTAATGAATTGGGAAGAAGAAAAATTGTCTAAGAAACTGTTGTTCTTATGAGCAATTCTCTTTGGCTTTGAAGCTACCGCCCAATAAAACCGCGAATGCTTATCGGAACAGGACATCCGGCGAGCCTGGACGACGCGAGCCGAACAGAGATGGAGACCCAGGATCCGTCGACATCCCGCCACCGTAGAGTCGTTTTGAGGAGGAAGAAGAAAAATGAGCTTTCTTTTGTCGAAGAGGTTTAATGGTCAGTCGTGAGAGAGAGAGAAGCAGTAGATAGTAGAAAAGGTAACGGTGGCTTAGCTTCACCGGATCGCAGGACACCTCCCCCGTCAATCCACGACCCTGTGAAATCTCATGCGTCTCCAGTCCCAGATCTAACCACCTTCACAGATATGAGGTGGTGGGTTCGATCTTTGATCACCAAAAATAATAACAATTTTTGTTTTTTATTGTAAATGGGCATCAAAATCTTTTGGGCTTCATGCACCAATAATCTTTGGGCCGGCCCTCTGCTCAAAAGAAGAGACGTCCGCAAGAAAAATCTCTCGCTGAGTGATATCGACGCAGAAGAGATTTTCTCTAATAGCTGTTTTGTTTAGAAAGATTTGTCACCAAAACAGGCTCAACTCATGAGTACTTGTTTCTTTGACTAGCAATTTTGTGCTTTATTTGTTTCTTTCATTAGCAATTATGTTCTTTGATATACATAATATTGGTGTGTTTGTGAAAAAACCTTTAAAATTTGTGGATTTCTTCCCTTATATAACCGTTGGTTTTGTAGGAAGAATTTTAAGATAGAAATAATATGTGTGGCATTGCGTATTTTTCTTGAAAAAGTTAAAGTTACTTAACTTTACAAATATTACTGCCAACTGTTTTATTGACTGAATATTAATACATACATGCATTGTCTATAACATAAAAAGGAATTAGCTAACTAATTCTTGACCACCCAACTTTACGTTACTTTTGTGCAGGTCCACATCAACCAAAGTCTCCAAATACATTGTAATAACTTTAAATGTTCCCTATAAATTACTTTTGCTTTTATTGCTATTAAGGAATTAGTTAACATTTCATTTAGATTATTATTTAATTGTTTCAAAATCTTCCTTCATTTTCCCCTTTTTACCTCTCTTTTATTCCATCTTAAGTCTATCTAAAAGTGAAAAATCTAAACATACTTTTTATTTAGGACTAATGCTGTCGTATTCATGTGTTGGTAAAATCTATTATATATAAATAATGTTGAGAGAGGGTTATTAAAACCAGTGTAAAAGAAAGAGGCTCACAAAAACATATCCGAGAAATTTGGCTCTCTTGTTGTGCATGAGTAGTTTGATTTTGTTATACGAAGCCGTAAGGTAGCCAAACATTGGTCTGGTGGGACAAAGATCAGGATCAAGGTACACGTCTAAGTAACTTATAATTATATGAATGCTCCAAGTGTTCTTTTTTTCTTTGTTTGTAATTTTCGAGTTGGTAAACTTTTTGTTAATTGAAAGATAATTTTCGAGTTGGTTTTTCTTTTGGGCACGTATAATTGAGTATTTTATGGCGTTTTCTGGATGATTAAAATTTTGGTTGTAGGAATTATTTATACATTTATCTAATGTGATGTGAAAAGTGTTTTTTTTTTTTTTTCTTTTGTGTGTGTTTCAAATGCAGTGACATGAAAAAACACGTTTCACATAAGAATAACTAATTTTTGATATATGATTAGTATTTAGATATATTTGTTCCCATACCTGCCACAGATAACTAATTTTGTACCCGTACTTCTTATATTATAAAAGCCAATATGAAATTATAAATATTTCTTAAAAATAGGTTTACTTGTGCTGGGTTGCCTCGTTCCGTCAGCCCCGGCCCAATAATTTTTAGAGTCCTACGGCAAAAAACTTTTTTGGCCTTTTAATAAATTTATACAAAAATAATGATATTTTGGATCTCATTTTGATTGAAATTTTATTATTTGAACGCTAATTTACATAATTTTCGTGGAAAAGGCTTTGGTTTATACCAAATATATATATTCTTTTGTGAGCTTATTTGGGTTTTCTTTCTTTCTCAAAATAGATCTTTTTTACAAAGAAATTTTTTGAAAAAGGTGATACGCTCCTGTACTGCTGCCAATCTGTCCTACCCATTTGGGCCGGACCTGCTAAAGTAGTACAGGTGATACGCTCATGTACTGCTAAAGTAGCCAACTAGCAAAGTATTTATCAGTTATTTTTGAGTTACTTGATTAATTTTTTCTACGCATGAAATCTAATTATTATTATTATTATTATTATTATTATTATTATTATTATTATTATATATATATATATATATATATATATATATATATTAGTATTATTGAGTTCTTTTCGAGATATCTCGGCCACTCGATTTTAAGTTTAATATTAGTATATATTTCCGGGTATTTTAGATTATTAGTTTCTCTGTTTTTATGTTTACTATTCAGTGTTAGGCTAATTAGTTATATATTTATATTAAATTGGTTAAAATTATATATATTGTGTTATGTTGATATATGTCAAGTTATCCTATCACTCGTACATTATCTTTCATATCACTAAATATTCCGGCATAATATACTATACTATCATATTGATGTCAACTCTTTTTTTTTCTCTTCGATTATAGGGTGAAAAACGAATTTGTAGGTTATAAATCAAAGTTTTCAACAAAAGCTCAAATTTCACTATGAGCCGCACCAGAAAGTTATTAACGAAAGAGAAGTTGACCGAGCAAATGAATCAAGTGAGCCAAGATGAAGAAAATGTTGCATTGTCGATGTTAAATATGTCGAACTCGAACACCAAAGAAACAGAGAAGAAGCAGATGAAGCGGAAGAAGGATTGCGAGGAAAAGCATGAGAAGAAGCGGAAGACGAATTGGACAAAGGAAATGGAGTTAGAGTGGAGACCTGAGGATTGTGCGCAGCCATTCGGGGAAGTGAGTAAGGTTACTGGTAAGGGTGCAAAGAAAAAGAGTCATTACAAGACATTCAACTTTCGTGGCACACAATATGGACTGGTGAGTTTTGTTTTGCGTTTTGATTTATTATTATAAAGGCTTTGACATATTAGTATTTAAAACTGGTCCAGAAATAATAAACGTCTAGGGTGAATTTAAATGTTTTTTTGTCTTACTATTTTTTTTTTCATTTCAGTTTGAGTTATATTAATTCTCTAAATCAATATAGCTATGTCAGATACTTTTCAGAATATCAATTATTGTTTTATCATTATAAAAACGAGTTATAAACTTAGAAGCTAATTTGCACAAAGAAAAAACTTAAAAACTAATTGATAAATAGTTATATGCAAAACAATTAATACACCGATTTTCTTAATATGTGTAAAACGACTAAAATTATATCATAACTAAAAAAATTATTTTTGTTTTGTTTTAGTTTTTTTCAATTGTATTTACCATTTACATTATATTTTTTTCCCCGTAGGAGGATTCAGTGCTATTGGTTCCAGACGACCCTAACAGCAAGCCCTATGGTGCCATTATAAAGGTTAGTAAAAAAAAACAAATATAAAAATAAATTGATATGCTTTTTAGTTTTTACCTTATCATATGATCAAATTATTTGTTGGACAGGATATTTATATACCAAACAAAGAAAAATACGTGAAACTTTCAGTCCAGTGGTTTTATCGCCCAGAGGATGTGGATAAAAAACATGTTGGAAAATGGGAATCAAAAGATTCAAGAAGCCTATTCTACAGTTTCCATTGCGATGAAGTGTTTGCTGAATCTGTGAAGTACAAGTGTGTTGTGAATTTCGTGCCAGAGAATAAGCAAATCCCAAACCGTAGTGAGCAACCTGGCTTCATCGTGCAACATGTTTATGATTTTGTTAAGAAGAAGCTGAGGAAGTTCACTGATAATGTCTTTGACGTGCACCAAAAGGATGAGATTGATCGTCTTGTGGCAAAGACGATTTTACGAGTTGGTGATCTTCCTGACATTGAGAAAGATCAAAAGACTAAGAATTCAAGAAGTAAAAGAATTGTTCAGAAAGAGTATATGGGAAGAGCTAAGAGAAGGAGTCCTAAAGCCGGGACGGTTTATAAGTCGATCTTGGAGGATTTTGATTTGTTAACCGGTGATTCGGATCGTGACAAGGGATTGGAGGAGCTCCTGGAAGCAGTTAAGCACGAGTGTCGTACAACTAAGAAGAAACAAGCTCGTGATAGTGATTTTTACTGGCCAGATGATGTTGTTCCGGTGGTTCGAGCTCTTGAGCAGGTTTTATATGATTCTTTGGCAGAAGATATGTCAAAGTACAATCACAAGTTGGAGATTATGGTCGATAATCTCAAGGTTAGTTTTATTCCTTTATCTCCTCCATCCTATATTTTTCTTTTTGTTTTGCATGTTCTTGTTTTCTATTTTTTTGTTGTCAATGCATGTGCTCCTGAAGCCCTAAACTTTGAAAAATATTTCATTTTAAATATGAAATTTTTGTTGTTATTGTTTGTTTGCAGAACTCATCACGAGCGCTAGCTAGACGACTTCTCGATGGCGAATTAAAGCCAGAACAACTTATAATGATGGAAAGCTATGAGCTAATGGTAATCTCTTTCATTCACAAACTTTCTTCACATTTCTACACAAAAATCTCTAATGTTGTTTTTCATTTGGTCTACAATATCACCGTTTACGTAATACCGGATTTCGTCAAGTAAATTTGGAATGTTTTTAGTTGAGCCAATACCACTGAACCTGAATCTTAATGTTTTATTAGCTCATAGACTGGTCAATTATTAATCACATCGTAAGTTATTTTGATATGTTAAACTCACTCTGGTTAGCTTTCATTGTTTCCGGACAGCAGCGCGGTTTCACTTTTGATGAAATAACGGCCGACTTGGAAGAGCCAATATTGATGAAAGATGCTCCATCCACCTCCAAAAGTGTTGGGCGCAAAGAAGATTAAAGAAGATGCTAAACCTTCAAATAATTGTATCGTCCTCTTCTTAGTCGCTAGAGGGTTTCTTTCCTAAAGTTTTCTGTCAAGGTATGATGCAAATCGTAGCTTTTTATTTCATGAATTATTATCTAAAACTACAATCTTTAAAGTTTAATAATTTTTATAATGTCATATTTGTAACATGTGTTGGCATGTATTCAGTTGAACTAAATGAATCAAAAGTCATTGTTTTTTTTTCGGATAATTTTTTTGATATCATAGATGAAGATGTTGTATCCCACCAGTCACAAAATTTTAACCTTTGCGCCTTTATGAACAATACGAGAGGGAGAGATAGTATGCATAAACCAAATGGGTAGGAAAGTTAAGTTTGGTAAAGAAGAAATTAAGTATTGGGAGGATCTAAAGATTGTATTGTGGAAGTAACATAAAGAAAGTATGCTTGTCAAATAAAGAAGGCTTGCGTCCGCATAGTATATCTCTCAAATCTCCCTCCATCGTCGAATGCAAGCTCTTTGATTCTCTAGGCAGCAAACATTGCGTCACATCAGAATAAGTGCCTCTCTAGTCTCATGGTACAATATTTTGCAGTGACGAAACATGCATTCCAAAGAATGTACCATACGTCTATAAGCATTACATATTAGGGCTGTCTAAGCCCAATCCAACTCCCCCGTACGATTTGTTATTGGACTCCTTTCCAAAAGGCCTAATACTAATTAGAGTTAGACTTTATATAATAAGATTAGAAACTTCTTTTCTAAACTTCGATGTGGGACGTTGGTTTGTACCCAACAATCTCCCCTCCAAACCAAGGACCACGAACATTGGGCCTCCTCTTCAGCGAAACTTTGACACATTAACTCGGCACTTTCTTATTCGCGAAGTTCTTGAGGCACATTCTTATCGTGTCACATTTGAGGGTTTTCCCCACACCGAACTTTAGCCCACACCCTAAGGTCCACTTTTTTTCGACCTAGGCTCTTATACCATTTATCTAAGCCCAATCCAACTCCCCCATAGTATGATATTGTCCGCTTTGGGCTTACACGTTCAAGTCCGCACGGATTTGTTATTGGGCTCCTTCCCAAAATGTTTCATACTAATTAGAATTAGACTTTACTTATATATTAGAAACTTATTTTCTAAAGTTGACCAATCACATTATAATAAAGAACCATTTTTTTAACAAAATGCGACTAAATCGGTTCCAACTTACACGAAATGCGACTAAATCTGTTCCAACTTATACCGATGATATTGAATAAAACTAATGAGGTTCCAACTGAAGAAATTAAGTCTATTAAAATAATCTTTTGTAATTGCAAGAGTACTATTTAATAATACAAATCTTTTGTGAATAATTCATTTTTCAAACAAAAATGGTGACACTATTTTAAATAAATAATCAAAGTCCAAGTAAACCGATCATACAGAAAGAAACAAATGTGGAACCAGTGAAATATATAAAAGAGTACATGTTTAAATTGCTAGAATATGTGAACGGATGATTTGGATCGGCACAAAATTGTCACTACGAGACGATTTCAGAATTATAAACAATATCCATCTCGACTCTACATATACAATTTTCCGTCCTTATTCGGTATGTTTGATGTATAATTTTCTTTCCATTTTTATAAATCTCTTACAATCATTCAGTTTTTCCTATGTTAAAATAAAGAATTTCAGTTCTTAAAAAAAAGAGACTAAATATCATTTACCCATGGCCTCCTTCACTTACCATTATGTGTAGGTCCGTCCATGACCATAAGTATAATTTAATGCAACAACCAGATTGTTGGCTGATCCGCACCGACTTGAGATGTATCCTCTTCTATTCTTTCATCAATAATATTTTATTTTTAACAATACATATAATTAAAGAGATATGTTACATACTTACATGTAATCGTTCTTACACTTGGTTCACATCATCCTTGTCTCATTTATATTGATCATCCATCAATAGAATATAACCTTAATAATCAAAAGGGTATGCCAAATGAATATTACACTTTTAAGTTGCCACATCAAATGTGAAACTATATAAGAAAAAACAACTAAGTTTCACCTGATCGAAGAGATCTTAATTCTTAGGTTCCCTTAGGATAACTACGAGAAATGCGACTTTTATTACAATACATTTGCTAAGTAAAAACATATATATACCAAGTGGATGGTGGTCTAGTGGCTTTGAGATTGAGTTCCCAACGTTAGTATATACTCACTCTGTTTCTAGTTATTTGATGTTTTGGGTTTTTTAGTTGTTTCACCAAGATTGATGTTTTGTAAAAACATAATTATTATTTTTGTTTGTGACTAATAGTAGAAGGAGGGAAGTAAAACTAATATTATTAAACTAACAAAATAATAATAAAAAAATATAAAAGTTACTTTTTCTTAATTTGTGTGTAAAACTAAAACATCATTGTTTTAGGAACAGAGGGAGTATGTCACTAATTCAAGTCTACTTGGGAGGGAGGAGAAAAAGACGAAAATTAAGCATTGAAGTTTGAAGAATGATAGAGCCCCACTTTAGTCTCTATCCTTTCAGGGCCGACACTTTGTTCCTTATGCCAAGATCCATGATTTTGAATTCAATTGAGAAATTTCCCCTCATGTAACCAAAGATTTATCTCCCTCTAGAATCCATTTATTGCCGTTTTCCAAACTATATAAATAGTTGGAGAGTCCGCAGAGGAATTTGGAAGCCAATAGTGAGAATGGTAGGTACCGGGTTATACATTGCAAAAATATCTTTAGTCACAACGTCTATACACTGAAACACATAAAGATAATGTCTATGTCAATACATCTACCCAAGAACGGTCGTGTCGAGTGAATATCTCATTATATGTCTAATTTGTCGTACACACTTAAATTATGATATTAATAAATATGCACGTCTCGTTCAAAATATTCCATATTCATTCATACTATAACACTGTCTCCATCCCTTATAACACAAAAAAAGTTTTGCATGTTCTCTTAGAAGATATGATATATATACAATAAGGAAAACTTCAAACTATGTATACGAATTATAGATCTCTACTTTATCATCATGTCTCGTACCTAGATCGTAGACCAAAAGTGGTGTTTAATGAAACCAATTAAGTAATGCAACCAATTGTTGACGTACGTTGCGTGGCTTCCTTCTTACCACAACAAAAAAGTGTCCGAGTATTCGTCTAAAATCAAGAATGTATTGGTTACAAATAACAATCTATATTGCCCTTAAAATCATTAACCTAAAAACACTACACTTGAATCAAACATTACGTGTACTTAAACTACAACATTTTTGGTTTCCCAAGATTCGTCTTTTACGTTAGCCCAACAAGTAGAAAAAAATAAATAAACAACGTACAAAAATGGTTGTCGGTTCTCTTCGCAAATCCCACGAGTGTGCAACGAACATTGGTATAAGAAAAGTGGTAATATTTTAATGGACACTACTATATGCACGATTCACGAGTGGACCAATGCATGCTTAATTAATGCAGATGATGGATCTCTCTTTTTCTTTTGTCAAAAAAAAATTGAAATATATCTTTGATGGCAATACTGTAACTTACCTATATTGGGGTCTTAGAAATGACATGAAGAAGTATAAAAAAAAATATTGGTGCTTTGATCAAAAAAAAAAATTATTGGTGCATGTGAGGAGGATCCAAATCAGACTCTATTAGTACCCCTTATGTTCCCGGTAATTACACTCGACGACTGTCACTGACCTAACCTTGGATACAAAATTAACAACCATTTATGGCTCTAACCTAAATCAAGAATGTTATAAACTTATATAATAATATGAAACAACTAAAAAAAGTAGCTTTATCGAGAAAATACTAAACAAAAATAGCATCGTAATCAGAGCATAATATTTTGATTATAGTTTGTAAAATATTTAAATTCATGAGTAATTTGTTTTTTTTGGTCAAATAAACATGTTGATAATATTTTAGTCAAAAAAGTATATTCTTCTAGAATATTTCCTAGTAACAAATTTTATTGGAAAACGATTAACAATGATACAAACTTTGTTTCTTGGATTCAGAAAGTTAAGCTCTTTGAGAAATGCTGTGAAGTAGTAACAAAGTCATGTGGTAAATTAGCTCTCTTCACAATCCTCTTCATGTTGCTTTGTAAACTCTGTTGCACTAACTGCTTCACTGCTTTTCTCTCATCACTCATCCTTAGATCATGACCTCTCTCTCTACCCAATGAAGAAGAAGAAGATATTCCATAAACCGGAGCTGAGACTTGCTTCCCTTTGTCCACCATTCTCAAACACTCTAGTACCCTTGAGGCTCGCTTTTGCGCCAATGGACTTCCTACAAGTATTAGTTCAAGCAATGAAGATTCAATACCCGCTTCGATCATCGCTTTCCGATCTCCATACCCTTTATGAGCCATTAACATAAGGATGTAAATTGCTTTCTCTTGACATTTTATTGAATCATTCCAATTCAGTACATCTACCAATATAGGAAACGCTTCAACCACACCCCCTATCGCTTTCCGTCCTTCAGGGACGGATACCACATTGGTTAAGATGGCGAGAATCCTCTCGCTTACTTCCATGTCTCCCAATGTGTTCAAGAGATATGGAATCAAATCTGTTTCAAGGATGAAGAAAACGTTTTGTTGATTGATTGAAAGGTTGTAAAGAGCTCGAAGAGCGTCTTCTCTAGCTTGTGAGCTGCTAGTTTCCTCGAAGTTTTTCAAAGTTTTCACTAGAAAGATAATTGCACCCGAGGAACCGATGATCGGTTTATTGGCATCTAATGCGCTTAGCCCTAGGAAATTCGCGACAATAGCCTCCGAAATCGCTTGATTTGGAGGCTTTGATGACTCAATTAGCTTCAGCATTTTGTGAACAGCTTCTGCTTTAACAATGGCTTCTTTGTTCCTGAAATTCAGAGAATTTAACCATATGTCATTCTTACAAATGATTGAATTTAATGCTTCAACTTTTCCAAGTTCTTGGCTTTAGAAAAACATATAACCAAAACAGATCAAACCCTTAAAAAAAAAAAATCATTGAAAGTGACATAACTATTAAATGTTCTCTATCATTTTACCTAAAAGAAGCAAACCAACAACAACAAAAACCATTCACAAATCTCAAAATGTTCGAAAAATCAAACACAAAAATGTACTTGTAACATGCAATACAATGGAAACAAAACTCAAAATGTACTAAAAGAAACTCACACATCATTGCCGATTCCGAGATTGAGAAGAGCGTAAAGCGAAGCGATTTGTGAATCGTCGTCGTCGATCATACTAACCAACGGTGGAATCGCACCGAGCATCGCAAGTGTCACTCTCGCCTCCGTATCATCTTTTGCTAACAACCTAACCTCACTAGCCGCCACTATTTTCTTCTCCGCCGTCTCCGCCTCCACTTGTAAATCTCTAACAACACGTTTTAGAATCTCAAGTGTTTCCTCCTTCTTCTTCGTCTCAACAACACTCTCTATCACCGCTAAGTTTAACAGATCACAAAGCTTCTCTGATTTCCTTGCTAAATCCTCTCCGATTGTTATCGATTTGGAAGCATCTTCGTCGTCTTCTTCTCGGAGTTCACGTTGGTAACGAGAGCTACCGCCGCAGCTAATTGCGTCGAAGATGATCCTGCGCAATGATGATCCGGAGAAAGTGTTTCCGGAGGCGGAGGAAGAAGAAGAAGAAGCGGAGGGTATACGGTGAAGGATAAGAGAATCTACATTGTTACGGTGACACTTTGCCATTATCGCCGATCAGTTCTATAGAGCTTGAGGAAACAAGAGAGAGAGAAAGAGAGAAAGAGAGAGAGTTTTGTTCTGTTTTTTTTTTTTTATAGTTTGTTTTGTTTGGAAGCGAAAACAGAGGAAATATATGATTTTTAGAGAGATTTTAGCGACTTTTTTATTTTGCAAAAAATATTATAGAGATCTAGAGAATATTTATTTTTTAAGGTTGAGAATTCAGAAGTTTCACTTTTATAGTTGGGTTTTGAGTCGGTTTGATGGACTAAAATAGTTGACCCGCAAGATACACATTTTGTTTTTTGTTTTTTTTTTTTATGTTAAAACAAATACTTCTCCTATGATGGTATAAAGATGGGTACCTACAAAGATTGAATTTTTTTTTTTTTTTTGATAATCGAGTTTTGAATTAGTTAGTTAAATTACATTTTGTATTTAGTTTATTGATTTTATTTTCTTGTGAAGCGTTAAATATCATGTGAAGCTGTACCTCTCGTAACAACATAATGAACATTTTTAAAAATCATTTCATTCATATAAAAATGATAAAATGATAGCTAAAGTTTGATTCTTATTACATTATTAGCACTCAACACATTTGCTTTGCTTCGTTTGTTTTAACAACGTTTATTTTATCTCTTTCATCTCTACAAATAATCTGTTGAGATGTTTATTAGCAGAAATATTATGTTCAGATGCACAGAGCAAGTTAATTTATGATTTTAGTCTCTTAAAATAATTGTTTGAGGAAAGTAAAATTATAAGATTTAGCAATATTACTAAAAAAAAACCATGTCCGATGAGAAGAGCGATTTTTTTTTTTGTTTAGCCATCTCAATTTAAGTGCTTTGCTCAGTTACTTGTTGACTAGTTGTGGATAGTTTCAGTACCATTCTTTAAGGCTTGCTTATCAAGTTTCAGGTAGAAAACGATAATTAAAATTTAATTGATAATAGTAGGCTCATTTCACAATTTCAAAAGTATAATTTATAAAACGATAGTTAAAATTTAATTGATAAGACTGGATGTACCAGGTTCTTTCCCCTCATTACAAGACACGACTGACATTTCAAAGTCACTAACTAATACTATATCACTAACAAGCATACTAACTCGATTTAAATACCAAACAAACGAATTATTAAGAAACTTGTAAGAATAAACAAATATTTCAATGTCGGAAGCTATTAAAGAGAATGATCCGATTCAATTCTAACGACATGAGAACGTGGTTAATATTTTTTATTTAACGTTTCTTCAATTTGATTTGGTAAGATTTGTAATCTCCTTATTCGAAAATCAGATCTCGAACAAACTATAATAGTGCCACATTGGTACGTCCATAAATGATCTTAACCACATTTTTCACCGCTCCAAGTTAATAATTTCAAATGCAAATGTCGGTGTGTTCCCATTTACTTTTGTCCGCAAAAGATAGTCCTCTAAAACCAGACAATCCGTACGTGTTAGAAAAGAGATCAACACTAAAGTACGAATCTACAAAAGATAGAATAGACTAATTTTGTTTGTATATATATATAGTTAAGCGGCCATTTCTTCAGGTGAAGCATTACTCTCGAGCTTCTTGATAACCAATTTGTTGTCACTAGCCAAGAGGTCAACATCGACAAGAACGGTATCTTCTTCTGCGAAATCTCCTTTCAAAACCCCGACAGCGATCTCATTCTCCACCATTTGTTGAATCACTCGCTTCACAGGTCTCGCCCCGTAGTTGGGGTCAAAGCCAAGCTGAGCCAAGAGATCCACTGCCTCTTTTGTATACTGAAGATTGATTTTCTTCTGTTCCAACCTACTCTTCACCCGTCTCATCTACACGTTACACAAATGTTATAACATACGTCAGACATGTAAAAGGGTTTAAAATACATCTAATTAATGGATAGAAGAATAAAGATTCTGAAAAGAAAAGTGGGTGTAAAAGGGTTTGTTACCTGTAACTCTACGATTTTGGAGATTTCTTTAGAATCCAGCGGCTGGAAAACTATGTATTCGTCAATTCTGTTCATGAACTCGGGTCTAAAATTTTGTCTTGCTAACTCCACAACTTGTCGCTTCATTATCTCATAAACTGCTTCTTTGCTGTCTTCATTGTTGCGGAGGGTCTCAAGTATGTGGTGGGAACCTATATTCGACGTCATAATTACAACACAGTTTTTGAAACTTACTGTCCTCCCTTGAGAATCAGTTATTCTTCCATCGTCTAGCAGTTGTAGCAAGATATTAAAGACATCAGGGTGGGCTTTCTCGATCTCATCAAACAAAACCACCGAGTAAGGTCTCCTGCGAACAACTTCAGTTAATTGCCCACCTTCTTCATAACCAACATAGCCAGGTGGTGCACCAACGAGCCGCGAGACTGAGAATTTTTCCATATACTCACTCATATCGATCCTCACTATTGCATTTTCAGTGTTAAAAAGGTATCCCGCTAGAGCCTTGGCAAGCTCGGTCTTACCAACACCTGTTGGACCCATGAACATGAAACTAGCTATTGGACGGTTAGGATCAGAAAGACCAGCCCTTGAACGTCGGATAGCATCTGCTACTGATTTTACAGCCATGTCTTGACCAACAACTCTATGGTGGAGAACTTGTTCCAACATGACTAGCTTTTCTCTCTCTGATTGCTGAAGATTAGATAGTGGAATACCAGTCCACTTGCTTACTATTTCTGCTATGTCAAGATCGGTAACCTCTTCTCGGAGTAGTGACTGTCCAGACTGTCGGAAATTCGTGAGATTCTTCTCAGCTTCTTCTAATTGGCGTTGGAGGGACATAAGTGTTCCATACTTAAGCTCAGCAGCTCGGTTTAGATCATATTCACGTTCAGCAGATTCAATTTCGAGGTTTACTCGATCAATCTGTTAAACATAGAACATGTTACAGAGGACATCACAGTCGATATATACCATCAACATAAGCAACCACCACAAGTACTACAACCACTAAAAGTACTATTTAGAACAAGAAACTACGAGTGTCGTATAAAATTATTTTTATAAGACGTTAAGCCGAAAAGGCATAGTGATGAAGAAAGATTTTACCTCTTCCTTAAATGAACGTATTTTAGTCATGAGCGACTTTTCTTTCTCCCATTGGTCACTGAGTTCTTTCTGTTTATGTTTGAGCGTGGACAGATCATTCTCAATCTTCTGTAGCCGTTCTTTAGAAGCTTTATCAGTATCATTTTTAAGAGATAGCTTTTCCATCTCTAATTTGATCACAGCTCTATCTATTTCATCTAGTTCAGTTGGTTTAGAAGTGATCTCCATCTTCAGCTTTGCAGCAGCTTCGTCAACAAGATCAATAGCTGAAACAAAAGAACTTTCATCTTAGAAAACAATACTATGGTCAAACACTTCCCAAGAAAACTGGTTAGAATCAGGGAAAGTGTATGTCCATACCTTTGTCTGGCAGAAAGCGTTCAGTGATGTATCGGTCTGCCAGAACAGCTGCTGAAACAAGGGAACTATCTGATATAGTAACGCCATGGTGTAACTCGTATCGCTCTCTTAACCCACGAAGAATCGAGATAGTATCTTCAACAGAGGGCTGAGTACATAACACTTGTTGAAACCTACGCTCTAGAGCTGGATCTTTCTCTATATATTTTCGGTATTCGGTCAGTGTAGTTGCACCAATGCATCTCAGTTCACCTCGTCCAAGCATTGGTTTCAAGAGGTTGCTCGCATCCATTGCTCCCCCCATAGCTCCTAAATAAGAGTAAAAATATTAGCCAATTCATTATTTTCATCTTACCAATAACAAAGTACTAAAGTGGGTCAAAAGACATAAGAAACAAGATTAATATGAGTAGATCTTTTAATATCTTAACCATAATTTTCCATCTATAGTTTAACCATTAATTTGCCGATGCAATGTTCTTCTACTCAACCACGTTTACTTGGGGAGTGCAGTATATGCATATATACATGTATTGTATATAAAAAAATTCATCAATGTTTATAGTAGTATGTGGTGGATAAAATGAAAAAAAAAGTACCTGCACCAACAACAGTGTGGATCTCATCAATGAACAAGATTGTCTGCCCATTGGAAGCAGTTACTTCCTTCAATACTGCTTTCAACCTTTCCTCAAAATCTCCTCGATATTTGGCACCAGCAAGAAGTGAACCCATGTCGAGAGATATCAACTACATGATAAAGAAACCACGCCAAACATATTAAAATCTTCCTCAAGCCTTTCTACAAGAAAACTGTAAACCATTCTTAATTTACTGGAATAAACCTTTCGATTCATGAGAGGTTCAGGGACATCTCCTCGCACAATTCGTTGAGCCAACCTGAAAAAAAATTAAAATTTCTCAAAGCGTAAAAACATAATTCTCTGAGGAAAAGAAAAACAAGGGATATAATAACTACAAGTCTCACCCCTCTGCAATTGCAGTTTTCCCTACACCAGGCTCACCAATAATAACAGGATTGTTTTTTGTTCTCCTACACAATATCTGAATGCAACGCCGAATTTCATCATCCCTCCCAATAACAGGATCGAGTTTCCCTCGTCTAGCCATCTCAGTTAAATCATTTCCATACTTTTCAAGTGCTTCATATTTGCTTTCAGGATCTACATGTGTAGCACAACATCATTAGAGTAGGCTAAGGTCACTAAAACATCATGAGAGTACCAACACAAAACTTACTTTGATCAGTTACTCGTTGACTACCGCGTACATCTTTTATAGCATCCTTAAGCACTTGCATATCAAGTTTCATATTCTTGAAAAATTCTTGACCAAACCTTGCATCAGAATAAAACGCCAAAAGAAGATGTTCGACGGATACATAACTATCTAACATATCTTTCTTATGCCTCTTTGCATTTTCTAATATAACACTAAGAGATGACCCTAGTCTCTGACCACCTGTATCACTAACCTGCAAAATCAAATTGAAATTACAGTTAAAATTATGTTCTGATGATACACATAAAAAAAAAAGAAACTAGTTGCTAATACCGTTGGTTGTTTAGATATGAACAAGTCAGTAGCTTGCAAAACAGAGGAATTGTCGATTCCGGCTTTGGCGAATACTCTTCTAGCCATACCATCTTTTTGCTCAAGAAGAGCTTTCATCAAATGTTCAGATTCAACAATTTGTTGGTTCGATTCACGAGCCGCATCATAGGCATTGATAAGCCCTTCCCATGCCATCTCCGTAAACTCATTTTGATTAATCTACATAAACAACATTTTATCATCACTAAAGCGATAATGAACAACTCAAGCAAAGCCTAGAGGTCGCCGGTTCGAGTGAGACCATATAAAATGCTCTGGTCCCTATCTATGGGCCTAGAACTTCTTAGTAATTCAAAAAAAAAAAAAAAAGTTCCAAGATCAAAATTGAAATCGCCATGTAACCGATGACGAACCTGAGCAGTGGTGGTGGAGAAGCGTCGCGGAGAAGGGAATTGAAGAGAAAGAGGGAAGAGTTGGCTATGAGTAGTCGTTTGAGTGATCGAAGAGTTGTTGTTTCCGGTGATTCCGATGAATGAATTTGGCCGGAAAATAGAGGAATTGGGAGAGGTGTAGTGAGGAGAAGAAGAGAGAGGACGAGAACGGAGGAGAAGAGATGGTTTCGAGAGAGTATATTGAGCTTTGATGGCTGAGGAAACAGATTTGGATAATCTCCTAGACGCCATGTGAGGTAAAATGAAGAAAGTGTTCTTTAGGTTTTAGGGTTTTTGGAATGAGGAAGAGGAAGAAGATGGAGGTTTTCTGCTTGGAGAACTTGGAGAAGAAGTTTGTAGAATTACATCGGGAAACTTCGATTGGAAGAGTTTAGAAGTTTTTAGAACACACAACTGGGTTTTTCTCAGGATTCTAATACCTAAACCGATTTTCGGTTCATGTTGGTAAGATATGATTTGAATCTTTCGAATTCCTTTTGGTTATAGTAAACCAAGTGGTATTTTATATTATTATTTTTACTTTTAATCGCCAACCAAAAGTAAGGGTAGAGCAGGTCAAATTATTTGTTTGATCCGTTTTGATTTGAAAATTTTTGAATATTTGTAAGATTTTAGAGCAAAACAAATAGAAAAAAATATAGTATTAATAAAAACCAAAGCAAATCACAATTTTTTTTTTTATCAGATATCTACTTCGATCCGTATCAATAGATATATACACACTAAATTATGATATATATATAGTGTATTTTGTATCTTTTGGATATATATATATATATATATATAATATAGTGTGTAATTTTGTATCTTTTGGACTTGTATTTGTAACTTCAGTTTTTCATCTTTTGGCTATGTGTTTGTGATATCAGTTTTTATTAGTGAAATAAAATTTATTAAAGAAAAAAAATCTGCATCCCTTAAAAATAAGAAGTTGGAATCCTCCAACGATTCCTTTTCCCAAATTTTATCTTCTTCGTAGTTTTACACCCGAGCATGTTTTAATAGATGCATGGAAAAATTAATTCTCCTATTTAAAATGAAATTAGTTCATATTTTTATATTCTTATCACAAAATTGTCGTTTCAATTTCCAATCCATCAACTATAAAGAGCAACGTTTCTGTTTACTTTCTTCAACCTTTCACTATTGTATCACTCAATTTGCTTACAAAATTTATAACTAGAAAAAATCTAGTTGCTCTCAATCTCACACGCGTTAACCAGAAGGTAAGAAATTTGAAATCTATCAAATTTTTGATGATTATGATTAACCGGACTATCCGCAAATATCACAAAAAAATCTGATATTTATTATGCTTATGTGCCGATATAGGAGATATTAGAGTGGCTGGGGCCTGGGATCTTGGTTCCGGTGATGCGATCATAGTCTTCAACGATGTTGGCTTGTTCTTCTTCTGACTTGACAGAGATTAGAGTCTCGAAAAACTTGAGATTGCTTCATTAGAGTCTCGATGAAGTGAAACGTTTCTCAAAATGGTGAAGACAACCCGAGATCCACAATATTAGCTCTAATTGATACATCATGCAAAATCCCATTATCAAATTGCAAGAACAGAAAGGAATGATGAGGAAGATGAAGACTCTGTAAGAATTATTTGGGGTCACAGTGTATTAATCAATGTGTTAGGGTCATTATTTAATTAGTCAAGACTTATGTGGTCACTTTGGTATAAAGTAAAAGATATGGGGCATAAGTGTTATGGAAAATTAATGTGTGGATACATTTAGTAATTTCTAATTTGATGAGGGGCCAAGTTATAAAAAGAGGGTTATGGTCCCCAAAGCAACTCTAACCAGAAATAAAGAAATTCTCTGCATTCCCAGAGACCTAAACCTATTCAGGGTGTGCTTTGGAAGACCTAATCCCAAATTCAGATATTAAGCTATGGATTCATCAGGTACGCTTTCGCTTATGTTATTAATCATCAGGAACTAGCATGGATTTATGGTTTAAGGAATCATAAATATCTTTCAGATCCACCAAACGTTTGATTTTTTTACTTTGGGTTCACCATTTCCAGAGTTTGAGTTAATCAATCTAGACAGAATTGAAATTCTTAATAGATTAAATTTGTGTTTAAGATTGGAATCCTTGGGTAAAAAGAAAGGAAGAAAAGAAGAAAGGAAGGAAGAATGAGGGCAATATCTAAGTATGCCTAATTCTGTAAGCCCAGTAGAAAAATGCCCAATCTCAAATATTAAATCCACAAAATGCCTAAATCTATAACAATTCCAACTTTTAATACATGCTTATAAATATTTGATTAATAACACAAACTGTAAAATTTATAACTATTATTTTAATTATTATTGGTTTTTTTTTAATAAAATATAAATTACTGATATTCTGAATAATATTTTCATTTCATAAACCACTTAAATTACTTGTTTTGTTACCCTCACTTTGTTTTTCGACAATCACATATTATTAGTTTCGTCTCACCTAAAAAATCTGAAAATTTAAACCATCAATTATCTTTAGTGAAATAAATTATAATTTTTTTTTCTTTTTTGAACTATAATTTATATTTTATATTAGTATTATTTATAAATACCATTAGTTTATTACTCAGATTATAAATAATAATATAACATTAATATAAATATTCATAAATTACAACATATTAATATTATTTATAATCTGGTCAAAGAAAAACATATCATTCTAAAATTATACGCACACTAATTTGAAAAGAATGTGTTGAATATTTTGTTTAGTCTTACTCTTTTGCTTATCGTAAGTCCATCAAATCAAAGGAATAATTTCGATTGTCAATAATAAAATAAATTAACAAATAAAATAATTTTTTTTAGTTATTAAGAAAATAAATGTAAAGTGTTAGGAGATCTTAAGATTACGAGATCGATGTAAAATATATTTTTTTATCGTTATTAGAAAAGTTAACATTTGTACAATATATATTTTATTGTTAAATAGGTAGATCGCATTGAATTGAGCTTCTTTAGAGCACTGCTAGTAAAATTGGGCTTTCAGGAGAAATGATAGGTTGGGTTATGGAATGCGTCTCTTACTATTTTTTGATGAACGGGTCGCCTCCTCGGAAAGTTTCCCCCACTAGAGGTCTTCGTCAAGGAGACCCACTCTCTCCATATCTCTTCATCCTTTGTACCGAAGTTCTATCCGGCCTTTGCTGTAAAGCACAAGAAAACGGTTCTCCCCGGCATCAAAGTTGCAAATGGATCCCCCTTCCCCCATAAATCACTTATTTTTTTGTGGATGACACAATGTTCTTTTGCCGCTCGGATGGAAGGAGGTGTGAGACCCTTGTCTCCAATTTAAAAAGTTATGAGCTTGCTTCGGGTCAAAGTATAAACTTTGGGAAGTCTTCCATCACCTTCTCTTCAAAAACTCCCCGAGAATCGAAGGAAAAAAGCAAAAAGACTCTTAAACATTTTTAAAGAAGGTGGAGTTGGAAAATACTTAGGCTTGCCCGAACATTTTGGGAGGAAAATGGTTAGTATTACAACATCTCAAAAGCTATGGATTGTTCTAGCCATAACTGTGTGTGGCTTTTTCCAGTTTATTTGAGTTATAAAGAAAGTTGCAAACTACTAAGAAGAAAGAGAAATCTATGGCTGGGTATTTGAAAGATATCAAAGGTGTTTGTGAACAACTAGCCTCTATTGATAGTTAGATTATTGAGAAAATGATAAGCTAGGAGGCATGTGTGGTAGCTCAAAAGGAGAGAGGCTCGTGAATAAGGAAAGAGAGCAGAGAAGGCACGTGAAACAGAGTTAAAACAGAGCAAGAAGAAACAGATTTTTTAACCACTTGAGAGTCTAGTGAGTTGTATATAAATAGATAAAAGAGTATTGAAGAAGTTATGCATGTATTGATGTGTGTAACAAACGTATGGTTTGTTAGAGGATAGTTAGGAAATCTCTTGAACAAATCTCCATTGTTAGGGCTTGGAAACATTGTAATCGTTGAAGGATAAGGAATAAAGAAGAGTTTCATATCTCAAACCTTTTTAGAAATGAAGATTTTTGCTGCTTTACATGGCCTTGTTAGGAATAAGAATCTTTTAAGACATCTATTGAATATTGAAAGACATGTCAATGTGTTTTAGTATTTCTAAAATCGAATGGAAATACCAAACTTCATTATTCATTATTCATTACTCATGACATGAGCAGATCAAGTATTACATGACTATATTGAACATTAGTACATTACATATATTTTTCACCCATTATTCACTGACATTAATTGAAAAGCATTCATTAACAAACATAGAAATTCACTCAAGTACCAACTAATTAATTTAGTTGGTATCACCAAAATAAAGTTTGTTCATAGCAGCCATCTCTCGCTTGAATTCAACCATTGCGTCTCTCGGCAACTTCATGATCACTTTGACTCCACCTTCCATTGATGGATCCAATTTTGAAGGTTTCAAGATCATCCCTACGTGCACTGTGCTCTCCCGTTGGGTCAACGGTCGTAAATTCACAGGCTCATCCCAACCAAAATCCATCGATCCGAACCAGCCAATATTCCTCCAATCCGTCAAGAAAAACAATCCATCGCTTACCCCTTCGAACATCGCATCATCCCTCATCAATCTCTCCGTGTTCTTTAGCTCTTCCTCGATATACCCCTTTTCATAGGCTGTTTTCTTCGCTTTCTTCACACGATTCGCGATGTCAAAGATTGATGATTCTTGGAGTTCTCTCACAGTTAGCTCAACATAAACGTCTATGTACGCATTACCGTAGTATCCTTTAGGAAGTGGTGGGTCCAAAACATGTCGGATTCCAACAGCCACGCCAAGGACAGTGATCCCGTCAGGGTTTAGTTTTAGAGCTCGAGATCTTAATTTCCATACGTAAGAACTTAGTACTTCATAAGTAGTGAAACTCTCTTTGAGGTAATCACATTCCCTCATCAAAGAGTCTTTAAGCCTTTTAATATCTCCAGCGGGAATGTTTATTATCTCCGTGACCTGTTGGATAATAAATAAATAAAATCATTTACCTAATCATTACAAAAATACAAGCAAAATGAGCTAAATACATTAAGATCATCCGACCTAATATATATTCTTTGTATATAACTACAGATCTAAAAGCTAAATGAGCTAATTAAATCATAACTTATAATAATATGATATTAATGGGATAATATAAATCAAATCAGTAGTTGGCAAATATGGTGAGGAAGTACATACGACATCAGTAGTTGGCAAATATGGTGAGGTGGCCAAAAGACCATCAATGTGGCTGCCGGGCACTTTGCCTGGTTTATTGTCAATTTTTCCGACAAGGCGCTCTCTCTGCCACACTGGCTTCACCGATGGCTCAGTCTTTCCGGCAGCCAACTCGGTCAAGGCATGTATGATCTGAGCCACACCGTATCCGTCACACACAGCGTGTGTCAATGCGGTGCCAATGGTGAATCCTCCACATGCAAACTTGGTAACCTTCAAAAGAAACCAATAAAGGAACAATATATTATCTTAATTGTTATGTATTGAACAAAAAGAAATATATATATATATATATATATATAGATATATATATATAGATATATATACAATGTTATTGATACAATTAAGAAAATGAAAAGATACCTGCAAAGCTAGAGGGTGATAAGAAACGTTGCTCTCGTAGTCGATTTCGATATCAGGAACAAGCCGCAAAGCAACTTGGTCATCGAGGTTTTCTATATAGTTTAGAGAGGAGAGGTCTAGAGTTGATGTAGCGACTTCAAATGGAACTCCCTCACCGAGATAAACCAATTGAAGCTTACCACTACTCTCACTTCTCATCAGCTTGCCTGAAAGGGGATAGTAATGCACAAGAAGTTCGGACAAAGCCTTCCTAAGCAAAGAAACAGGATCATTTAGCTTCTTTTGGTTTGCTTTGAAAACGTAAATAGTTGCATACATAACTTCATTGAAAAGATCGTTGTCTAAAGTGGAGAGGGAGAGAGTTTCATCACAAGAAGTGTGTTTTGCGGGTTTAACAAGCTCAACTGGTTTCTTTTCAAGTAATAGAGGAAGGATTGGTTTTCTTTGGTTTGACATCTCTAACCAATGTTAGAATATTAGATACCTCTCGATGTTGTTTATATATAGTGAACTGCCGGGGTCGTTGGTTTAAATGAATGATATATAGATATTATAAAACTTTTTTCTGGCTGTAAAAAAAAAAAGAAAAAAACCAAACAAATTGTCCTGATCCCAACTAGTCGGAGTAAAAAATTTCAAAATTCGATAAAATAATATAGGGAGACTCACAAAAATGCCCCTTTTTCAATACCCCTTTTCAAAAATGCCCCCTTTGGATGTCCATTTTTAAAAATACCCCTTTTATGTACAAAATGACTAAATTACCCTTCTTTTAATAAAAGATATCATAAATATATAAGGAAATATAACAAAATTAGGTCCACAAAATACAAAATATTTTTTGGCGGGAAAAGTGATCCCCCAATTTTTCCCGCCAAAACACTTGTAAAAATTTGTAAAACCTTTAAAATACCTTGTAAAATTTTCCCGTAAAATTTTTCCCGCCAAAAAATTTTCCCGCCAAAAAATTTTTTTTGCGGGAAAAGTGATTCCGCAATTTTTTTGGCGTTAAATTTTTGGCGGGAAAATTTTTCCCGCCAAAAATTTACAAGGTATTTTAAAGGTTTTTTACAAGGTATTTATAAGGTTTTACAATGTATTTTAAAAGGTTTTACAACGTATTTACAAGGTATTTATAAGATATTATAAGATTTTACAAGCTATTTTATAAGATTTTTACAAGTTATAAGGTTTTACAAGTTTTTTATAAGGTTTTACAAGTTATAAATACCTTATAAAACCTTAAAGTACCTTGTAAAACCTTTTAAAATACATTGTAAAACCTTACAAAACACTTGTAAATACCTTGTAAAAAACCTTTAAAATACCTTGTAAATTTTTCCCGCCAAAAATTTTCCCGCCAAAAAAATTTCGCAAAAAAAATTGCGGAATTACTTTTCCCGCAAAAAAAATTTTTTGGCGGGAAAATTTTTTGGCGGGAAAAATTTTTACGGGAAAATTTTACAAGGTTTTTTAAAGGTTTTTACAAGTGTTTTGGCGGGAAAATTGCGGGATCACTTTTCCCGCCAAAAAATATTTTGTATTTTGTGGACCTAATTTTGTTTCAAATAAGGGTAAAATGGTCATTAAAAATTAAAAGAGGACATACTTAAAAATGGACTCTCAAAGGGGGCATTTTTGAAAAGGGGTATTGAAAAAGGGGCATTTTTAACAATTTCTCAATAATATATTTCTATAAATCTTTAAGTAAATATATGTAGATAATATAAACCAATCTCTTATATATTCGGGACAAGCGTAAGCATGTTCACGATTACGGTTATTACAGTGACGGTTGATTAACCACCAGTGACGATTATAAATCTTGTTTAACCGTAACCTTAACCACTATATATACGGTTAAAACGGCTACGGTTAAATACTGTTACAGTTAAAACAGTTACAGTTAAATACAATTACAGTTAAATACAGTTACAGTTATTTAATGATTATGATACGGTTAATATCGGAGACGAAATCTTACGAGTTACCTCTCTTTTTATACTACTTTTAATAAGATGAAAAATATGTTATAAACCAAATTTTCTTCATTTCGAGCAATTAAGCATTAAAAATATTTATTTGAGAAAAAAATTATTTTTTCTAACCTAGATTTTTTCAAATGCGGTATTATTTTTTATTTTTTGAAATCTTTATCTGAACATTCGATATTTTTTTTGCATTATACGCAATTACAATTATATTTTTAAAGTTTTAACTATATGGTTAATAGTGCGGTTAACCGCACACGTTTAACTAACGGTTTTGATTCTTTTACGGTTAGTTAACGGTTACAGTTAATATATTTTTAAAATATAATTAATATATTTCTACGGTTAACGGTTATAGTATTTAACCGTTTTATACGGTTATGGTTCGGATATGGTTGAGAAACAGTTTGGTTACGGTCCGAAATACGGTTACAGTTAGGTTTTGGTCATGCCAAGGCGTGCGTGTGAAAAAAAGGCATTTGCTTTAGGTCCCTCATTATTAAGCAAATTTTGGATCCAAAAAATTAAAATTGTTAATTGATAAAATATATATATTTTAGTGCTATTTTCGTAAGTTTGAATATTTGTTTAATATATTAGAAGGACTGCTATCTCTAGTACTTTACAATATAGGATTTCGAATTTTAGTATTTTTATAGATAAAAATAGTATTAACTAAGAAAATAAATTGTGAAAATTGTATAAAATTATACATTTAAAGTAATTAGTACAATATTTTTTTTCATAGAATCAAAAATAGTGTTAAGTGTGAACTATATCTATTTTATTACAAAATAATATGTTAAGTTTTAGTTATAAGTTATAATACACTTTATCAGGAAAATATATAAATTTTTTTTTTTTATTATATTGCTTTAAGCCACCCAATCTCTAGGCATGGTCTTGCTACAAGACTCTTGTATATACTCTAAACTTATAAACTGCATACTATAATCTTATATGAATAATGGATTATAAGAAAAAATCTCTCTTTAAATTAAACATTATTACTCTTATCGGTTAAAATAATTTTAGTTCTAATAATATTTATTTATAGTGGTTTATTGTATAAGCATACTTATCGAATGACACTAAAAATTTTCATTTTTATTTAAATATTTAACACAGTTTAAGCCAATTTAAAATGAATGATTTAGGTGAATAACTATTTTTGATAAGTTATTTAAGAATATAACACTATAAATTGAAAAATAAAGAAAGTAATACAGGAAGATTATGGAATGACCAATTTGGGTTTAGATGTTGGATCCATATAAATGTGTAAAAAGAAATAGAAAAAGAGAGAAGAGGAGGAGGAAGAGAAAAACAAATGTTTCTTTTTCCTACAATAAACCACATCATTAGTTTATTTGCTTTAATCATTCTTATAAAAAATTTATTCAATCTCATAATTATGCTAAAAATTTTCTTCTTTTCTTGACATATGACATAATTTGAATTTTAAAAATAGGATACTGATTTTTTAAACTAGTGAATACTATTTATCTACATAAAATATATAAATGAAATAATATAGAACGAACTGTAATAATATGGAACGAAACATAGTGCCGATTATGACTTTGGCAAGGTCAACGATGACGAAAGGCTTATACCGTAGTTGTGGTGGTGGTAACCATGTGGTAGTGGCTAAGGTGATGATGGCGGTTCCGGTGGTAGTGGCGGTGACGGCGCGGTGGTGGTGGTTGTTGGTGCATGAATTAGCACCTCCGACAATATCGGCTTAAACCGGACGAATTACAAATTAATCTGAGAATTCAGTTAAACCGGGGAATCCAGGTCAAGCTTGTTAACGGGCAGGAAAAGGAGATCGCCAGGCGAGCTCGGCTCTAGGACGGAAGACCGCCTGCGACCGACTTCCTCATTCAGGAAAAATGAGTTTTTTCCTAGAAGATTGAGGAGAATCCCGAAAAGAAAGGAAAACATGAAGATTTAGCTTTATCAATTTAGAAAATTAACTTATCTCTAAACCGCCTAAAAACTATATAAATAGAGGGGTTTGTCCTCTATTGGGGGATCCGGAACTTTGCAATAAAACCCTAATTGTTCTTGTGCAAAAACCCTAACTTTGTCTCTAAGCGATAAAATTCATCTTCTTTTACCATCTTCAAACAGAAATTACGAGAGAGAGTTATTGAATTTGTTTTCCTCTTTAAACAAATTCATTGTGTGATTTTCAGAATCAACAGTGGTCATGGCATTGTGGTGGTGGTGACAGACACAATGCTAATGCTGACGGCGCATTTGTGGTGATGGTGATTTTGCGGTAGTGGTGGTGATGGTGATTTTGCGGTAATGGTGGTGTTGGTGCAGTGGTTAAGGTGGTGGTAGTGGTGGTTATTGCGGTGGTAGTAATAAATAGAATAGTAAAAGAAAAGATTAGAGTGATGGTGGAAAACAAGGGTATAATGACAAATATTATATAAAATATAGAGAATATCATCCAATTGTTTTTGTTTTGGTTAGTTAATGAATTGTATATTTTTTGTTGGTTATTGATGCAAATTTTTCATTTTTTTTACATCTTTAGATCGACAATGATGATCTATAGTCAAACCCTACAACATAGAGTAAGGTGACTTAGTGGAACTCCGATGGGGAAGATAAATTCAAATGAATTTAATCATTTGACTAAAAACACATCTCCTGCAAATTTTCCATTTAAAATAGTAGTTTACTTAATAATCACAATAACATATTATGTTAAAGGTCACATTATCCTTTGCATGACCTAGATGACAAGTGTAACAGAGTCGTTGATATGTCCTTTCTTGGTGGGTCTTACACTAGCGTTATATAGCAACGTGAGTTAAATATCGACCTATGGAAAGGTAGGTATATACGATTTTTGGTAAATTTATAAATATTTCTTCTTCTGTTTTGGTTTTAAAATTTATAAATCTTTCTATGTAATTTTTTAATTTGGTTTTCAAAATTAATATATGACATTATATTTGCATACACATCATTGCAAAATGCATAATTGAATACATTTTTTTTGTGTGGGCAACTTATAATTGA
This sequence comes from Arabidopsis lyrata subsp. lyrata, assembly GCF_000004255.2. Lineage (NCBI taxonomy): Eukaryota > Viridiplantae > Streptophyta > Magnoliopsida > Brassicales > Brassicaceae > Arabidopsis > Arabidopsis lyrata. The sequence continues at coordinate 3,743,865 of NW_003302552.1, forward strand.
ATACACATTTATTAATCTAAACAAACATAATGATCTTATTTACATAAGAGTTATAGACTCTATTCTGAAATATAACTAGTTCAATGAAAGGACAAGATATAACTAAATATAATTATAACAACAACAAAAAAAAAAACCTAAATATAACACCTCAAAGAAGACTAACTGGATCCATTAAAACTTTACTAATTCCCAAAGTTCTCTAGAATCCCAAAATAAATCTTAAAAAAAAATCATAATTTTTTTTTTAATTTCTAAAAAGCCCAAAATCTTATTATATAAGTGAGTCTCAGGATGATATTTGAAGGCAGAGTGTTATACATGTAGTAAACCCAAAATCTTATTATATAAGTGAATCTCAAGATCATCCTCGAAACTAATTATGTCCGTGAAACTCCTTTAAATCTATTAAATTTCCTACTAATCATTAGACAAAAAATCACATATGTTACAAGTTGAGATAAGTATAAATACTATCTACTGAATAAAAAAAAAACTGATGAGGCAAATCTTTATAGAACTTGAACAAAGAAAGAACACAAAGATTCAACAAGAATAACTCTCTTTATTGATGTTTAGAAACTAACTCAAAACTAAACAAAGCTCTCTCTTTCTCAAATTCTCTCTCAAAACTCATAAGGACTACCACACCTTTGGCATCTCTTATACAGAAAACCTAAAGACCTGATCCATGTCTAACTAGATTTAGTATTTAGATATCTCCAAAATACTTTTGGATAACTTCCAAATCTCTCAAACTATATCCTTTTATTTGTTAACTTATAACTCAAGTTAACTAACCCAAGTTAACCAACTCTTAAGCTTTTCTCATGCTTAACTCAACATTCTCCCCCTTAAGCTTGAAGTCGTCTTTCTTCACATCTTGAACTCCAATAAGACTTCTCATCTCCTTAAACTTGATTCTCCCAAGTGGCTTTGTTAGGATGTCCGCCTTTTGCTCGTTGCCGAGAACATGCTCTGATAACATGAGATTTTCGCCCATATTTGTTATTGTTTTCTTATGTTTTAGGGAGTATTTGGAGTGATTTCAGAGCTAAGAGGGAGTTATTCAAGTATTTATGGAGCCAAGAAGGTTTTAAGAGTTTTCGAGCTTTAAAGGCCAAAAGGCGATCAAAACCCGTTCTAAGACAGTTTCTGTACGTCAGAAGAATAGCATCCGTTCGAGGTCTTCCCGGTTACTAAATCAAGAGATCTCGGTGGCTATAGAAAGCTAGAAGAGTCAAAATTCGCCTCGAAGTGGAATCAGAGATTTTTATTAAGTCGTTCAGAAGTTATGACCAGACGAGTGAAGACATGTCCAGACCGGCCAGAAGCTGTGCAACCGTTCCGGAGCTTCCTGACCACCCCGGTCATTTGGGCTGAGCCCGGGCTGCCTCTCACTCACCACCCTGGTCACTAAAGCCTCTACCCTGTCCAGAGACGCGAGTTGCACTAAACCTAATCTACGGGAAAAGACGCTTTTACCCCTTGACCTAATCCTTGGTTCCCGAAACCTATAAATACATGTTGAGAGCCCTAACCCTAGGTGTGCCTTCACGTGTCTTCGAAGTGCCTCTCAAGTCTCCGCCAAGCTCGTCCCTGCCCCTGCAGCCATCGACCTTGAAGCTTTGAAGAATCACCAAATCTCTCTCTCTCTTTTCTCTTGTTTTCTCTAAGATCTATTAAAGTGAAGTCTTACCTCTTGTACTCTACATTCAAAGAAGTAATCTCTAAACCCTATTCAGTTCTTATTCCTTTCTTTCTTATGAGTTTATCAAACCTTACTTTGATGATCTCTTTAACCATGCTAGAGTAGTTTTCTAGTTGGGTTTAAAGGGTTAATCAAAGGGGGAATATGGCCGATCGTTTAGGTGGCAATATCTAGGGTTTTGTTTGATCTTTTACACTGTATTCTTTCTAAGTAAGTTGTTTTTTAATGCATGTAGTTAGATTCATGTCCTAACTCGTGATCCCAAGTGTTTAAATTGCTCACAAGGTTGTTTAATACGCTAGACCTAGCTTACGAATGTGTATGGTGTTATAACAAGCACACACCACTTAGTTATTGGGCTTTATGGACTAGAATCGAACTTGATCTTATTGCTTTGATATGTGCATCGTTGCCTGCGTTAGTTGAGTAACGGAGTATAAGGATTTTAGCCTACTAATTCTATAACATAGAGTTAGCCGAATCTTAGCGTTTCGTATGTCCGAGACTTGGAAGTAAACAAACCTAATTCTCATATTACATAGATAGCGATTATTGAACCCCCTGCGATACCCTTGATGCCCAACGTTTGTCTCTCATAGTTTTCTTACGTTATTTACTTGCTTTCTACTTTGCTTTCTTATTGCTTTCTCATTTACTTTTACTTGCATTCGTGACACCACAACCAACTCCCTTTTATTGTTTTGTCCTAGCTTTACTTTGTCTTAATAAGCTTGTCCAAACTACTTCCCTCTCTGTGGATTCGATACCCTAAGTACTACGATTGACTGTTGTGCACTTGCAGCTTATTGATCGTGTTATTTGGGATTTTTAAAACCTGATATACGTGTCCCACACGACCGCAGGTCAAGTTTTTGGCGGCGTTGCTGGGGAGAGATTGTTAGTTCCACAAGTTTAAGGACTAGGTAAACTCTAGGACTTTTGCTTTTTAATTTTTAGTTTTGATTTTCACTGTTTCAGGAAACCTCAAAGATGATTCCGAGAGCTTACCCCGAAGTATATCAAAACCTTACACTTTCGGAGTTCGTAGCACTACAAGAGCTTTCGAGCGACCACATGTACGGACTACCTCTTGGTACGTAAGAACTGACCCACGGTGCATACCGCACTCACCCTCACTCACCCGAAGCCGCCACCATTGGAGACTTTGAGCTGCTCGGACCGTCCCGCAGAAGCCACCGCTGGACCGGCCACGAAGCCCGTGACCGGGGTGACCCCTTCTGTCCGGACCGGTCATGAGGCACACTAACCGGTCTGGCCCCTGCCCGACCACTTCATGTCTTCCACCACGTCGTTCGATCCTCTGGAGATCGAACCATTGGGAGACACCATTCCCCACGTCATGGAGCTGCAAACCATGATGGAGAGTACTGCTATCCGCAAGAAGTAATGAGTGTAGACGTCACCCGAACAACTACCCATTCCGTAACCATGAGTCATTCGTTCCAAGGAGAGAAGCCACGGAGGAAAAACTTATGGAGATCATGCAACAGTTACTTGAAATCCAAGAGAAGGGCGTGAAGGAGATTGATTCGAAATTCACGGAGATGAAAGCCGAATTCGATTCAAAGATTGATGCACTTACCGTCGACATCAAACGTGTAGAAGAACAAGTTGGTGATGTCAAGGATGAACTCATAAACCACTTTGAGGACATTCAAGACCACAACACCAAGATCATCAACATGGGATACTCTATTGATACCGTGGAGAGCCATCTAATGTGGAGGACTGAGGAGATTCAAGAAGGATTGACTAATCCTACTAAGTTTCCCGAGTGGGAAAGTGACCAATCCTACCATGACGAAGAGAAAGAAGCCACAGCCCCTGATGAGAATCATACCACCGATTCTAAGTCTACGGAGAAAGACTACCCCGCCGATGAAGAAAAAGCTTATTTCAATGAGAAGATCAATGAAAGCCGTTTTGAAGACTATTCAAGAGGGAATGATGAGTTTACCAAATCATCTAGTTAAGAAGATGATGGAGATGAGGAGGAAGAACTCAAAGACGCCTACTCTTGTATGACAATTCGGATTCCTAATGAAGAAGTTCCCAAAAATACCGATTTTGGACAACTTCGGAATCAAGGAGAAGCTACCTTCCAAGGTAATCTTAGACCACCACCACTAAAGTTTTCTCATTGTGTTAGTGAAGATTGGGAGCCCAGCCGAAGAAGCCGTGAAGGACGTTTTCATTCACCTTATCCAAGGAGAGCCGAGAACGACCAAGAGAGGTTCACACCGAACCGTCTCTCTTTTCACCAACCAAACCCGCCTATTCAAGACAATTCGATCTGGTGTACCATGGAGGCAGAAAAGTCATGAGGTGAGACTTGAGAGCTTAATGAGCCAACACTTGGATCAACAAGCTTTGGACACGAGAACACTACACGCACGAATCGATAAGATCGATAGTGTTTTTTCGGGTAGGATCGATGAACTTTCTTCTAAGACCAGAAGATTGGGAGATCTTGTTGACAGAGATTCTGTCGGTATGGAAAGGAGAATCCAGAGGCTTGAAAAGAGTCAAGAGAGAGACCTTAAAAACTCTCAAAGCAATGCCAAAAGCATTGGTGAATTGGCAATCCGGATTAGTGAAGAAAAGGTGAAGAACGATTCTAGATTCGGAGATCTTTCCGATAAAGAGTCTACTATGCGTGAGCTCATAAAAAAGATTAGAGAAGACGCCGAAGAAACCAACGCCAAGGTTGGAGATCTAAGCAAACGGTGTGAGTTGCTAGGAGAAACACTTCTCGACGAGATCGATAGTCTACTTGATCCATTACATAGATTGATCTTGGATCTTGATGAGACAGTCGTGGGTAAGGTGCGGTTTGGAGATGATTCTCGCATTGATATAAAAGGTAAATGGTCAATTCAATTTGCATTTGGAGATGGTAAGGGGAAGGTGCTAAAAAATTTAAAGAATGTATACTTTATACCGGATTTAAAGAGAAATATTGTAAGCCTTGGTCAGGCCACGCGGAGGCAAGGTGTGAGGTGCGAATGAAAGAAGATTCCTTGAATCTCTATGATCGGTCTGGAAATGTGTTGGTGAAGACAACAAGGTCTAAGAATTGTCTATACAAGGTCATTCTGCAAGTTGAGAATCTCAAATGCTTACAATTGATGTCACCAACCGAGTCAACTATGTGGCATTCACGACTTGAACACACTAACTTGGAGACAATGAAGATGATGGTTGATGTCACCAACCGAGTCAACTATGTGGCATTCACGCAAGCAACTTCTTTTCGAGCCACTCAAAACCTTGAGCTTATTCACGGAGACCTTTGTGGGCCTATCACACCTTCCACTCCGGCTCAAAAGAAGTATGTCTTTGTCCTCATTGAAGATCATTCACGTTACATGTAGACAATCCTTTTGAAAGAGAAGAGTGAGTCATTTGAAAATTCAAAATGTTCAAAGCACTTGTGGAACAAGAAACCAGAGCAACAATCAAGACACTTCGAACATACAGGGGAGGAGAATTCGTGTCAAATGAATTTCAAGCTTACTGTGATGAACATGGCATCAAAACACACTTGACTGCACCTTATTCTCCTCAGCAAAACGGTGTCGTCGAAAGACGTAATAGAACTCTTTTAGAGATGACTAGGAGTATCTTGAAGCACATGAACATACCAAATTCACTAAGGGGAGAGGCTATGAGACATGCTACCTATTTTATTAATAGGATTGCAACAAGATCATTGACTCAAATGACTCCATATGAAGTGTTTAAAGGGAAGAAACCAAACCTTGAGCATCTTAAAGTTTTTGGCTGCATTGGTTATGCAAGAACAGAGACTGTTGGGAGAAAGAAACTTGATGACAGGTCAAGAACGTTGGTACACCTCAGAACAGAGCCTGGCACGAAAGCTTACTGTTTGTATGATCCTACAACCAAGAAAATAGTTGTAAGCCGTGATGTTATTTTTGATGAAAGTAAAGGATGGATCTGGAACAATGGAGAAAGAGAAGCACATAGAAACTCCGAAACATTCTTTATTAGCTTAGGAGAGTTTGGTAATAAAGGCATAAGAGACATTGATACACCTAGAACAGAGGTAGGTACACAGAACACTCAAACTGCAGATGAGGACGTGATAGGAGTAGAAGATGATATAGAAGAAGGATAAATGGAGATGCTCTGAGTAATGAGCATAGTGTTGAAGATGAAAGGAAACAAACACCACAACCTCAACTGAGAAGATAAGAAAGACCGAGTGTAAAACCAGTGTACTTGAATGATTATGTCTTTGTTGCAGAAACAGAGTGTGAAAGACTTTTGATGGTAATTAATGAGGAACCATGGGACTTTAACGAAGCTAGAGAGTAGAAAGTTTGGACAGATGCTTGCAAAGAAGAGCTCTCATCAATAGAAAATAATAAAACATGGAACTTGGTTAGTCTTCCCATAGGAGTTAAGCCAATTGGCTTAAAGTGGGTCTTCAAAGTGAAAAGGAATGCAGACGGGAGTATTAACAAGCATAAAGCACGATTAGTCGCCAAAGGGTATGTTCAGAGACAAGGCATTGATTTTGATGAGGTGTTTGCTCATGTGGCACGTATTGAAACTGCTCGCTTTATCATTGCTTTGGCGGCTTCTAATGGTTGGGAAATACATCATCTTGATGTTAAGACCGCGTTTCTACATGGAGAGTTGGAAGAATAATTTTATGTCAGTCAACCTGAAGGATTTATTGTTGCGGGTAGTGTTGGTGTCGGATCCCGCACCAGAAGTCCGAGACCAACCAAAGATTGCCACGTAGTCAAGATAATGGCCCATAAAGGATAAAGCCCATTGGACCCGTGAGCCGAAGGAACGGTCGAAGTGGTTATCACCACTTCGAGAATCCGAAGTGACTGCGCTTCGACATGAGTTCGGTGTAGAAGACACGGGTAAGTCGGTTCAAGGACACTTGGGCCAAAAGGCGAGGCCCATGAAGATCAGAGTCAACTCAAATTCAAACGTTGAGCATTAAAGTCAAAGATCAAAACGGACACATTTAAGAGGGAATAATTGTACTTAATTATTCATTTTAATGTCGTTTCTCTATGTATAAATATAAAGGCCAATGACCATGTAAAGGGGAGATCTCCCTCTTGAGCAAGAAATACTATAGCAATTTTTGTAGCAATTCATAAGCCTTTTACATTCTTATTTTTTGTCCCTCAAGAATAATCTTTCCTATTTAATAAAAATACTTGAGTGTGTGAATCCGACATCCACATTTTGGCGCCGTCTGTGGGGACAGAGGATTCTTGAGTGGTCAGATTTTTCTTTACTACATTCCCGAGATAAGCAGCAATGTCCGGAGGAGACGCCGTTGAGACATCATTGGCCAAAACCCTCAAAGCTATGCAGCAAACCATGTCGGACATATCACAAAAGTTCTCGGATGTGGAAAAGGCTGTCGATACGTTGCAAACATCCCAGGTATCTCTTAGTCAAAACGTCAATACTATACAAACTCGTGTTCGCTTTTTAAGTGCAGGAAATCCTGTGGGAATCCGAAGGAGGATACTCAACTCGCCAAGTTCCGTTGCGCGAAATGAAACCAGCGGACAAACAACTCTTGGTACTACTAATAATGTAGTTCAGCCATTGGATGGAGAGGCACAGCTCGAAGATGAAGGTCAACTTGCAGATCAATACGAGCAGGAAAACCTCGACCAGTTCGAGACTATGAGGAAGGTTAGCCAAGAACTAAAAGAAATGAAGTCAAAGTTCCATCAGGCTACAAGTTCGGAGCCGGATATCAATCGAGTCATTGAAGAAGCTAGGCGAACACCTTTCATCTCGCGAATTGCGAGTTTGAGAATCAAAGATTCCCGGAAGCTCAAGTTGGACCCTTACAGCGGATTGGAGGATCCAAAGAGCTATCTCGCAGCTTTTCTGATCGCTGCTGGAAGAGTCGAATTGGATGAAGCTGATGAGGATGCAGGTTACTACAAGCTTTTTTCGGAAAATATATGCGGCCAAGCTTTAATGTGGTTCACCCAATTAGAGCCGGGTTCGATCAGCAATTTCGACGAGCTATCAGCTGTATTCTTAAAGCAATATTCCATCCTTATGGATAAAAGCGTTTCGGATGCCGATCTTTGGAACTTATCACAAGGATCAAATGAATCACTTCGAGTTTTCATCACCAAGTTCAAAGGAGTGCTGTCAAAGCTCCCAAGAATCTCACAACAATCAGCTTTATCTGCCTTACGAAAAGGATTGCGACATGATTCAAGATTTAAAGAAGATTTAATACTTCATAAACCAGACACAATTCAGGATGCACTCTTCCGCGCAAACAACTAGATGGAGGTAGAGGACGAAAAAGAAAATTTTGCCAAAAGAAATAAGCAAGAGAAGCCGGCAATCACCGTCCCTACCAAGAAGTTCGAACCCAGGGAGAACAAAGGACCAAAGAAATTTGGGTCGCAACCCTTCAACAGTACCGTCAGAAAGCAATTCCAAGGGAAAGGAAGATCAAACACTTGGGTCCATGATGAAAGTTTATATTGCGACATTCATAAGGTGACCGGACATTTAACCAAGGATTGTAGCGTTCTTAAAAGGCACCTCGCAGAGCTTTGGGCCAGTGGAGATCTTTCCAAATTCGATATAAAAGATTTTGTGAAGGAATACCACAAAGCAAAGGAAAATTCCAAATATCAAAATTCCAAAAGACCAAGGTTAACCAACGAGGAAGAACCAAGGAATTCTAAGGGTAAGATCAATGTTATTCTAGGAGGTTCCAAATTTTTTCGAGATTCGATAAGTTCCATCAAGAAACATAGACGAAATGTCCTACTCAAAGCAAGCTTGAGCGAAGAAGTCGATTTTCAAGGTGCATCAATATCATTTAATGAAGAAGAAACGCGGCACCTCGAAAGACCTCATGATGATGCCCTAGTCATTACCCTAGACGTTGCCAACTTTGAAGTATCAAGGATCCTTATAGATACAGGCAGTTCGGTCGACTTGATCTTTTTAAGTACCTTAGAAAGAATGGGAATTAGTCGGGCGGACATAGTAGGACCTCCGTCTCCATTAGTTGCATTCACAAGTGAGTCAGCCATGTCTCTTGGGACAATCAAGCTACCGGTCCTTGCCAAAAAGGTATCGAAGATCGTGGACTTCGTTGTCTTCGATAAGCCCGCAGCTTACAACATCATTCTCGGGACTCCCTGGATTTATCAAATGAAAGCAATCCCCTCTACATATCATCAATGTATCAAATTTCCAACATCAAGAGGAGTGGAAACAATTCGGGGAGATCAAGAAGCTTCACGGACGTGTTATCTAGCTAGCCACCGTATGAAGATTCAATAGCAATTAACGAAGCCCGCAAAAGAGGGACTAAGAACAAAATTTCCTAGCGGGCAGAAAAAAGATGATGTAGTAATTGAAGTGGTGTTGGAAGAAGACAAACCGGACCGGAAAATTCGAATTGGGGCAACTTTGACTGGCCAAATAAAAGAAGCTTTGATCGAACTTTTGAGAAAAAACATAACATCATTCGCATGGTCAGCGGCAGATATGCCTGGCATAGATCCAAGCATAATTTGTCATGAACTAAACGTGGATCCAAGCTTCAAGCCGGTGAAACAAAAAAGAAGAAAGCTCGGAGTGGAGCGAGCAAACATAGTAAATGACGAAGTAGATAAACTTTTGAAAATAGGGTCCATAAGAGAAGTGCAATACCCGGAGTGGGTAGCAAATGCTGTCGTTGTCAAGAAGAAGAATGGAAAAGATAGGGTTTTTATCGACTTCACAGACCTCAATAAAGCATGTCCCAAAGACAGTTTCCCGCTCCCACATATAGATCGACTTGTAGAGTCCACCGCTGAGAACGAGCTGTTAACATTCATGGACGCCTTCTCGGGTTATAATCAAATAATGATGAACCCCGAAGACCAAGAAAAAACGTCATTTATCACTGATAGAGGTATTTATTGTTACAAGGTAATGCCTTTTGGTTTGAAAAATGCAGGAGCAACTTATCAACGGTTGATTAACAAAATGTTCCATAATCATCTCGGCAAGACAATGGAAGTCTACATAGATGATATGTTGGTTAAGTCGTTAAAGAAAGAAGATAACATTAAGCATTTAGAGGAATGTTTTGATATTCTCAATAAATATCAAATGAAGCTGAACCCGGCGAAGTGCACATTCGGAGTCCCATCCGGAGAATTTCTTGGCTATATTGTGACAGAAAGAGGGATTGAAGCCAATCCAAATCAAATTAACGCTTTTCTAAATATGTCATCTCCAAGAAACTTCAAGGAAGTACAACGGTTGACTGGGCGGATCGCGGCTTTGAATCGTTTTATCTCAAGATCAACAGATAAGTCGTTACCTTTCTACCAAATTCTAAAAGGAAACAAAGGATTCCTTTGGGACGAGAAGTGTGAAGAAGCTTTTGGGCAGCTTAAGGCATACTTAACCACTCCACCTATACTCTCCAAACCAGAAGCGGATGAAAAACTTTATTTGTACGTGTCGGTTTCAAACCATGCGGTTAGTGGAGTCTTGGTTCGGGAGGACCGCGGGGAACAGAAACCAATTTATTACGTAAGTAAGGCAATGACAGATCCGGAAACCAGATACACAATGATGGAAAAACTCGCACTCGCGGTGGTGACTTCGGCTCGGAAGCTGCGCCCATATTTTCAATCCCATCCGGTTGAAGTATTAACCAACCAACCACTCCGAACAATACTTCATAGTCCAAGTCAGTCCGGACGTTTGGCGAAATGGGCAGTGGAATTAAGCGAGTACGATATAGAATTCAAAAGCCGGATCAGTATGAAAGCTCAGGTTTTAGCAGACTTCTTGACCGAGCTACCAATACCTGGAACGATAGAGCAACCGGAGAACCAAACTTGGAAATTACATGTAGATGGGTATTCAACAAAGCAAGGATCCGGAGTGGGAATCAAGTTGGAGTCTCCAACATCAGAAATTCTAGAACAGTCATTCCGGTTGTTATTCAATGCCTCCAACAATGAGGCAGAATACGAAGCCCTGATTGCCGGACTTCGATTGGCACAAAGAGTTGGAGCTAAGGAAATAGTGGCTTATTGTGATTCACAATTAGTAGTTAACCAGTTTAATGGAAACTATGAAGCCAAGGACTCAAGAATGGAAGCGTACCTCGAAGTGGTGAAGGATCTATCTAAAAATTTCTCGAAATTCGAATTAATCCGCATACCTCGGGGGGAGAATACAACTGCGGACGCACTTGCCGCATTGGCGTCAACATCAGATCCTGAGTTGAAAAGAGTTATTCCAGTGGAATGCATTTCGGAGTGAAGCATTCAAGACAACAAAGAAACCCTCGTCGTTACAAGGTCTCGAGCAGCGGTACGTGACCGTGGCGAACCAGAGATCGAACCTCCGCCCAACAAACGGAGGAAGTCAAGGGGATCAAACACATCTAACAAAGAACCCGTTGTCTTAGCAGAAGATGTGATTCCAGAAACGATATTAGAAACCGAGCCGTTAATCGAGGAGGATGTTCTTGAACCAAACAAACATCCCGAACCGGAGCCACGAGTATTTCACAAGGTTGACCAAATTCCGGCTAAAGACTGGGGGGCTGACTGGAGGGAGCCAATAAAGCACTACATCATGACAGGCGAGCTCCCAAAGAATAAGTGGCAGGCCAGGAAAATGAAAATCGTTAGCGCGAAATTTTGTCTATCAAAGGATGCATTATATAGAAGAGGTGTCAGTGATCCTTACCTATTATGCATTTTTGGGCCCGAAGTCGAAATCGTCATGAGCGAAGTGCATGAAGGATTATGTGGGAGTCATTCATCAAGAAGAGCTATGGCTTTTAAAGTTAAAAGAATGGGATACTATTGGCCCACTATTATCACGGATTGTGTTAAATTTGCCCAAAGATGTAAGCGCTGCCAACTCCATGCACCATTGATCCATCAACCTTCGGAGTTATTCTCTTCCATCTCCGCCCCGTACCCGTTTATGAGATGGTCAATGGACATCATTTGACCATTGCACAGATCAACTCGAGGTGTACAATACCTTTTGGTCTTGACAGACTACTTTTCGAAGTGGATTGAAGCTGAGGCATATGTTGGCATCAAGGATTCAGCGGTAAAGGCTTTCATTTGGAAGAATATTATATGTCGACATGGAGTTCCATATGAAATAGTCACCGATAACGGGCCACAATTCATTTCACAAGAGTTTGATGCCTTTTGTGCGGACTGGGGAATCAAAGTCAGTTACTCTACTCCACGATATCCGCAAGGAAACGGTCAAGCTGAAGCCGCGAACAAGACAATATTGAGCAATCTCAAGAAACGTTTGAATCATCTAAAGGGAGGATGGTACGAAGAACTCCAACCCGTCCTATGGGCCTATCGTACAACCCCTAGGCGACCTACCGGAGAAACTCCATTCTCTTTGGCTTATGGCATGGAGGCAGTAGTACCAGCTGAACTCAACGTGCCCGAACTTCGCCGAACAGAAGCACCATTAAATGAGGAAGAAAATTCAGCAATGCTTAATGATTCACTAGATACCATAAATGAAAGGCGTGATCAAGCTTTGATTCGGATTCAGAATTACCAGCAGGCAGCAGCCCGATATTACAATTCTAAAGTTAAAAGTAGGCCGTTCTTCGTGGGAGATTATGTGTTAAGGCGTGTTTTTGACAACAAAAAAGAAGAAGGTGCCGGTAAACTCGGTATTAATTGGGAAGGACCTTACATTATTACCGAAGTGGTTCGGAACGGTGTTTATAGGTTGAAAGACTTAGAATACAGTCCAGTCAAGCGACCTTGGAATGTGATCAACCTAAAGAAGTTTTATGTTTAAAGCTACATGCATTTTTTATGTACATGAACTACGGTGTGGCTTGATCCCGAAATGGGTACGTAGGCAGCTCGGAAACGAGTTCAGCTATTAATAAAAATTTGTTTTATTTCTGTATTAAAGGGAAAGGTTCGGCTATGCGAACATACAAGGGATTGGAAATAGAGCGTTTATTCAAACAAAAAAAAAGATGGAATGTCCCTCATCGAACACTTCGGGTTATGGAGATCTTGTTGACGAGCAGAACACTTCAACTCCTTGACCAGCAAGGTCGAGGATTGGCATCATGCAGTCCGGAATTTGAGCGAAGTCAGAGATTCCAAGCTCGACCCATTCTCCAGGGTGAGATTCAAGGACGTGAAGATCTCTTGATACCGTAGTAAGCCTGCGTTGCATCCGGTTAATCTTCTTCCGGAGTCTCCTCTTTTCCAACGTAAGCTTCCGATGTTGAAGCGCAAGTGCCTCTATGAATGCCATCGCTGTTCCTTGGTCTCTGATTGGGAGATCCCTGATCAAAGCACATGGAGCTCGGATCTGGGATCTTAAGAAGCCGCGAGGTGGAAGAGGCCGCCTATTTGGTTCATTTGGGGCATCTTCGTTTATCATTCCGATCCTGGAGAAGTCGGGCATAGATTCTAAACTTCGAAGGTTGAACTCCATACCTGCTAAAATGAAAAAGAGTGGTGAGGAGAAAAGAGAAGTTGAGACTATAATTTATAGGAATATCGTATTCCTAGAAAGCTGCGGATTCTATCCTAGTAATGGAGTGATTCGCGGAGAGATTTATGCCTTTAAACCGATCCTGCATTAAAAGACGCATCTCCGAGAATATTTGAAGAGTAAGGAAAATTGCAAATGTTTCCATAAATAAAAAGGGGCCGAAGCCCATTACGAGTTCAAAATAAGTGAAGAAATTAGAGAAAATTTATGGAAGAGGCTCAGGAACAGGCTCCTTCATCGCCGGTTTAGTTTTCGAAGTGGACGCCTTGTTCTTGGCATCCACTTCGGGATGATCCCGAACGCGTTTTCGACTGGTGCTGGTCTCCTCCTCGTCTTCTTCCTCGCTATCGGATGGAACGGTATGGACCGGAACATTCACGGGACCCAGAACTCCTTTAGCACGGAGATACATCCGGAGCATCTTCGGGATCTTAGCGACAGAATCAAAGTTCCGCCATTCCCATTGAAAGGGGTCACTTTCCAAAGCCCGTATCTTCCTCTCCACCCGAGCAATGCGAGCCTCGAGTGTTTGCCTTTTCAGGCCTAGCCGCTGTCTCTCTTCACACAAGCGACGGTGTTTGTCGGCGACCTAGCATAAAGATGAATGAATAAGATGAAACAAAAGTTTTTAATCAAAGACGACAGATATTAACCTTGTCAATAAAGTCGCAAGCCTCTTTCTTCTCCTTTGAAGGAAAGTGAAAGACGGCGTGAGGGAAAAGAACGCCGACCGGTTCAAAGCCGTCGCCGGACAAGAAGAGTGGGCTACCGGGATCAATAGGAGCTATGTTTTCGTTTTCCATTAATATGATGTTATGAAGTTTCTTGAGGAAAGATCAAAGCCGGACAAACTCCTATTTATAATAGGGTTAAGGTTTGCCTTGGGAATGAAAATTCAATAATGGTGGCGTGCCCTAGTGGTTTAAACCATTTTTGGAAAATCGAGAAAAGGCAATTATTGCATTAAAGACGAGCCGCTTTTCCTACTTTCAAGAAATAAGAAGGGAAAGAGCAACCGTCGCATTAACTACAAAAGTTTCTAAGGCCCAAGCCCAATAAATTTGCCGAGTTGACTAAACCCGAAGTGGGGAACTCGCGTTAAGCCGAGCTCAGTTCTCGCATTCTAAAGAGAAAGGTCTGATCAGCCTAAAAATCTCGAAAGCATAACCACAAGGCCACAAAAGGTTAAAAGCGGACTTTGCAAACCCGCACATAATTTTAACCAAACCTCCTTTGGGTCAAAACCTAGAAAGGTTTAAAAGCCTCCTCAGGCAAATATCTTTTTCAAAAGAAATAATAAAGCCTCCTTAGGCAAAAACAAGTTCGAAATTAAGTTTTAAAAATAAATGGGACAATTCCCAATTTAAAGTGGACGCAGCCACTACGAAGTAACAGCCACCTCGGACTCCGGCTAGGCAGTCGAAGTTTCATTCGCCTCCTTGGCTGGTGCTTGGTCAGATGGGGCTCCTGGTCCGCCCTCCACAGTACAACCATCCTCCGGGGTGACCGCCGGTGTCGCAGGAACTTCGGGTGGGACGACATCTTCCGTCTCACTTGAGCCTGGGAAGGGCAGTCCCAGTTAGTTTTTAAAAAACATAAGGTAAGAAAAAGGTAGTAAGTGTCAGAAGCCAAGCGTTACCTGCCCAATCTAGACCCGATTCACTAATAGGAGGCGATTCAGTGAAGAATTCCTCGAAGTCCTGCGGGTTGAAGGTCGAAGTAGGAAGAGCTGCCAAGCGACTCCGCTTTTCAGAAAGATTAGCTGACAGTTTGGTCCTCTCTTGCTCCTCGGAGAAATCTGTATCATGGATTTGATCCAACAAGATCAGGTTGCTCTCGTGCTCCTTGATGTCTGATTCCAAATCTGACCTAGCTTTCTCGGTCTGCATGAAGTGGATGGCCCCCTGGATCAACTCCATCCCGCGTCCCTTAACCTCTTTTCTGGCTTTCGATGCCGACCTCGCCAACTCGGAATCACGCAATTTGGCAATCGCCTTGTACTTCGCGTTAAGCTCAATAAGCTGGTTGTTCAGGGTATCGGCGGTTGATTCGGATTCATGAAGTCTACCCTGAACACCAGAAAGCTCATCCTGGAGTTTGAAATTTTGGTCGTACTGGTCCTGCAGCTCCCCCTTTATCTTCGCAAGCTCGGATGATAGACCATCAACCTTGTCCTCCAAATCATGCTTGGAGTCGGTAGAAGAACGGAGGTCAGCCTCGAGATTAGAAAACTTGCCCTTCCACGTGTCGATCTCCTTCTCCCGACCAATGACCAGCCCCTCATAATGTTCAATCATGTCATTAAGCTCACTATTAGCCTGGCATTATGCATAAAACCGGGATGGTGAGTCATTTTGATGAACGGCAGCACAATCGGAAAAATAAAGCGGAACTAACCCGAGATGAATGATAAGCATGAAGCAAATAGCGCTCACGAATCGCAGGGCGCCACTTGTCGAAGTCTGGCAAGATCGAACCCGATCGGGTCTTGAAGCATCGAAAGACGCTGCCTTCTTTCTCCATAGCTGCGAAGGAGGAAGAGTTGTAAAAATCGGAATCTGAATAGAGACAAGAACTTTTAAGTATGTGTAAATCACCAAACCTAAAAGCGATTTGACTTGAGGGACAAGAGCAGGCTTTAACCTCGAGGAAGCATCTCGAGATTCAGAATCTCCCTTTTTGGGAGATGCGCTCCGGACAGTCTTTTCGCTGTCAGGCTGGGAAAAGGAAGACATATCAACCGGTCTAGGAGGACCCATTGGTTCAGTAGGAGGGGATGATCGAGGTGAACGGTCAGTCCGGGCCCTTGACTTCTCCCTTCGCGGGGAAGAGTCACTACGAGAGGACTTGTCTCTCTTCCTGCGAACCAAGTTCTTAAGAGGTTCATTGCTAAAGTCATCTCGGAAAGGACGAGGTAAATCACGGCGAGGAGATCGGTCCCTCCGAGAAGAAAGTTCGTCACGACGATCGCGACGAGGAGTTAATCTGAAAGAAGCGACGGATCTGGCTCTTTCGGAGCTGCCATCATCAACCAGCAGGGTCCTACTGTAGTCCTTCTTATCTATAGAAGCCGCAAGAAACTCTTTCTTCTCCTCACAAGCCGCAGTTATCGGCTTGGAGAGCACCTTACGCTTGGCCACAAGGGCCCGAGATGACATCCCCTGAGTTGAGGGAGGAGGCGGAAGTTGGTGAAGTTGACCTGGGGGACTCATTCTGAGCCTGTGGTTGGCTTCTAAAAATCGTTCAAGAGTGAAAGAATTCCAAAGGGTTTCCCCTTCGAGAATTATTTTGAAGAATTCAATGAATGCGTCAGATGGGAGAGTCGGAGCGACGAAAGCTGCGAAATGAAATAACGGTTTTAGTCAATAAAGATAATAAAACAACCGGGAAAGATATGGGCGACCTAATCTCTACCAGGTTTCGCAGACCACTTCGAAGGGAGAAAATCTGCAAGATTTCCAATCGAAGCGGGAGTTTTCTTAATCAGAAACCAAGGATGGTGCCAATTTTCATCCTTGTTCGGAAGATGCGAAATGATGTTCCTGTTGGCGTTTGGATATGCTGAGAAATACCCCGTTTTCTTTGATGAACTTCTCACGCTTAGAAGCTCATTTAGCTCAGTGACTCCGATAACGTATCCGGCCTCCGCCGCGATTGTTATAATTCCAAGGATAGTACGAAGAAGATTAGGGGTTAATTGAGGAAGAGCAATTTCAAGAGCCGCTAGGTAACAAACTAGGGCTTCGGGAAGGGGAAAGGTCAGCTCGCAACCTTTAAAATAGATCTCGTATACACAGAAGTAGCCGTCGCGGTGGCTTTCTGGGGACTCCGTACGATCAGCTATCTGCGCCTCCGCCATAATTCCCGGTGGGATTCGGCAGAGCTCCTTCAATCGTTCAAGGGATTGAAGGGTGCAGGTGGATCTATAGTGCGGACCGGCAATATCATTAGGGCGGGTGCACTCATCATTGCTAGAACTCCTCTCATCGAAAGACGGAGACTCGGGTCTATCGGAATCGGAAGTCATTGGGAAGAATAAAAAATTCAAGTTTCGGGAAAAAGAAAATTTAGAGAGAGAAGTAGAAGGAGTTTTAACCACAAAGATCAAGAGTAAAAGTAAGAATGAAAAAGAAGGTTACCTCACGCAAGCTAGGTGATAATGATGGAACCGTCTTGGGAATCGTGGAAGAAGTGGGAAGGTTTTTCCCGCTTTAATAGTAAATAATCGATATATGGTCATAATGACGACATATGTCACGCGACTAAATAAGGGTAGCGCCGAAATTAAAGGACTGGTGGGATCTTGGCGGGAAAAAATCAGAAGATTCCTCGGAACGCAATCTTTGGTCATTAAAGCATTTAAAGTCCTCCGAATTGGAATAGCACTTCGAAGAACTTGGGGGGCTAATTGTTGGTATCGGATCCCGCACCAGAAGTCCGAGACCAACCAAAGATTGCCACGTAGTCAAGATAATGGCCCATAAAGGATAAAGCCCATTGGACCCGTGAGCCGAAGGAACGGTCGAAGTGGTTATCACCACTTCGAGAATCCGAAGTGACTGCGCTTCGACATGAGTTCGGTGTAGAAGACACGGGTAAGTCGGTTCAAGGACACTTGGGCCAAAAGGCGAGGCCCATGAAGATCAGAGTCAACTCAAATTCAAACGTTGAGCATTAAAGTCAAAGATCAAAACGGACACATTTAAGAGGGAATAATTGTACTTAATTATTCTTTTTAATGTCGTTTCTCTATGTATAAATATAAAGGCCAATGGCCATGTAAAGGGGAGATCTCCCTCTTGAACAAGAAATACTATAGCAATTTTTGTAGCAATTCATAAGCCTTTTACATTCTTATTTTTTGTCCCTCAAGAATAATCTTTCCTATTTGATAAAAATACTTGAGTGTGTGAATCCGACATCCACAGGTAGTGAAAATAAAGTCTATAAGTTGAACAAAGCTCTTCACGGTTTAAGGTAAGCACCTAGAGCTTGGAATGATAAGTTAAACACAATTCTCAGAGAATTCAAGTTTCATAAGTGCTCAAAGGAACCATCACTATCTCAAAGGGAAGAGAAAGGGCATCTACTCATTGTGGCAGTGTACGTAGATGATTTACTGGTTGCAGGATCTTCTTTAAAATTGATACGGAAATTTAAGAGAGAAATGGCAACAAAATTTGAGATGAGTGACCTTGGAAAATTGACTTATTACCTTGGAATTGAAGTGCATCAACATGAAGGTGGCATTAGTCTTAAGCAAGAAAGGTATGCAGAAAAGATATTGGGAGAAACGGGAATAGAAGGCTGCAATCTTTCTCATATTCCAATCGAGATGAACTTACAATTGTCTAAGTCTAAGAATAAGAAGGGTATCAATGAGAAAGATTACAGAAGAAGTATTGGTTGTCTTCGTTACTTGATTCACACGCGTCCGGATCTCTCTTATATTGTTGGGGTCTTGAGCATGTATATGCAAGAGCCCAAGGAATCTCATGGAGCAGCATTGAAGCAAGTCTTGAGGTCCGTACGTGGAACCACCTCTCTTGGACTCTTGTTCAAATGAACAGACAAGATAAATTTGGGTTATAGTGATAGCTCGC
This sequence comes from Arabidopsis lyrata subsp. lyrata, assembly GCF_000004255.2. Taxonomy (NCBI): domain Eukaryota; kingdom Viridiplantae; phylum Streptophyta; class Magnoliopsida; order Brassicales; family Brassicaceae; genus Arabidopsis; species Arabidopsis lyrata. Next base: position 3,762,768 of record NW_003302552.1, read on the forward strand.
ATAATGTTGACTTGGATGATGGTAGAAGCACAACGGGTCACATTTTCTTTCTTGATGACTGTTCTATTACTTGGTGCTCTCAAAAACAAGAAACAGTGGCTATGTCTTCTTGTGAAGCTGAATTCATGGCGGCCACGGAAGCTGCAAAACAAGCTATATGGTTTAAAGAGTTGTTGATTGAAATACTAAACACTGAAGGTAAGAAGGTCTTGTTGAGAATTGACAAAAAATCGGCTATAGCTTTGACAAAGAACCCGGTGTTTCATGGGATAAGTAAACGCATACATAGAACGTATCATTTCATTAGAGAATGTGTTGAAAATGAGCTAGTGGAGGTAAAGCATGACCTGCGGTCGTGTGGGACACGTATATCAGGTTTTAAAAATCCCAAATAACAGGATCAATAAGCTGCAAGTGCACAGCAGTCAATCGTAGTACTTAGGGTATCGAATCCACAAAGAGAGAAGTAGTTCGGACAAGCTTATTAAGACAAAATAAAGCTAGGACAAAACAATAAAGGGGAGTTGGTTGTGGTGTCACGAATGCAAGTAAAAGTAAATGAGAAAGTAATAAGAAAGCAAAGTAGAAAGCAAGTAAATAACGTAAGAAAACTATGAGAGACAAACGTTGGGCATCAAGGGTATCGCAGGGGGTTCAATGATCGCTATCTAAGTAATATTAGAATTAGGTTTGTTTACTTCCAAGTCTCGGATATACAAAACACTAAGATTCGGCTAACTCTATGTTGTAGAATTAGTCGGCTAAAATCCTTATACTCCGTTACTCAACTAACGCAGGCAACGACGCACATATCAAAGCAATAAGATCAAGTTCGATTCTAGTCCATAAAGCCCAATAACTAAGTGGTGTGTGCTTGTTATAACACGATACACATTCGTAAGCTAGGTTTAGCGTATTAAACAACCTTGTGAGCAATTTAAACACTTCGGATCACGAGTTAGGACATGAATCTAACTACATGCATTAAATACAGTGTAAACGATCAAACAAAACCCTAGATATTGCCACCTAAACGATCAGCCATATTCCCCCATGATTAACCCTTTAAACCCAACTAGAAAACTACTCTAGCATGGTTAAAGAGATCATCAAAGTAAGGTTTGATAAACTCATAAGAAAGAAACGAATAAGAACTGAATAGGGTTTAGAGATTACTTCTTTGAATGTAGAGTACAAGAGGTAAGACTTCACCTTAATAGATCTTAGAGAAAACAAGAGAAAAGAGAGAGAGATTTGGTGATTCTTCAAAGCTTCAAGGTCGACGGCTATAGGGGCAGGGACGAGCTTGGCGGAGACTTGAGAGGCACTTCGAAGACACGTGCAGGCACACCTAGGGTTAGGGCTCTCAACATGTATTTATAGGTTCCGGGAACTAAGGATTAGGTCAAGGGGTAAAAGCGTCTTTTCCCGTAGATTAGGTTTAGTGCAACTCGCGTCTCTGGAAAGGGTAGAGGCTTTAGTGACCGGGGTGGTGAGTGAGAGGCAGCCCGGGCTCAGCCCAAGTGACCGGGGTGGTCAGGAAGCTCTGGAACGGTTGCACAGCTTATGGCTGCTTTGGACATGTCTTCACTCTTCTGGTCATAACTTCTGAACGGCTCGATTAAAAGCTCTGATTCTACATCGAGGCGAATCTTGACTCTTATATATTTCTATAGCCATCGAGATATCTTGATTTAGTAACAGGTAAGACCTCGAACGGATGCCATACTTCTGATGATAGAAACTGTCTTGAAACGGGTTTTGATCGTCTTTTGGCCTTTAAAGCTCGAAAACTCTTTAAACCTTCTCGGCTCCATAAATACTTGAATAACTCCCTCTTAGCTCTGAAATCACTCCAAATCCTCCCTAAAACATAAGAAAACAATAACAAATATGGGCGAAAATCCCATGTTATCAACTCCCCCAGACTTAGACTTTGCTTGTCCTCAAGCAAACAAAAGACTAAATCCGGTGAAGAGGTTTGAAAATCGCGGGAACTCTCCTATTATCAGTGACCGTATTTTGAATAATCTACAGACCACTTGAAAACAAGATTCACGTTAGAACATCTGCATAATCGTCCTACACCTTTCTCATCCTTGTACATCCGCTTCGAACCTACAGAAACTCTGAATTCACGTCAATCAACTCTTTAAATTCATTAAGTATTTGGCGTGAGCTTTCTCATTAGGAAGGATCATTCAGGGTAGACGGCGCTAGGTATGAAAGGGGCTTTTTGGTGTTTGGTGGTGGAGTTAAAGTGTTTAAGGTTACCGTAAATTCTTGAGAATGCAGGATATGTTGCAAAACCGCAAGAGAGAACGGATCGTTTTGATGTCCACAGTTTCCAACCACTTCTTCTTGTAACACCATCTTTCTCCTTTACTTCTTTTCTTTTAGATTCCCCCAGACTTAGATTTTTCTGCGGGGATCTCTGTGAATATCTCCATCTCCTCTCCATGAACTATGCTTTTCCTTGGGATTTCCTATGCTATGAGACTTCTTTCGGTAACTGTTTCCTTTCCTTTCTTTTTCTTTTTTATTTATTATTATTTATTTTTTTATGAAAGGGGAAACAGTACTTTAAGAATGTAAGTCTCATGAGCAAGAAATAAATACCTTTTGAAATCGAATCCCAGAGAAAGCATAAGCTCGAGACCAAAACGTCATTTTCTTGGTAAGTTCCGAATCTCCGTCTTCGTGGCGGGAAACTGTGTCGTTCCTTTCTCTCCGACGTTTTTGCACATAGCTGCTAAAGTGAGAAAAGGAAAAGAGAATGTGTTAGGTCTGAAAAGAGGATAGGGTTTAAGGGTAGGAAACCACTAAAAGTGAGTGGCCATTCAGGATCAGCAGAGAGTGGTAAAAAGGGATAAGAAGTCCTGAATGTATATGCTCGTTTCCCTGATCTGAAACCTCTTCAAGAGAAAGAATTAAGATCAAGTTAATCGTCCAATATAAGGTAGAGTTGACTTTCGATCAACAAAGATCTCCACGCGTTGAAAATTCAGGGGGACGGTCCGGAGGTAGTGTTCAAATTTGTTTGTTCTTGTGAACCTGTAAGTGTTCCTTAAGAAAAATTCTCAACGCAAAATGGTCAAAATCATCATATAACAAGGTCATAATTCCCAACTATTTTGACTCGATAAAATAAAAACTTTTAATTTTGCGAAAACCTACTGATGTAAAAATTGGAAAAAGGTCTCAAGTCAACAAAATAAAGAGTAGCATTAGTAACGACGGATTCATTAACCCCCCAGACTTAAATCACACCGTCCTCGGTGGGAAAATAAATAAAGAGATGAATCCGTGAGAAAGATAGGTTAAGAACAATGTCACCTGAACGACATAGGGGTGGTGGTCGGTGGATGTGGATGGTAACTAACCATATGATCTTTCTTGTGCTTGACATCGATTTAACTCGGCTAAGTTAATCGAATTTCCATGAAATAAATCTCTATTCGCATATTCCTTGAGAGAAAAACCTAAGACCATCAATAAATTTAACAAAAACAAAATAAATAAAACATACTTAAGATAGATTTGATCTTGAAGTCAAATTGACCACGATTAAGATCAAAATCACGGTGACGGACGGATAGGACGGTCGGCTTGACGGATCGGACGGGTGGAATGGATGGTAAGGATCGTCGGTGAAACTTCGTGTGACCGATCTTTGGTGCTTGGCCTGCACCGGTCACGGGGTAGTGTGGGGTTGGTTGCTTGAGGCGGGACCGGTCGCGGGTCGTGCGGTCGGTCGGTGATCCGTACGGTCCGGTATGTGCAATCTCTAGCTCTCTCGTCGTTCTTCCAATCTAGCCCGTTCTAAGGCCATTTTTTCTCGATCATTCCCTTTAAAACATGCATGCTGCCGATGGCTTTTGAATCTCATGTCGAATTACAGACTTTGAAACGACGGAATGCCTTGAGGATGGCTTAGCGGAGGGTGGTATCGTGGATCTCTGAAACTAAACTGGCAACATCCATGTTTCTCTTGATGAATGCCTCTAGAATAGGCATATTGCTTATGGATTTTGAATCCCAAGCAATATCATCGAGTGCAACAGCATATCGTAAGGTTATCAACGAAATCTCGTACCTGAAGTCGATATCTCCAAAACTAACCCGTTCCAAGGCCTGTTTTTCTCATCCATTTTCTCCAGAATGTCAGGTTTCCGGATGAATTTTAAATCTCAAGCCTTTTCTCGGAGTTTAGCCTGGTGGTACGGTGAAGGCTTCTTTTGACGGCTTCTCGTCATATCTCACAATCTAGTCCGAACCCAAGCTGTTTTTTCTCGATCATATGTCCTGGAATGGTCATAAAATCAGGAAGTTTTGAATCCCAGCAGATTCTGACGTTGTCGACTTTCATCGTGCGGTACGGCTCAGTTGGGCTTGAATGTGTCGTATCGCAAAGAGCGCCTCTTTTGAAGATTCTGTCTCGATCATTCCTCATCAAATCCCAATATTGACGGTGAATTCCAAATCTCAGCTCATTGGGTCAAGCGAAACTTCAAAACGGACGTGGAGGTGCTTCGCGGTACGGAGGATTGGTGTCGTCTCGCGAAACGCTCGTTGTCTCAGGATTCTGTCTTAATGATTACTCATGAAATATCCATGTTATCTGCGGATATTCAATCCTAGATCATTTCATTGGACAGAATTGGAGAACGGACGTGGGTGTTGCTCTGCCGTACGGTCACGGTAGGATGGCGGTACGGACGGCGGGTTGGATGTTCTCACGAATCTCGGATTGTCAGGGTGGAGACTCTTGGCATTGATCGTTGGCAGCTTGATCAATCCATCGCCTTCGGCATGCTTCGAACATCTTTAAGGATGCCGGTCTTGTGATTCAACTTGCCACCGTGCTTTGGAAGGTCGCGAAATAATCATCGAACAGAGCGTGGGTTGGACCGGTCACGAGTAGGTGTGGCCGGTCCAAAGGCTTCAGTGGGGACCGGTCACGGGTAGGTGGGGCCGGTCCGGAGCCTCCTGCTGGCACCGGTCACGGGGTGGTGTGGCCGGTCCAGGGACCTTTTTCCTCCTTCTTCTTTTTGGCTTTTCTGTTTTCTTCTTTTCTATTTTCTTTTCTGTTTTTATGAAATTCCTGAAACAAAAACTAAAACTATCAATAGTAAAAGCAATTATATCCTAAGGAAAAGTATTTACCAAGTGGGTTGGCTCCAACTCAGCGCACTTGTTTAGCGTCGTTGGCTCGACGTTTGGTAGTTCACTAAGCGTAGTGAGAAGGATTGTTTGTCCCTAGACAAACTCTCTTGGATTGGAACTCGTCGGGGGGTTCCTCCATGTAATCGCTCCTTTTCTGGAAGATGGAACGCCTTGCCTTCTCAAACGTTTCTTGAACACGATCTTTAGAGATGTAACTCTCCATGTAGAATCGTTTGACGGGAAACTTCTCCCAAGCTGCCTCGAACGAATCCGTGAGTGGTATCGCTCTAACCAAGTCATGGAAAGTGCATCTCATGCCATTCTCGTGCGTGGTATGGGTCATCTCTTCTATCTCCGCAGCTTCTACTTCACATTCTTCCTCCGTGATTGTTGAATTGACCGACGGTTCTCCTTCCGAGTCATATGAGTTGTATCCTTCATCATCTACAACCTCATCAAAGTAATCCAACTCTTAATCGTGAATCTCTCCTTGTTCAAACACTCGTAAGGGTCTCGCATCAAGAGGAATCACGGCGTTGCACTCCCTAATAGGGTTTGGCTCCTCCATAGGGTTTTGCGGCTCTTCTTCGTTGAAACTCTCCGTGAATTCTCTTTCAAATTCTTCCTCTGAAGTTTCTTCTTTTTGGGCGAGAGGTGGTGAAGTAAGGTTAGGAGTCTTACTTGTTTTAAAGACATCGGGGTTTCCTTTTCGGGGGAGGAAACGGAAGAGGTTTCCTTTTCTGCCTAGGATCTCAACTTCCTTTTTCACCTTAGCTTCATAACGGGCTCAGGCTTTGGGACTTTCTTCTTGTTTCTCTTCGCATCCAGCAATGCGAATCAACAAGTCTGCGAGCTTCTCATCGAGTAGATTCATCTTCCTCTCAAATGCTACTTCCCGAGTCTCAAAGACTTATTCCCACTCATATGGTTACTTGCACCATTATCAAGGTACCATACATTTTTTGTGTCTAGATCGGCTTCAAAGCAACTTGGTTTCACCTTATTCTCGTTAAGATATACCACCTCATGCATCATCAATTCATCAGCTTATTGTGTAGCATCATCTTTCTTTTCAATAGATTCTTGCAGTTTAAGTAATATATCAAGGCAATCAGACGCATAATGACCCATTTTATCGCAACGATAGCATGTTATCATGGACGTATCTCTCTCCTTTTGCATGTATGATCCATTCTGGTAACCATTAAAAAGTCTGCGGCCTCTGCCACGCCAGTTAGATCGACCACCTCTGTTTCTGCCATAACCTTCATGATAGGATGTATGCGAGTCCGTGTTGGCATACATCAACTTACTCTGATCTTCTTGTTGCTCTTCTTCTTCATCAAAAATTCTTTTTATACACCTTTAATCTTCCAACAATATCTTCAAAGGTAGTGTTGTTTAGATCAAGAACTTGTTCAAGGGCAGCGATGAATAAATCTTTTCCGAGGCAAACTTTTAAGAAATTTCTTTATAAGCTTCGGTTCTTCAATGGTTTCTCCAAGAGATGTGGAAGTGGAGGAAAGTTCTGACAGTTTTCCTACAAAAGAATCAATCGAATATGTCTCTTTCATCTTGATTCTATCAAATTCCGCCATTAAAGTTTGTAACCTAGCTTCTCTAACTCTTTCGGCTCCAACATGTCTTCCTTTTATTGCATCCCAAGTTTCTTTTACAGTGACGAGGTCTCCAACTTGTAAGATCAAGGCCTCTGGTATGGATTGGAATAACAACCCAATTGCCAAGTCGTTCTTCTCTTCGTTTTTGTTTCCCGGATCTATGGTGTCCCACACCTTGTTTACCTTGAGAGCAATTCGCATCCGCATAGCCCAAATAGTGTAATTAGAAGAGGTGAGCATCGGACACTTTATGGCTGAGGATCTGATTTCCTTTGAGGTCGGTTTCACGTCTTCTTCAGTTTGTTTCTCGTCTTCTTTTATCTCAGCCATGGTGAGTTCTTATCACGTTGTGGCTCTGATACCAAATATAGAACTTCAACAAAGAAAGAACACAAAGATTCAACAAGAATAACTCTCTTTATCGATGTTTAGAAACTAACTCAAAACTAAACAAAGCTTTTTCTCTTTTTCAAATTCTCTCTCAAAACTCATAAGGACTACCACACCTTTAGCATCTCTTATATAGAAAACCTAAAGACCTAATCTAAATCTAACAAGGTTTAGTATTTAGATATCTCCGAAATACTTTTTGGATAACTTCCAAATCTCTCACACTATATCCTTTTATTTGTTAACTTATAACTCAAGTTAACTAACCCAAGTTAATAAACTCTTAAGCTTTTCTCAAGGTTAACTCAACAATCTTGTGGAGTGTTGTTTTAGTTTATTTGTTTTCTAACTCTTGAACTTTTATATCATTACATAGAATAATTTTTCTAACTCTTGAACTCTTAGGGGATTGGACCAAAGATTCAGATCTCTATGAATCTTAGCATTTACGACCAACTGTGTTCCTAGTTAATAGTAATACACATGAAATAAGACTATTTTTCTTTTTCTTTTTTTTTACAGCAAAAAAATAATAATCCATTTAAGCTAAAAACGGATGATTTTACTAAAAAGAAACTTAGATGAGAAAAAATAAAACATCGTGCTTGTGCTTTTTTTAGTCTTTCTTTTTTTTGTTATAATTTTGGGTTAATTTTATTCATCTTTAGAGTATAAGTTCAAAAAAAAAAAATGAGAGACTATAATATGTCATATGTATCTTGAGTGCTCATAGAATTTCCACCTAATAGCTAATTGGCCACGTAAAGGAGTATCTCGTTAAAAAACATGCATGTTTTCCCTAGTAGTTCAATCCTCGAAATATTAGTTTAAAACATTTATTAATTAAACCAATCGGTCTAACAGTTTGTTTGCATATTAAATCAGTGGTCAGAATTTTGAAGTTATAAAAAATAATTATTTTACTAAACTTTTGTTTCCTAATTAAAAAAACAAAGATTTTGTAGTCAAGTGGTAATTAAAATCATTACTCTATAAACTGAAAAAATTATCCAAGAAATATTATTGGTAGCAATAATCTTTTGCTTGCACCGATTATCTTTTGTGGATCTGATCACATGCATATATAACCAAGAATTTCTAATACACCTCAAACTTATAAACTGAAAAATCAGAAATAAACAAGATAATCAAAACATATAATGGTGGTCACGGAAATAATTCAGTACCAACTACAATTGCATCGAGATTCGAGCTCTTAGAGACAAATTTGATTTAATTAAAGTAATAACTAATAAGAGATAGTTTATTATGTTTTCTCACCTGCAACGTGAAACTTCTTGTCGTATGTCTATTATCATATGTAGTGGACATTTTTCAGTTTACATGGTTTATGAATTATGACAATACATGTTTTCAACGCATTACATGTGGTTCAACTATAAGGACAAATATTCAACGAATTGACAACTATCTTTACAGATTTTTACTAGAAAAATTTACTGAGATGTTATAGAAAAATATGTTTATTATTAGAATATCATATATCTTTTAAAAATTACTCATATATTTTGAGCATTTGTGTAATTACAATTAACACCCTCCTTTTTTTTTTTTTTTTTTTTTTTTTGTCAACAGCTTTATTGTATTGGCTCAAATTAGCCAATATGTAGGAATATTGTTTACATAAGTAGAAAGTTGCGGTAAGGTACGAACATTTCATTAGTTTACATAATTAACACCCTTCATTAGTTTTTTTTAAATTAATAATTTTTAATTCGTTTTTAAATAAAAATAATAAATAAAATTTTGATTATCCATGTCATTAATCCACATCACCAATCTCACACTCCTCAAACTCACGTTATTTCTCCTCTTCTCTTTTTTTTGTTTCCAAATCCAATAAAAGTTTTTAGATCTAATAATCTGCAACTAACTTGGGTACAACATTGACAGAGATCTTCAAATTGCAGGATTGGGCTGGATCTTCCTAGACCTCACAGCCACAACGCTTGCCATAGGGTCCCAAATCAAAAGCTTCGTCAGATCTACTCGCAACCTCGCTCACGAAAAAAGTCATCAAAAATCAAAACCCAAATCAAAGAGATCTATGAAATTTTACATGATTCGTTACAGGTTTGAGTTGAAATCAAGAATAGCTACTCTTTTACTTTGATTTTACATGTCTCTCGTTTAATCTTCCTCTCAATCGATCTATTTGGAGACATTTCTTCTTCTATCTATGTTTTGATTCATACGGTTTAGTCTTCCTCCTATGTATCCCTCAAACATATTTTTACGAATCTTAATTTGATTGTTGTTATTTGACCAATAAATTTCATATTGTCTTCTCCAAAAAAATGTTGCTTTCCGATCTGTATTATAAATCAGCCGTAAAGTGATGTAACTCAGCCGTAACATATAATTTACACAACCTTTCGTCTTCCCTGAATGATAACTCAACCGTGACATGTAATTTACCGAACCTTTCGTCTTCCCTGAAGCATATAACTCAGCCGTAACATATAATTTACACCCATCTTTCGTCTTCCCTGGAGAATATAACTCAGCCGTGACATGTAAATTTAGTAATTTACCGAACCTTTCGTCTTCCCTGGAACATATAACTCAGCCGTGACATGTAAATTGACCGAAATTTTCGTCTTCCCTTAAGCATATAACTCAGCCGTGACATGTAAATTTGCCGCGAAACAATAAGAGACGCAACATTTCGTCTAACTTTATCATCGAGCACCACCTTCACAAGTTTTTCGTGCGTTGTTTCCGCATCTATCTGCACAACTCTACACCCTCTTTCATCGGTGTTAAATACGTATTTGTGTTTCTATACCCAATTACCGGAACCGGATCAACCATATCGGGAGAAGGATGAAAGAAATTGAAGAAGAATGAGGAAGACGATGAGGAATTGGAAGTTCCGGTGATGTGAAAAACTCAGGTGAAGAAGACGAGTTGAAAAAATTTGGCCCTATTTTTTTGTCCTTTGATGATGATGACATGGAATGATGACATGGAATGTTGCATCCACGTCATTTTTAATTGATGAAGTGGCAAGTAAGCCACCAAACGAAAATGTAAATCAGCTTAATTAAACCAGCCATCAAACAAAACTTTAACTCGGTCGCAACATGAATACTATTACAGTAATTAAAAAACGAAAAAACGGCAGCCAAATTCAGCCGTTTACTGTCGTAACTCAACCAAAAATATATAACTCAGCCGTGTCGTTTAATAAGTCGGCCGTCATTGCATGCTATTCTAGTAATTAATCTTTCGCTACTAAGTCAGCCGTAATAAGGCCGAGTTTTCCGTTAATCCAGCTCATTACGGCTGATTTATGACACTCGAACATAAATCAGCCGTAACATCATCCCATAACTAAGCCGTCTTTGATAACTCAGCCAGCCGGAGAAAGTTATGTCAGCCGTGTCGAAGCAATAACTCAGCCAAAAATTTAACAAATCAACCATCGGGTGAAAACTCAGCCGTAACTTAGGTTGGGTTATGCTCGAAAGTCAGTCATTTTATCATGACTCAGACAGATTTCAGTAAGTCAGCCGTAACTCCAGGCTGGGTTATACTCGTAAGTCAGCCGTTTGCTCATAACTCAACCATTTTTCTTAAATCAGCCGCAACATACCGTAACTCAGCCGTCACTGCCAATATATCGCTTGACGGCTGAGTTCATTAATACACGTCAGCGATTTCTGACGTGGCGACGCGGCTTTGCTGACGTGGTAGTGGTATTCTTTGTAATTATGTTTTTTCCTGTAACGTTTAACAGGGGCACGCTGGGTATAAAAATATACCCGAAATATGATAGTAATAAAAAAAATATTTGTATGTTTCTGGTAATTTCATATAAAATGTATAACATCTGAGTAAATCTCCCTTTTTACTATTGAAATTAGGAAATTTACCTCCTTTAGATTAATATTTTTGAAAAAGATACCTAATGTTTAATTTATTTTTGATAACTATTTTTTGGTTTTAAAATGACACTTTTGTCCTAATGAAAAGTTTAAAATTATATATTTGTCAGTAATTGAAAATCATAAAATTTGCATATATATATAATAACAAGGAGGCTCAATTATTAAAGATTTCAAGGCTTGTACATTATGGATGGAGTTCGATTGTCAAGATATACATTTTTTTGTAAATAGATTAATGATACAAAGGCTATCGGAAGTCCAGTACCGTGAATAATTCGTTGTGGTCTTGTGTGTTGTAAGAAGAGCATGTCCATCATGGGATGCCATTCATACATGATCGTCTGCTGTGGAATCAAGTGTTGCGGAGAGAGATGCATATATCAAAGAATCATTATTCGTGAGAGCTGCTCATCATATCACATATGATACATGTAACATCCCGGTTGTAGGAATATGGTGGTGCATGCGGAAAGGTTTAAAAGAATTGATTTGGCCACGGGCACCTATATCATCAAAGTGCACTTATCTTTTCGTTCAACTGTCTTGAGAAAACTCCACAGTTAAGCGTTCTTGAGCTAGAACAATTTCTGGATAGGTGACTTTCCGGAAAGTGATTTTCGGAACTATGTGAGTGAGAACAAAACCTAGGAAAAGATCATGTGGTTGTTTGTATGGTTAGTAAACAAATCTTTGAAGCCTCTCGGACATAGCGGACCAACCATCGGATAGGAATAGAGCCCATGTGTGGATGTAGGATTCACACTCGATTGTCTTTAAGTATTTTTGTGGAGAAAAACTCTAAAATCAAGAAATGAAAATAAGGATTTGAAAAGGAAAGTAACCAAGAAACTAAATAAAGCGAAAGAGTTTAGCAAGAATAAAATAGTAAAAAGCCTTGCGAAATTGTAAAAGAAAGAGTATGTTGTATTGCTTGATAGTAAGAGATAAAAGGTTCGTTCTTCCTCAAATACATGCGTTTGAGGTTGTTTTTATAGAGAAAACATGATCAATGCGGTCATTTACTGCTCATAATCGCATTGATCTGCATTAATCATGTAGGTTAAAATTTGACCGAAACGGCTTGAATTTGAACTATCTTGGGCTTCGCGTGGATCTTCCGAACTCTTTCTTGTTGACTCCAAACTCCTGCGTCTTGACGCTGCCGCGAACCTCAAACAATATTCTCCTCGCTTCGGCCTTCTTTTATGCGAACTGTTTGTTGAATAAGAGCGAACTCCGTACTGGTAAAGATCGAGCTCTTTTGGTACACCGAATCGAACTCCCAACTGGTTAAGTCCAATAAAGTATCTAGAAATCCAAGAGGATTATTATGTAATAATGACGTGGACAGATCCAAGTGGATTCTACCGAAGATGTGTTGGATCCGACCCCAATATTTAGCCTCCCAAGTCTTGCGAGCTGAATGCTCGGCTTGGAAGACTTAAGTAAACAGTAATTAATGACTCGAGATCTTTAACATTATGGAATTTCTCCATGTTTTACGCTGTTACGCTGATCTCGGATAATCAGATGATTTGATTTCCCAGACAACCATCATCATTAATTTCTTAATTTTATATTAATACCACGGGGAAAACTGTCCCACTTCCCAATATTCTCAAGGCGGTTTTCTGCTAAATAAGGTTAAATGGAACGACGGCTTTTATAGCAGCGTACATTTACCTCTAAAAGCTTTTACCAAACCAGAAAAAGAGAAACCTCTTAGTAAGAGATGTCTTCCCCAGCCGTCTATGTTTCGGAAAACGAAGATGACAGTCAAGGAATCCCTGTTCCCTGAGGGGACGAAGTCTTCACCCAAAGGGGAGACAAATTTGGTCCGCATTTCAGGTCTCAGTCGATCTCTGGTTCCCTTGGCGCTCTTCGCCGCCTTTGTAACATCCCTCAGGAAATTGAATTCTCTCTTCCTAGACCCAACGAGTCTCCGGAAGTGATGCGAGAGGGTTACTGTTGTGCATACGAAGTCTATTTCAAAGGTTGTGGTTTGTTTTTTCCCATACCGGAAGTTCTTCTTTTATACCTCCTCCACCTAGGGATTACCTTTCCCTAAATGGCTCCCAACTTTCTTCGATACGTTCTGAGCACCCTCACTGTTTCGGCAGAAGTAGGGTTTTCCCTCTCCACCAGCGAACTCTTAGGGCTATTTCGAGCCCGTGAATCCGCAGCAGCGGGTATTTTTTCTATAAACCCTATCCTTGACTGTAATCTGATCGACGGAATGCCCTCGAATGATGGGCCTTGGAGGAAATACTAGTTCTTTTTCCGAGTCAATCCCCATTCCGTTCAAGGTCTTTCCGGTCTTTTTCTCGCCAATTGGTCGGCTAAACTTGGTTAAAAATCCAACCTTTATTACTTTCCACTGTATTATGTAAAAGAGATAGAATTATTAACCCAATACTTTGTTTCAGAGAACCAGACGATCCCCCGCCCAACCGTTGACTTCTTGTCCTTCTTTCGAATCGTTTCCGAGGGTGAAACAAATTGGAATTCCTTCACCTTCAACGCATTCATAAAGCGGGGCTCGCCATTAAAGACGCTCAGACTCACCCCCTCGATCCTCCTCCCGAGGAGAAAGACGTCTCGAGCCTGAAATCAAGGCTCTTAAGGATCAGCTATCCGAAATCAGGAGAAAGAAATGGATAGCTGCAATCTCCAGGGTTGGTAACTTCCACAAAAAGACCCTCTTGGTTGATGATGGTTCATTAGAAGCAGCCCTGTCAGCCGCGGTGGATACTCATGGAGCCGAGATCCTTAACGATCCTCCAGTTGCCACCGTAATTTGCCCTTCCGAACCAGGGCGTGAGGGAGAAATAACCTCCTCTAGCCCTCTACGTTCTGTTTCTCCCTCTTCAGAACCTTTAAACTCCGAGCTCCCTCTTCCGGGAGACAGAGTAATTTCAGAGGAAATAGATGAGCCGAGACCGGAGGCTCCCCTATCTCAAGGACTGAGTGTTAGGACTCAAAATCCTTTACCCACTTCGATTTCAGGTAAGTTTTTACTTAGAAAGCGAGCATTAGCAAAACTTGCTACAGATTGCATCTATTTTATTAATCTGCTATTCTCCTCTGCTTCGCAGGCGGAGAAGAGATTGGAGACATCTTCCGAAGTTTCCAAACCAGGGAAGGGGCGTCCCTTCCTCCTTTTTCGGTTTGGAGGCCGGAAATCCGTCAGATGTTCGCCAATCGAGCTTGCTACCTATCCCATGTTTGGATCTTTTAGATTATAACAACCTCCCTTCCTTAGGTAAAAGCTTTTTGTCTAAACGACACGTTTTTTTTTGTTTTTTACTCTGAAGGCGTTTATGGAGACTAATGGAATGATCTTCCATTATGAGAACCTTCTTCATCAAGCGAAGAGAGAGACTGCAAAGGCTAAGAAGGAGGTTGATGAACTTAGATTAGCCAACCAATCTGAGCGACTTGAGCGGGAAAAAACACTCGAGTCATCTTTTGAAAATATGAAGAAAACTCTAGCAGCTAACGAGCAACGCATCAGAATTGCGAATGCTGAAAGAGATTCTGCGAGGTCTAATGCTCTTCGCTTGGAGGCTGAGCTAGAGGAGAATACGGCTTTGTTCGAAGAAGCAAATCAAGAGATCGAGCTTTTAACTAGGAACAGGGCTCGCAATATCGTTGAAGCCGAACAAAATGCTCGAGAAGAGATGAGGGGATTCGGTAGGCAACTTATTCAATCTGTTACGAAGTTCATCAAGGACGAAGTGGTCTGGACTAAACTTCTAACAGATCGAGCCGAACTGAAGAGAAATCTAGACCTGATTAAGGAACTAGAGGCTGGAAGAGTTTCTTTCAAGAACGAGAGGAGCGAAGTTGCTGCCGAACTCGCTATGGTTGAATCCGAGTTATCCTCGGCTTCCCGTCCTACTCTCGTTCTGAAACAATTTTCTTTGGTATTTGGAGATTCCCCATCTCAATTCGAGGTAGGTGAAGGTTCTCGGCCACATGAGGGTTCTCCAGAGGTGTAGGAACGCTCTTTTTTTTTTTAAAGAATTGTTTTGTTGAGTCCATGAGGATTATTCCGTTTGACGGAAATATTTTGTTCAATTAGTGTGACTGAACACAACCATGTACATGCTCTGGCATATGATGATTATTTTAAACAAAAACGTTTGGACATGATTCTAGGTTTGTAAGTCCTAGCCCGCCAAAGAGGTTTTATGAATTGTGAGAGATGAGCTGATCAGGCTCACTTGCCTGTTTTAAAGAAAAAATCTTAATAAGTATTTTTCCTCGGTCTCTCGAAGGCGAGGATGGAGCTCGGCTTAAGTTTTTTTTTTTTTATATCGAGGGATAAGATTTATAATTCATGAGAATTTTGTCATAAATATGACCAGGCAATGGTTTTGATCGTTGCCCATGATGGCTTCGGAATCGCTGGGCCGCGTTTTAATTGGATCTGAAGCCTCCTCTAACAGGCCAGCAATATATAATTATTTTTAGAAATCTGAACCTCTTTCTCCTTCAAAAGGAATTCCAAAAGATCACCATAGTTCATTATAAGAAAAAACTTGAAAAATGCCTCTGTCTTCTTTCAGATCATGCTCAAGAATAACAACTTCAAGTGGGAACCCACTGTTTGAGTCCGAAGACGGATTCTCTCCAAAGGGAGTTATTCACCCAACGTTTTTTCATTTCCGAACAGGGAAGAAAAGGGTTAAATGTTATGACTTCCTGGAAAAGGTTCCTTTTCTAACTCTTAGTCTTCTCAGAAAACTATAACTTCCTTTCTTTCGGTTATTTGACAAAATGTTTGTTCAAACAGATTGTCGGGAGACACAAAGATTTATGTGATAAGAGACAAAGAATCGGAAAGAGGCGCCGTGCTCTTGATGAGCGCATAAAGAGGATGGAAAGAGAGATCCTTTGCCTGGAATCTGAACCGCACGAATGGGAGAGGAATTGTCTAGACATTGTGGCCATAATGCCTACTTGCCTCCGAAGATTCCTCCGCATGCTGGATAAATTTCATCGTTTATCCTTGGCGACCAGCGATGGCTCCTCTTTTGTTTCATGTTCCTCAGAGTTTCGGAGACTTCCGATGTTAAGAACTGAAGCAAAAGAGGAACCGGAGATGAAAATTGTTGATGACTTCCCCGACCCTTTTGATTTATCTTCTGACGAGGGACTATCCTCAGAAAGCTGTTCGGGATCTTCCACCTCTCTGGAGTCATTATCGGGCGAAGACTTTTAATCGAACACTTTCCGTTTTATGTTTGTAAAATGTCACTGGACTTGAAACCCTTCAACATTAATTATATTCCTCCTTTTGCTTTAAATTTGCCGATTTATTCAAATCTCATTTAATGCGTTTAATCTAGAGAATATAATTAGCAATTAACTCGATTACATTTTCAATGAAAGTCGTAATTTCATATTTGGGAAATCGTCAATTAATCTTCTTAAATGCAATCGAATAAATTTTCGAGTATATAGTGGGTGTAGTCTGTCATTGAATTTCAACAACAATTCTACAAGAATGTCTGAAGAGGGAAATTCTTCAGAGAAAACTTCTGACTCATCCAGATTGATAAGTGACGATCTTCCGGGAGCACCAGACATCGAGCTTACAAAAACGGGAAGAACTGGCGAACCGGAAGGGTCACGAATATTGAGGAAGGGAACCAGCATTCAGGTTCTGATCGTATTAATCAAGAGATTGTCAGCCCAAGATCATGTTAAGGCCGAGGAGTTTATCACCAAGGTATTTTCCATCCTAGTGATTTAACTTCTTTTTGTTATTTCTCAACGTAGCGTTTTATTTTCTTTAGCTTATCACTCGGCATGACGAGCTCGAGGATGAGAAGAAAAAGATTAGGAAACGGATAATGGAGCTAGAGAAGCGTCGCCTCGATATTTCTCGCGAGCTTCATCGCCTCGAAACCCATCCTTCCGATTGGATCGAACTAGGACTTCAGGAGTACGGAAACATGCCAGGTTGTATTATTAGCATCATTGACCTCGCAGGTCAAGGAGTAGAGCTATTCCGTAATTCAAGACCCTTCTAGATCCGGTCTTAGCTTAGCAAGAAATATTTATTTATACATTGTTCGCAACGTATTTTTATATTTATGCTCGAATATCAAATTCATAAAAACAAGATTCCATGACTGGAATAATATTTTTATTTTTATATTATAGCTGGACTCGTGTTTAGCGAGCTGCCTACGTACCCAGAATAGGATCAAGCCAAATCGTAGTTCGAATGTGTTTGCTTTAGCAATAGAACTTTTTCAAGTTGATTATGTTCCAAGGCCTTTGAACGGGATTTCCACCAAGGTCTTGTAAATGGTATACACCGTTTCGGATTTTTTCAGTGATTTGATTAGGGCCTTCCCAGTTAATACCGAGTTTTCCAGCTCCTTCTTCTTTTGTGTTATCGAACACTCGCCTTAAAACAAAGTCTCCTACATTTAAAGGTCTGTTTTTCAACTTTGAGTTATAGTATCGAGCGGTCAACTGTTGATAATTCTGAAGTCGAATAAGGGATTGTTCCAACAATATCTTCAAAGGTAGTGTTGTTTAGATCAGTACTTGTTCAAGGGCTGCGATGAATAAATCTTTTCCGAGGCAAACTTTTAAGAAATTTCTTTATAAGCTTCGGTTCTTCAATGGTTTCTCCAAGAGATGTTGAAGTGGAGGAAAGTTCTGACAGTTTTCCTACAAAAGAATCAATCGAATATGTCTCTTTCATCTTGATTCTATCAAATTCCGCCATTAAAGTTTGTAACCTAGCTTCTCTAACTCTTTCGGCTCCAACATGTCTTCCTTTTATTGCATCCCAAGTTTCTTTTACAGTGACGAGGTCTCCAACTTGTAAGATCAAGGCCTCTGGTATGGATTGGAATAACAACCCAATTGCCAAGTCGTTCTTCTCTTCGTTTTTGTTTCCCGGATCTATGGTGTCCCACACCTTGTTTACCTTGAGAGCAATTCGCATCCGCATAGCCCAAATAGTGTAATTAGAAGAGGTGAGCATCGGACACTTTATGGCTGAGGATCTGATTTCCTTTGAGGTCGGTTTCACGTCTTCTTCAGTTTGTTTCTCGTCTTCTTTTATCTCAGCCATGGTGAGTTCTTATCACGTTGTGGCTCTGATACCAAATATAGAACTTCAACAAAGAAAGAACACAAAGATTCAACAAGAATAACTCTCTTTATCGATGTTTAGAAACTAACTCAAAACTAAACAAAGCTTTTTCTCTTTTTCAAATTCTCTCTCAAAACTCATAAGGACTACCACACCTTTAGCATCTCTTATAAAGGAAACCTAAAGACCTAATCTAAATCTAACAAGGTTTAGTATTTAGATATCTCCGAAATACTTTTTGGATAACTTCCAAATCTCTCACACTATATCCTTTTATTTGTTAACTTATAACTCAAGTTAACTAACCCAAGTTAATAAACTCTTAAGCTTTTCTCAAGGTTAACTCAACAATCTTGTGGAGTGTTGTTTTAGTTTATTTGTTTTCTAACTCTTGAACTTTTATATCATTACATAGAATAATTTTTCTAACTCTTGAACTCTTAGGGGATTGGACCAAAGATTCAGATCTCTATGAATCTTAGCATTTACGACCAACTGTGTTCCTAGTTAATAGTAATACACATGAAATAAGACTATTTTTCTTTTTCTTTTTTTTTACAGCAAAAAAATAATAATCCATTTAAGCTAAAAACGGATGATTTTACTAAAAAGAAACTTAGATGAGAAAAAATAAAACATCGTGCTTGTGCTTTTTTTAGTCTTTCTTTTTTTTGTTATAATTTTGGGTTAATTTTATTCATCTTTAGAGTATAAGTTCAAAAAAAAAAAATGAGAGACTATAATATGTCATATGTATCTTGAGTGCTCATAGAATTTCCACCTAATAGCTAATTGGCCACGTAAAGGAGTATCTCGTTAAAAAACATGCATGTTTTCCCTAGTAGTTCAATCCTCGAAATATTAGTTTAAAACATTTATTAATTAAACCAATCGGTCTAACAGTTTGTTTGCATATTAAATCAGTGGTCAGAATTTTGAAGTTATAAAAAATAATTATTTTACTAAACTTTAGTTTCCTAATTAAAAAAACAAAGATTTTGTAGTCAAGTGGTAATTAAAATCATTACTCTATAAACTGAAAAAATTATCCAAGAAATATTATTGGTAGCAATAATCTTTTGCTTGCACCGATTATCTTTTGTGGATCTGATCACATGCATATATAACCAAGAATTTCTAATACACCTCAAACTTATAAACTGAAAAATCAGAAATAAACAAGATAATCAAAACATATAATGGTGGTCACGGAAATAATTCAGTACCAACTACAATTGCATCGAGATTCGAGCTCTTAGAGACAAATTTGATTTAATTAGAGTAATAACTAATAAGAGATAGTTTATTAGGTTTTCTCACCTGCAACGTGAAACTTCTTGTCGTATGTCTATTATCATATGTAGTGGACATTTTTCAGTTTACATGGTTTATGAATTATGACAATACATGTTTTCAACGCATTACATGTGGTTCAACTATAAGGACAAATATTCAACGAATTAACAACTATCTTTACAGATTTTTACTAGAAAAATTTACTCAGATGTTATAGAAAAGTATGTTTATTATTAGAATATCATATATCTTTTAAAAATTACTCATATGTTTTGAGTATTTGTGTAATTACAATTAACACCCTTCATTAGTTTTTTTTTAATTAATAATTTTTAATTCGTTTTTAAATAAAAATAATAAATAAAATTTTGATTATCCATGTCATTAATCCACATCACCAATATCACATTCCTCAAACTCACGTTATTTCTCCTCTTCTCTTTTTTTTGTTTCCAAATCCAATAAAAGTTTTTAGATCTAATAATCTGCAACTAACTTGGGTACAACATTGACAGAGATCTTCAAATTGCAGGATTGGGCTGGATCTTCCTAGACCTCACAGCCACAACGCTTGCCATAGGGTCCCAAATCAAAAGCTTCGTCAGATCTACTCGCAACCTCGCTCACGAAAAAAGTCATCAAAAATCAAAACCCAAATCAAAGAGATCTATGAAATTCTACATGATTCGTTACAGGTTTGAGTTGAAATCAAGAATAGCTACTCTTTTACTTTGATTTTACATGTCTCTCGTTTAATCTTCCTCTCAATCGATCTATTTGGAGACATTTCTTCTTCTATCTATGTTTTGATTCATACGGTTTAGTCTTCCTCCTATGTATCCCTCAAACATATTTTTACGAATCTTAATTTGATTGTTGTTATTTGACCAATAAATTTCATATTGTCTTCTCCAAAAAAATGTTGCTTTCCGATCTGTATTATAAATCAGCCGTAAAGTGATGTAACTCAGACGTAACATATAATTTACACAACCTTTCGTCTTCCCTGAATGATAACTCAACCGTGACATGTAATTTACCGAACCTTTCGTCTTCCCTGAAGCATATAACTCAGCCGTAACATATAATTTACACCCATCTTTCGTCTTCCCTGGAGAATATAACTCAGCCGTGACATGTAAATTTAGTAATTTACCGAACCTTTCGTCTTCCCTGGAACATATAACTCAGCCGTGACATGTAAATTGACCGAACTTTTCGTCTTCCCTTAAGCATATAACTCAGCCGTGACATGTAAATTTGCCGCGAAACAATAAGAGACGCAACATTTCGTCTAACTTTATCATCGAGCACCACCTTCACAAGTTTTTCGTGCGTTGTTTCCGCATCTATCTGCACAACTCTACACCCTCTTTCATCGGTGTTAAATACGTATTTGTGTTTCTATACCCAATTACCGGAACCGGATCAACCATATCGGGAGAAGGATGAAAGAAATTGAAGAAGAATGAGGAAGACGATGAGGAATTGGAAGTTCCGGTGATGTGAAAAACTCAGGTGAAGAAGACGAGTTGAAAAAATTTGGCCCTATTTTTTTGTCCTTTGATGATGATGACATGGAATGATGACATGGAATATTGCATCCACGTCATTTTTTAATTGATGAAGTGGCAAGTAAGCCACCAAACGAAAATGTAAATCAGCTTAATTAAACCAGCCATCAAACAAAACTTTAACTCGGTCGCAACATGAATACTATTACAGTAATTAAAAAACGAAAAAACGGCAGCCAAATTCAGCCGTTTACTGTCGTAACTCAACCAAAAATATATAACTCAGCCGTGTCGTTTAATAAGTCGGCCGTCATTGCATGCTATTCTAGTAATTAATCTTTCGCTACTAAGTCAGCCGTAATAAGGCCGAGTTTTCCGTTAATCCAGCTCATTACGGCTGATTTATGACACTCGAACATAAATCAACCGTAACATCATCCCATAACTAAGCCGTCTTTGATAACTCAGCCAGCCGGAGAAAGTTAAGTCAGCCGTGTCGAAGCAATAACTCAGCCAAAAATTTAACAAATCAACCATCGGGTGAAAACTCAGCCGTAACTTAGGTTGGGTTATGCTCGAAAGTCAGTCATTTTATCATAACTCAGACAGATTTCAGTAAGTCAGCCGTAACTCCAGGCTGGGTTATACTCGTAAGTCAGCCGTTTGCTCATAACTCAACCATTTTTCTTAAATCAGCCGCAACATACCGTAACTCAGCCGTCACTGCCGCTATATCGCTTGACGGCTGAGTTCATTAATACACGTCAGCGATTTTTGACGTGGCGACGCGGCTTTGCTGACGTGGTAGTGGCATTCTTTGTAATTACGTTTTTTCCTGTAAAGTTTAACAGGGGCACGCTGGGTATAAAAAATATACCCGAAATATGATAGTAATAAAAAAATATCTGTATGTTTCTGGTAATTTCATATAAAATGTATAACATCTGAGTAAATCTCCCTTTTTACTATTGAAATTAGGAAGTTTACCTCCTTTAGATTAATATTTTTGAAAAAGATACCTAATGTTTAATTTATTTTTGATAACTATTTTTTGGTTTTAAAATGACACTTTTGTCCTAATGAAAAGTTTAAAATTATATATTTGTCAGAAATTGAAAATCACAAAATTTGCATATATATATATATATATATATATATATATATAATAACAAGGAGGCTCAATTATTAAAGATTTAAAGGCTTGTACATTATGGATGGAGTTCGATTGTCAAGATATACATTTTTTTGTAAATAGATTAATCATACAAAGGCTATCGGAAGTCCAGTACCGTGAATAATTCCTTGTGGTCTTGTGTGTTGTAAGAAGAGCATGTCCATCATGGGATGCCATTCATACATGATCGTCTGCTGTGGAATCAAGTGTTGCGGAGAGAGATGCATATATCAAAGAATCATTATTCGTGAGAGCTGCTCATCATATCACATATGATACATGTAACATCCCGGTTGTAGGAATATGGTGGTGCATGCGGAAAGGTTTAAAAGAATTGATTTGGCCACGGGCACCTATATCATCAAAGTGCACTTATCTTTTCGTTCAACTGTCTTGAGAAAACTCCACAGTTAAGCGTTCTTGAGCTAGAACAAAATCTGGATAGGTGACTTTCCGGAAAGTGATTTTCGGAACTATGTGAGTGAGAACAAAACCTAGGAAAAGATCATGTGGTTGTTTGTATGGTTAGTAAACAAATCTTTGAAGCCTCTCGGACATAGCGGACCAACCATCGGATAGGAATAGAGCCCATGTATGGATGTAGGATTCACATTCGATTGTCTTTAAGTATTTTTGTGGAGAAAAACTCTAAAATCAAGAAATGAAAATAAGGATTTGAAAAGAAAAGTAACCAAGAAACTAAATAAAGCGAAAGAGTTTAGCAAGAATAAAATAGTAAAAAGCCTTGCGAAATTGTAAAAGAAAGAGTATGTTGTATTGCTTGATAGTAAGAGATAAAAGGTTCCTTCTTCCTCAAATACATGCGTTTGAGGTTGTTTTTATAGAGAAAACATGATCAATGCGGTCATTTACTGCTCATAATCGCATTGATCTGCATTAATCATGTAGGTTACAATTTGACCGAAACGGCTTGAATTTGAACTATCTTGGGCTTCGCGTGGATCTTCCGAACTCTTTCTTGTTGACTCCAAACTCTTGCGTCTTGACGCTGCCGCGAACCTCAAACAATATTCTCCTGGCTTCGGCCTTCTTTTATGCGAACTGTATGTTGAATAAGAGCGAACTTCGTACTGGTAAAGATCGAGCTCTTTTGGTACACCGAATCGAACTCCCAACTGGTTAAGTCCAATAAAGTATCTAGAAATCCAAGAGGATTATTATGTAATAATGACGTGGACAGATCCAAGTGGATTCTACCGAAGATGTGTGGGATCCGACCCCAATATTTAGCCTCCCAAGTCTTGCGAGCTGAATGCTCGGCTTGGAAGACTTAAGTAAACAGTAATTAATGACTCGAGATCTTTAACATTATGGAATTTCTCCATGTTTTAAGTTGTTACGCTGATCTCGGATAATCAGATGATTTGATTTCCCTGACAACCGTCATCATTACTTTCTTAATTTTATATTAATACCACGGGGAAAACTGTCCCACTTCCCAATATTCTCAAGGCGGTTTTCTGCTAAATAAGGTTAAATGGAACGACGGCTTTTACAGCAGCGTACATTTACCTCTAAAAGCTTTTACCAAACCAGAAAAAGAGAAACCTCTTAGTAAGAGATGTCTTCCCCAGCCGTCTATGTTTCGGAAAACGAAGATGACAGTCAAGGAATCCCTGTTCCCTGAGGGGACGAAGTCTTCACCCAAAGGGGAGACAAATTTGGTCCGCATTTCAGGTCTCAGTCGATCTCTGCTTCCCTTGGCGCTCTTCGCCGCCTTTGTAACATCCCTCAGGAAATTGAATTCTCTCTTCCTAGACCCAACGAGTCTCCGGAAGTGATGCGAGAGGGTTACTGTTGTGCATACGAAGTCTATTTCAAAGGTTGTGGTTTGTTTTTTCCCATACCGGAAGTTCTTCTTTTATACCTCCTCCACCTAGGGATTACCTTTCCCTAAATGGCTCCCAACTTTCTTCGATACGTTCTGAGCACCCTCACTGTTTCGGCAGAAGTAGGGTTTTCCCTCTCCACCAGCGAACTCTTAGGGCTATTTCGAGCCCGTGAATCCGCAGCAGCGGGTATTTTTTCTATAAACCCTATCCTTGACCGTAACCTGATCGACGGAATGACCTCGAATGATGGGCCTTGGAGGAAATACTAGTTCTTTTTTCGAGTCAATCCCCATTCTGTTCAAGGTCTTTCCGGTCTTTTTCTCGCCAATTGGTCGGCTAAACTTGGTTAAAAATCCAACCTTTATTACTTTCCACTGTATTATGTAAAAGAGATAGAATTATTAACCCAATACTTTGTTTCAGGGAACCAGACGATCCCCCGCCCAACCGTTGACTTCTTGTCCTTCTTTCGAATCGTTTCCGAGGGTGAAACAAATTGGAATTCCTTCACCCTTCAACGCATTCATAAAGCGGGGCTCGCCATTAAAGACGCTCAGACTCACCCCCTCGATCCTCCTCCCGAGGAGAAAGACGTCTCGAGCCTGAAATCAAGGCTCTTAAGGATCAGCTATCCGAAATCAGGAGAAAGAAATGGATAGCTGCAATCTCCAGGGTTGGTAACTTCCACAAGAAGACCCTCTTGGTTGATGATGGTTCATTAGAAGCAGCTCTGTCAGCCATGGTGGATACTCATGGAGCCGAGATCCTTAACGATCCTCCACTTGCCACCGCAATTTGCCCTTCCGAACCAGGGCGTGAGGGAGAAATAACCTCCTCTCCTTGTACAAAGAGGAAGGCTCCAAATTCTGATAATCTATCAAACGAGAGACTTAAAACCGTGAGATTAAGTTCTCCGCCACGAGTCTCTAGCCCTCTATGTTCTGTTTCTCCCTCTTCAGAACCTTTAAACTTCGAGCTCCCTCTTCCGGGAGACAGAGTAATTTCAGAGGAAATAGATGAGCCGAGACCGGAGGCTCCCCTATCTCAAGGATTGAGTGTTAGGACTCAAAATCCTTTACCCACTTCGATTTCAGGTAAGTTTTTACTTAGAAAGCGAGCATTAGCAAAACTTGCTACAGATTGCATCTGTTTTATTAATCTGCTATTCTCCTCTGCTTCGCAGGCGGAGAAGAGATTGGAGACATCTTCCGAAGTTTCCAAACCAGGGAAGGGGCGTCCCTTCCTCCTTTTTCGGTTTGGAAGCTGGAAATCCGTCAGATGTTCGCCAATCGAGCTTGTTACCTATCCCATGTTCGGATCTTTTAGATTATGACAACCTCCCTTCCTTAGGTAAAAGCTTTTTGTCTAAACGACATGTTTTTTTTTTTTTTACTCTGAAGGCGTTTATGGAGACTAATGGAATGATCTTCCATTATGAGAACCTTCTTCATCAAGCGAAGAGAGAGACCGCAAAGGCTAAGAAGGAGGTTGATGAACTTAGATTAGCCAACCAATCTGAGCGACTTGAGCGGGAAAAAGCACTCGAGTCATCTTTTGAAAATATGAAGAAAACTCTAGCAGCTAACGAGCAACGCATCAGAATTGCGAATGCTGAAAGAGATTCTGCGAGGTCTAATGCTCTTCTCTTGGAGGCTGAGCTAGAGGAGAATACGGCTTTGTTCGAAGAAGCAAATCAAGAGATCGAGCTTTTAACTAGGAACAGGGCTCGCAATATCGCTGAAGCCGAACAAAATGCTCGAGAAGAGATGAGGGGATTCGGTAGGCAACTTATTCAATCTGTTACAAAGTTCATCAAGGACGAAGAGGTCTGGACTAAACTTCTAACAGATCGAGCCGAACTGAAGAGCAATCTAGACCTGATTAAGGAACTAGAGGCTGGAAGAGTTTCTTTCAAGAACGAGAGGAGCGAAGTTGCTGCCGAACTCGCTATGGTTGAATCCGAGTTATCCTCGGCTTCCCGTCCTACTCTCGTTCTGAAACAATTTTCTTTGGTATTTGGAGATTCCCCATCTCAATTCGAGGTAGGTGAAGGTTCTCGGCCACATGAGGGTTCTCCAGAGGTGTAGGAACGCTCTTTTTTTTTTTTAAAGAATTGTTTTGTTGAGTCCATGAGGATTATTCCGTTTGACGGAAATATTTTGTTCAATTAGTGTGACTGAACACAACCATGTACATGCTCTGGCATATGATGATTATTTTAAACAAAAACGTTTGGACATGATTCGAGGTTTGTAAGTCCTAGCCCGCCAAAGAGGTTTTATGAATTGTGAGAGATGAGCTGATCAGGCTCACTTGCCTTTTTTAAAGAAAAAATCTTAATAAGTAATTTTCCTCGGTCTCTCGAAGGCGAGGATGGAGCTCGGCTTAAGTTTTTTTTTTTTATATCGAGGGATAAGATTTATAATTCATGAGAATTTTGTCATAAATATGACCAGGCAATGGTTTTGATCGTTGCCCATGATGGCTTCGGAATCGCTGGGCCGCGTTTTAATTGGATCTGAAGCCTCCTCTAACAGGCCAGCAATATATAATTATTTTTAGAAATCTGAACCTCTTTCTCCTTCAAAAGGAATTCCGAAAGATCACCATAGTTCATTATAAGAAAAAACTTGAAAAATGCCTCTGTCTTCTTTCAGATCATGCTCAAGAATAACAACTTCAAGTGGGAACCCACTGTTTGAGTCCGAAGACGGATTCTCTCCAAAGGGAGTTATTCACCCAACGTTTTTTCATTTCCGAACAGGGAAGAAAAGGGTTAAATGTTATGACTTCCTGGAAAAGGTTCCTTTTCTAACTCTTAGTCTTCTCAGAAAACTATAACTTCCTTTCTTTCGGTCATTTGACAAAGTGTTTGTTCAAACAGATTGTCGGGAGACACAAAGCTTTATGTGATAAGAGACAAAGAATCGGAAAGAGGCGCCGTGCTCTTGATGAGCGCATAAAGAGGATGGAAAGAGAGATCCTTTGCCTGGAATCTGAACCGCACGAATGGGAGAGGAATTGTCTAGACATTGTGGCCATAATGCCTACTTGCCTCCGAAGATTCCTCCGCATGCTGGATAAATTTCATCGTTTATCCTTGGCGACCAGCGATGGCTCCTCTTTTGTTTCATGTTCCTCAGAGTTTCGGAGACTTCCGATGTTAAGAACTGAAGCAAAAGAGGAACCGGAGATGAAAATTGTTGATGACTTCCCCGACCCTTTTGATTTATCTTCTGACGAGGGACTATCCTCAGAAAGCTGTTCGGGATCTTCCACCTCTCTGGAGTCATTATCGGGCGAAGACTTTTAATCGAACACTTTCCGTTTTATGTTTGTAAAATGTCACTGGACTTGAAACCCTTCAACATTAATTATATTCCTCCTTTTGCTTTAAATTTGCCGATTTATTCAAATCTCATTTAATGCGTTTAATCTAGAGAATATAATTAGCAATTAACTCGATTACATTTTCAATGAAAGTCGTAATTTCATATTTGGGAAATCGTCAATTAATCTTCTTAAATGCAATCGAATAAATTTTCGAGTATATAGTGGGTGTAGTCTGTCATTGAATTTCAACAACAATTCTACAAGAATGTCTGAAGAGGGAAATTCTTCAGAGAAAACTTCTGACTCATCCAGATTGATAAGTGACAATCTTCCGGGAGCACCAGACATCGAGCTTACAAAAACGGGAAGAACTGGCGAACTGGAAGGGAACCAGCATTCAGGTTCTGATCGTATTAATCAAGAGATTGTCAGCCCAAGATCATGTTAAGGCCGAGGAGTTTATCACCAAGGTATTTTCCATCCTAGTGATTTAACTTCTTTTTGTTATTTCTCAACGTAGCGTTTTATTTTCTTCAGCTTATCACTCGGCATGACGAGCTCGAGGATGAGAAGAAAAAGATTAGGAAACGGATAATGGTGCTAGAGAAGCGTCGCCTCGATATTTCTCGCGAGCTTCATCGCCTCGAAACCCATCCTTCCGATTGGATCGAACTAGGACTTCAGGAGTACGGAAACATGCCAGGTTGTATTATTAGCATCATTGACCTCGCAGGTCAAGGAGCAGAGCTATTCCGTAATTCAAGACCCTTCTAGATCCGGTCTTAGCTTAGCAAGAAATATTTATTTATACATTGTTCGCAACGTATCTTTATATTTATGCTCGAATATCAAATTTATAAAAACAAGATTCCATGACTGGAATAATATTTTTATTTTTATATTATAGCTGGACTCGTGTTTAGTGAGCTGCCTACGTACCCAGAATAGGATCAAGCCAAATCGTAGTTCGAATGTGTTTGCTTTAGCAATAGAACTTTTTCAAGTTGATTATGTTCCAAGGCCTTTGAACGGGATTTCCACCAAGGTCTTGTAAACGGTATACACCGTTTCGGATTTTTTCAGTGATTTGATAAGGGCCTTCCCAGTTAATACCGAGTTTTCCAGCTCCTTCTTCTTTTGTGTTATCGAACACTCGCCTTAAAACAAAGTCTCCTACATTTAAAGGTCTGTTTTTCAACTTTGAGTTATAGTATCGAGCGGTCAACTGTTGATAATTCTGAAGTCGAATAAGGGATTGGTCTCGCCTTTCATCGATTGTATCGAGAACATCTTCTAATAACTTAGAATTCGATTCCTCGTTAAGTGGAGCTTCGCTTCGGCTCAAACCTGGAACATTCAGCTCGGCTGGGACTACGGCTTCCATCCCATAAACTAATGAGAATGGAGTTTCACCCGTTGCTCGCCTCGGGGTTGTTCGATAAGCCCACAACACAGGTTGCAGCTCGTCATACCATCCACCTTTTCGAGCACTCAAGCGTTTTTAAAGATTGCTGAGAATAGTTTTATTGGAGGCTTCCGCTTGTCCATTTCCTTGAGGATACCTCGACGTTGAGTAGCTAAGTTTTATTCCCCAAGCGGAACAAAAATCTTCAAAATCATTTGAAATGAATTGAGGACCATTGTCCGTTACTATTTCGTAAGGAACTCCATAGCGACAAATAATGTGTTTCCACAAGAATGTCTTTACTACGGAATCTTGTATGCTTATATAAGCTTCAGCTTCAATCCATTTGGAAAAATAGTCCGTTAGAACTAATAAGTATTGGACACCTTGTGTTGAACGATGCATCGGACCGACTATATCCATTGACCACCTCATGAAAGGGTATGGAGCGGATATATGTGATAGAATTTCAGATGGCTGGTGAATAAGAGGAGCGTGCATCTGACACTTTTTACACCGTTTGGCGTAATCGATGCAGTCTGAAATCATAGTTGGCCAGAAATATCCTAACCGTTTGATTTTGAAAGCCATTGCTCGTCCCAAAGAATGACTACCACAAAGTCCTTCGTGGACCTCGCTTGTAACTATTTCAGCTTCGGGTCCGAAAATACATAAAAGATAAGCATGTCTCAATAGGGATTCCATCATCTAGTGGCAGTTCGGTTAGAAAATCAGCCAGAACTTGTGCTTTTGCGCTAGTTCTGCTTTTGTATTCTTTATCGTACTCACTGAGTTCGATAGCCCATTTCGCCAACCTACCGGACTGACTTGGCCCGTGAAGAATTGAGCGAAGCGGATGGGAAGTTAGTACTTCTATAAGATGAGATTGGAAATAAGGCCTGAGCTTCCTAGCGGATACGACCACTGCTAAAGCTAATTTCTCCATCATGGTATATCTCGTTTCTGGACTAGTTAGAGATTTACTTATGTAGAAAATCGGCTTTTGCTCACCTCGGTCCTCTCGAACTAAAACTCCACTTACAGAATGATTAAAAACCGAGATGTAAAGGTAAAGTTTTTTATCCGATTCAGGTTTTGAGAGAACCGGCGGTGTTGTCAAATAAGTTTTGAGTTGATCGAAAGCCGCTTGGCATTGATCATCCCACCGAAAATTTTTGTTTCCTTTTAAAATCTGATAAAAAGAGAGACATTTATCGGTGGATTTCGAGATGAAACAATTCAACGCAACAATTCTGCCCGTCAATCGTTGGAGGTTGTTTTTATAGAGAAAACATGATCAATGCGGTCATTTACTGCTCATAATCGCATTGATCCGCATTAATCATGTAGGTTACAATTTGACCGAAATGGCTTGAATTTGAACTATCTTGGGCTTCGCGTGGATCTTCCGAACTCTTTCTTGTTGACTCCGAACTCCTGCGTCTTCACGCTGCCGCGAACCTCGAACAATATTCTCCTCGCTTCGGCCTTCTTTTATGCGAACTGTATGTTGAATAAGAGCGAACTCCGTACTGGTAAAGATCGAGCTCTTTTGGTACACTGAATCGAACTCCCAACTGGTTAAGTCCAATAAAGTATCTAAAAATCCAAGAGGATTATTATGTAATAATGACGTGGACAGATCCAAGTGGATCCTACCGAAGATGTGTGGGATCCGACCCCAACACCATGGGCACGAGAGAGGATGTGGGTGCTCACTGGTAGGGACGGTCGGAGCGTTACAAGTGGTATCAGAGCCGAACCCAGGCGAGTGTGATGTCAAGAGAGCTCACACCATCGGGGTGAGGGTCTTGGTGTACAACGAGGATGTTGCGATCTGTTAGTGGGGGTGAATTGTTAACACCCCGATTTTATAAATATGGTGGTGCATGAAGAGAGGTTTAAAAGAATTGATTTGACCACCTATGTCACCAAAGTGCACTTGTATTTTCGGTCAACTGTCCTAAGAGAACTTCATAGTTAAGCATGCTTAATCTGGAGAAATTTCAGGATGGGTGACCTTCCGAGAAATAGTTGTCGGAACTGCGTTAGTATGGACAAAACACAGGGAAAGATCATGTGGTGATTTGTAGGGTCGGTAAACAAGTCTTTGAAACTTTTCGGACGTAGCGGATCTACCGTCGGATAAGAGTGAGACCCATGAACTCGAGAAAAAATTTTGATGCTCACTGGTAAGGACGATCGGGACGTTACAATACATGTGTTTCAATACTATCATAATATGATTAAATCAAATATATCTAATGATCTAAAAAACAACACAATTTGTTTTGCCTCTCACGGCATTTCCTATGTTGTTTTCATTAAGGTGTCCAAATTTCCAGCTTTATTTCTAAGTTTGAGATCAAATTTAATTGATGGCTCGAAGTTAAACAATCAAAGAGTGGCCAGTTGAAAGCTCAATGGTTGAAGGAGAATTGGAGGAGACAATAAGAATTCACTCCATGGTGGATTGGGCTAAGTAATCAGAGAAATAAATCAGATATATAAGTACTATCATTTGAAAAGAGTAGTTTAAAAAACAATTGGTTTAGGACTCGAAAATTCCTCTAAACAAATGGTTTGTAACTTTTACAAGCACCTTTACCAAATTCAAATCTGAACTATTATTGTATGAAAATTTTGATATTGAATTATAAAGCATAGTCGCATGCATACAACTGATACAAGCATAAAGCGTATTTTAACCCATGCTCGAGTAAAGAATGAAATTATTATCCAGGATCATAACACATTTTAGAAAATTTGGATATCCAGGCCAGATAGTAAAATCTCCAAATGGATTACATATTTTATTAATTTCGAGGTTCGGATATCCAGATCTAGATTCGAATCCGTTAAACAATTATATATACAGTAGAACCTCTATAAATTAATACTTGATAAATTAATAACAGCTATAAATTAATAAATTTTGCAGGTCCAGAGTCGCGCCAATGTAAAAATTAACTAAATTCGATAAGATATAAGATAATAATTTTTTTGAAATTCCAATATAAAAATATGGCCCCAATAATATTATAAATTAATAATCATGTAAATATATATATATATATATATATATATGTGTGTTTTCATAAAATTACCCAAAATTTACTCTAAGTTTTCACATTTTGAATCTGCATCATTTTTGTCTTAATAGTCATATAGGTTTTTCAAATACAACTATAGATATCATTATTTATAAATTTTAATTAATCTACATCGTTTATATATATAAATTCTATAATCTTTGTTATTCATTGTAAGAAAGAAAATTTGTTTTTTCTTCGAAATATTAAATGTTTAGGTCTAAAACTATAAAATTTATAACATCTAAACATTAATTTTATTTAGATCACAATGTCTTCCTCATATTTTTTAAAAAAATTTAACAATTAAAACAAAATTTTTTACATAAATTAATATTTCTTAATTTACAAAATAAATCAATATTTATTAATTTACGCTATAAATTAATAAATATTAATTTATTAATTTATAGATAAATTAATATCACTATAAATTAATAAAATATTATGGTCCTAACATAATTAATTTATAGAGGTTTTACTGTATATATATAATGAATATTACTTGGATGAATATTACTTGATTTGACAGTTTATTTTTAGGAAAATATGAGATACTAAATCAACATTACTTTCTGTCTATTTAAAAATCTTTTAAAGATACTGAAATTTTTTTTTTTTTTTTTTTTTTGTCAATAGCTTAAATTAAACGCTCAAAAGAGCCATTCCTGCGGAATGTTGTTTACATAAGTGATGTGAAGCGGTTCAGTACGAACTTGTCGAGCCAATTTATCCACTTTTACATTTGCGCTACGAGGAATTAAAGATAAAGAAAAACTTGAAAATTCTTCCCTGTCACTCTGAAAGTCCTCCAGGTACACTGAAAAAGCCGGCCATTCGGTAGGAGAAGACACCATCTTCACCAAATCTGAACAGTCTGTAAAGAAAGCTACATCTTGGTTGTCAGCACCAATCATACACTTCATCGCCCAAAGAAGGGCTTCGACTTCTGTATGTAGAGGAGATAGACTTCTACGGATGTTGGCAGCTCCCATGGTTGGCATCTCTCCATTTGATGATGTACAATACCATCCTGTTCCTGAAAAAGTATCGGTTCCTTTCCATGATCCATCTATGAAACAACGATATCCTGAATAGTTAGAATCCAGTGAGGTTTCCCTCACTCGATTTTGATTTTCATTATCGAAAAAATAATGGTTATCAGTATGAAGCTCAAATTGAGCTAACTGCCACGATTGCGCCTCTTTCTCCGCAAAGCGTAAGATCTCTAATGGATCTTTATCCACATTGTCAAAGAATTTTTCATTCCTTGCTTTCCAAATGTACCAGATTATCCATGGATAAGAAGATGAATCTACCTCTGAAGGTATTCTCCAAAATAAGTGATCCAAGTTCTCGTAAATAGAAGCCGTAGGGAAAATTCCCGGGACAGAAGGAATTTGAGAAAGAGCCCAAATTTGTCTCGCTGGATGGCATTCAAAAAGTGTATGGTTAATTGTTTCCTCTATGGCGCCACATTTAACACATCCGGTATCACAATTTATACCTCTCTTTCGCAAATTCTCTGTAACCGGTACACAACCTGATAAAATTTGCCACAGAAAATGTCGTACCTTAGGTGGACACTGCACCTTCCAAGCATATGCTTTTAAAGGTTTTATATCCGGGCCAAAAGATTTTGAACTGGCATCCAAATCCTCTATCCGAGCCGTATGGTAACCAGATTTAACTGTATATTTTCAAGATTTAGTGTAATGCCAACCAAGGGTATCCTCTTTAGTTGACGCACCCAAAGGCAAGGCACTAATCAGCGCGACATCTTCTGGATCAAAGAGCTCCCTTAAGAGATCCATGTTCTAAAAATTTGACCAGCTGTCGACAAGGCTATTAACTTTTAAAGATGGGTCAATAAATGAACCATTGCTTTTTGCTGGTCTCGGGAATTGAGCTGGTATCCATGGATCCTCCCAAACTGAGATGGATGCCCCAGAACCCACTCTTTTAATAAGTCCTTTAATAACCAGAGATCTAGCTGACAATATACTTCTCCAACCATAAGAAGGATAGTATGATTTTATATTATCCAATGGATTAGATTTTCGAAAATATCGTCCTTTAAAAACCCTTGCAAAAAGTGAATCAGGAACCGTAATCAAACGCCATAATTGTTTTGCTAGTAATGCCGTATTAAAATCATCTACATTCCGAAATCCTACACCTCCTTCTGATTTACTATTACATAGCTTATTCCAATCCATCCAGTGCATTCCTCTCGACTCGCCGTTATTTTTTTTTAAACGCCATATTTTTTTTAAGGTAAGAAATCGTAAATAAGCATTAAAATAATTAAATAAATAAATAAAATAATTGGATGAATTGTTTACTCGAAAATTAGAGAAAATACATCAAATGATCAGATTCTTTATGTGTTTCATATAATCTGTGAGCTCAAAGTAATAAAGGAAAGTTATTTTTTCCATCGGTTTATGTCACATGTTCTGTTCTTAAAATTTTTGGTTTACTTATGGTTTTATTATTTATCAAACCAAAGGAATCTTAGCGGTTATATGTTTGGTTTTGTTATGAAATTTCTGTTAAATAACGAAGGAGTTTGGTCCACTTTAAATATTACATCGCATATGATTGTTACATATAAGTTAAATTCGGTTTGGTTTAATGAGGTAATATACGAGAAGGAATTTGCAAATGGCTTATGCAAGGCTCTTGTATTTAAAGCTGTGTTGGGTCAAATGAAAAAAAACACAAATTTGAAATCCAAATCGGTTTTGAATTTAACCCAAAGATCTGTAATAGACGGGAGGATCTTAGGGAAGGATCAACGCACCCTATTGAAGAACAAAGATAATATATGAAGATATTAAGTTGGAATTGTCAAGGTTTAGGGAATAAGGCAACAATTGGTTATTTACGGGATGTGTGGAAACAACATCGGCCAGATTTTTTGTTTCTTTCGGAAACAAAACAATCCTCTTTATTTATAGAAAAATTTGTTGGTCATTTTGGTTATAAGAATTTAAAAACGGTTGATCCTATCGGTTGTAGTGGCGGTTTAGCTCTTTATTACAATAATGATTTTAATGTTTCAATTATTTACGAAAGCAATCGTTTAATTGATATTGAGGCTATTTATAAAGGAAAAACAATTTATCTCACATTTGTTTACGGAGATCCGGTACCAAAAAATAGAGACCAAGTTTGGGAACGGTTAACGCGGATTGGGATATCTCGAAATTATCCTTGGTTTTTGATCGAAGATTTCAATGAATTGACCGGAAATCATGAAAAAAGAGGTGGTAAATTGAGACATTCTTCTTCCTTTATCCCTTTTAATTCAATGATAAATGATTGCGGCCTCATGGAATTTCCATATCTTGGAGATTGGTTATCTTGGAGGGGATGGCGGGATAAAAAGCCTATTCGGTGCCGGTTGGATAGAGCGTTAGCAAACGAGGATTGGCATGAATTATTCTGCAATTCTTATGTTGAATATTTACAAATGGTAGCTTCAGATCATTCCCCGGTAGTAGCTACAATTGCTGATAAGATACCACGTGGTAAGCGCTGCTTTATATTTGATAAAAGATGGATCGGAAAAGAGGGATTACTAGAGGCAATTTCAAGCGGGTGGAATCTCGACTCTAGTGTTGAAGATGGAAATTTTGTGGAGAAATTGACTAACTGTCGAAGGGCTATTTCACAATGGCGGAAAGATTTATCTCCTTATGGACGAAAAACAATAGAGGACTTGAAATCGGAACTTAATGCAGCTCAACGGGATGATACGAGAACAAGAGAGGAAATTACAGAATTAACATTGCAGCTGAAAGAGGCTTATAAAGATGAGGAGCTATATTGGTATCAAAAAAGTAGGGGCCTTTGGATGCAATTAGGGGATAATAATTCGAAATATTTTCATGCTCTTACAAAACAGAGACGTGCAAGGAATCGGATTACTGGTCTACATGATGAAAATGGGATATGGTCTGCAGAGGATAAAGATATTCAAAACATAGCGGTTTCCTATTTTAAGGATTTATTCACTACAACTAATCCTCAAACCTTTGAGGAGTCTCTAGCAGAGGTTCAGACAATAATAACGGATTCGACTAATAATTTTTTAACGGCTCCCGCGACGGAATGTGAGGTCCGAGCGGCTTTATTTATGATGCATCCGGATAAGGCACCCGGACCAGATGGGATGACAGCTTTGTTTTTTCAGAAAGCATGGATTACCATTAAATCGGATTTGTTAACTCTCGTTAATTCTTTTTTATAAGAAGGAGTTTTTGACAAGCGGTTAAATACGACTAATATATGTCTTATTCCTAAAACAGAGCGACCGACTCGGATGACGGAATTACGGCCTATTAGTCTCTGCAATGTTGGTTACAAAGTTATATCAAAGATCCTATGTCAAAGACTTAAGAAGATCTTACCAAATCTTATTTCGGAAACCCAATCTGCTTTTGTAGAAGGGCGACTAATTTTGGATAATATACTAATAGCACAAGAGATGTTTCATGGTCTGAGAACTAACCAGTCATGCAAAGGAAAATTTATGGCTATTAAGACGGATATGAATAAAGCATATGATCGGGTTGAATGGAGTTTCATAGAAGAATTATTAAGGAA
Source organism: Arabidopsis lyrata subsp. lyrata (assembly GCF_000004255.2). Lineage (NCBI taxonomy): Eukaryota > Viridiplantae > Streptophyta > Magnoliopsida > Brassicales > Brassicaceae > Arabidopsis > Arabidopsis lyrata. The sequence continues at coordinate 3,799,261 of NW_003302552.1, forward strand.
GATGGGTTTTTTGCGAAAAATGGATTTCGTGGATGATGTGGTGTATCACAACAGTCCAATATAGGGTCTTACTTAATGGACAACCAAAAGGGCTAATAATTCCATAGAGGGGACTTAGACAAGGAGATCCTTTATCTCCTTACTTATTCATTCTTTGTACGGAGGTACTCATTGCGAATATTAAGAAAGCGGAACGTGAAAACTTGATTACAGGTATCAAGGTATCCACAGCTAGCCCGTCGGTATCTCATCTCTTATTTGCTGATGATAGTTTGTTCTTTTGCAAAGCCAATAAAGAACAATGCGGAGTAATTTTGGGAATTCTAAAACAATATGAAGCGGTTTCAGGGCAACAAATTAATTTTTCAAAATCATCTCTTCAATTTGGCTACAAAGTTGATGAGTCTATTACGGAAGAAATAAAAGCGGTTTTGGGTATCCACAATCTTGGTGGCATGGGATCTTATCTTGGTCTACCGGAAAGCCTTGGTGGATCTAAGACAAATATCTTCTCATTTGTTCGAGATAGACTTCAGGTTAGGATAAATGGTTGGTCGGCTAAGTTTTTATCGAAAGGCGGAAAAGAAGTTATGATTAAATCGGTAGTTGCGGCATTACCAACATATGTTATGTCATGCTTCAGACTACCAAAATCAATAACTTCTAAACTTACGAGTGCGGTCGCAAAATTTTGGTGGAGCTCAAACGGTGAATCGAGGGGAATGCATTGGATGGCTTGGGATAAACTTTGTAGTAGTAAATCGGAAGGTGGGGTAGGATTTCGGAACGTGGATGATTTTAATTCAGCGTTACTTGCTAAACAATTATGGCGTTTGATTATGGTTCCTGAGTCACTATTTGCAAGGGTATTTAAAGGACGGTATTTCCGGAAATCCAATCCATTGGATAATATAAAATCGTACTCTCCTTCTTATGGTTGGAGAAGTATAATGTCAGCTAGATCTCTGGTTCTTAAAGGACTTATTAAAAGAGTTGGTTCTGGGGTGTCCATCTCAGTATGGGAGGACTCATGGATACCAGCTCAATTCCCGAGACCAGCAAAAAGTAATGGTTCAATTACTGACCCATCTTTAAAAGTTAATCAACTTATCGACAGCCGGTCAAACTTTTGGAATATGAATCTCTTGGCGGAGCTTTTTGATCCAGAGGATGTCGCGCTGATTAGTGCTTTGCCTTTGGGTGTCTCAACTAAGGAGGATACCCTTGGTTGGCATTTCACAAAGTCAGGAAATTATACGGTTAAATCGGGTTACCATACCGCACGGATAGAGACTTCTGATGCCAACCTTAAATTTTTTGGCCCGGATATCAAATCTCTGAAAGCTTATGCATGGAAGGTGAAGTGTTCACCAAAGCTACGACATTTTTTGTGGCAAATATTATCAGGTTGCGTACCTGTTACAGAGAATCTGAGAAAGAGAGGTATAAATTGTGACACCGGATGTGTTAGATGTGGCGCTGCAGAGGAAACAATTAATCACACACTTTTTGAATGTCATCCTGCAAGACAAATCTGGGCTCTTTCTCCAATCCCTTCGGTTACAGGGATTTTTCCCTCGGCTTCTATTTACGCGAACTTGGATCATCTTTTCTGGAGAATTCCATCAGAGATTGATTCATCTTCATTTCCATGGATAATTTGGTATATTTGGAAAGCGAGAAACGAGAAGATTTTTGATAATGTGGATAAAGACCCATTAGAGGTTCTACATTTAGCGGAGAAAGAGGCACAAGCTTGGCAGGTTGCTCAATCTGAGCTACATATTGACAACCAAGGTTCTTTAGATACTGTAACTCGAAATCGCGTGAGAGAGATTTCATTGGATTCCAGTTACTCCGGACATCGGTGTTTCGTGGATGGATCATGGAAAAGGACTGATATTTTTTCAGGAACAGGGTGGTACTGTATATCGGCAAATGGAGAGATGCCAACCATGGGAGCTGCAAACATCTGGTGAAGTCTATCCCCCCTACATACAGAAATCGAAGCTCTACTCTGGGCGATGAAGTGTATGATTGGTGCTGACAACCAAGATGTAGCTTTCTTTACAGACTGTTCAGATTTGGTGAAGATGGTGTCTTCCCCAACCGAATGGCCGGCCTTCTCAGTGTATATGGAAGACTTGAAGAGTGACAAGGAAGAATTTTCTAATTTTTCTTTATCTTTAATTCCGCGTAGCGCAAATGTAAAAGCGGATAATTTGGCACGAAAAATTTGTACCAAACCGCATCATATCACTTATGTAAACAACATTCTCCAGGAATGGCTCTTTTGAGCATCTATTTTATTTAAGCTGTTGACAAAAAAAAATGATTAAAACAGAAGGATTTCTTCATCAAATTAATTTAATCTTGTAAATTGTTATAAAATGAACAAATTATTAATGCAAGAAACCGCACACAGTGGGAGTGTTGGCGTAGTTATAATAATGATATTCTCTCATATAATATTTTTCAAATGAAAAATCAATAAATCCAATTGTTTGTCACATTACTTTTTCTCCATGTAGACATAAAACATAAAACAGTAATCACGTAGAAAAGCACATCTCTAACGAATAACACAAATTTTTTAGTTATACTATTGGTTACATAAATTGTGTTTGTTTGTGTATGTCACCATGTAAAGTTAATTTTAAGCAAAATTTAGAGAAATGTCCATTTTGATATACTTTTTTGAAAAACGTCTTCTTCATTAGTCTATTTTCAAAAGTACATCACATTAAATCAGGAAAATTGATAAGAATGTACTTCTAAATGATAACTGTTACTTGGATACCTGATCCAAGTATTTATAAAAAATATATTTTATTTTATAATATTTTACCTGGTATTTATAAGGGTATACAAGATATTTATAAAATATTACACACTTATAAAGATAGTTTGTGTATATTTTTATAAAGATACACATAATTGGGTAGATTAAGATTTTTAGCATATTTTTGATAAAGTTTGAGGGAGGAAACATTTTTGAAATGTGATAAGGAAAAAGGGACAATTTTTGAAAAAAAATAAGTTTTAATGTAAGTATTGACATATTGTATTGTACTTGTATATTATAAACTAGATCACCACCCGTACTAAAGTACGGGTTAAATTTTATTTATTACAAAATTTATATAATATATATATTAGAACTAAGTTTTAATATATTATAATAGTAAGTGAAAAAATATTAATATTTTTGTCAGTCCCTATATACAATATTAGAATAAATATAGAATTTTTTCTCTATAATACTCAATTATGGATAATTTTTTTTTAAGATATGAAAACGGAATATAAGTTTACTTTTTAAAAAGTAATATTTTTTGAACAATGAGTTAATTTATGTTAACAACCACAAAATAGGATTACATATATTTCAGTTAGATCAAAAATTAAAATATCATAAATAAATCGCATATAAAACATAGATTATTTTGAATTAATTACGAAAATTAGGTATTATTTTGAATTAATTTAGAAAATTCTTTTTCAGTTCGTTATTCTTTGGTTGTTGAATTAAAGATTTGTTTGAGCTAATCTAATTACAGAATTTGTTTGAGATTTATAATTACAGAATTTACCAATTATTCGCATAATCGAATATGTTATAAACATATATTTAGTATATAATAATACCAAAATCAACTCGTGCGTGGAGTCTATATTTTTATTTTAGAATCTCAATATTTCATTTTAAAATATTGCATGCACAATCTATTATTCGTTAATTCTAAAATTGCTTGCGGAATCAAATTTTCAAATATTTAGAGGTGTCAAACCATATTTAAATGTTCTACACTATTTTTAAATATTCCAAATTAAAATCTTTAAATTTTTTTTGTAGCTTGAAAAATTATGAATTTCAAAAAAAAAAATTATATGAAATTAAATATAACTATTCAAATAGTTATAAGGATCAAAACTCATTTCATCATATAATATATTATATTTAACCCGCTACCTATTATAAATATTTTTAAAAATAATCAAACTAGAGTATTTATAATTTTTAACTTTTTGAACTATTAAGTATTGATGATATTCTCTAAAAATATCAAGTAAAACATATTTTAAATGTTGCAAATTAAAATATTTAAATTTTTATTGTAGTATATAAAATTATACATTTCAAAAAAATAAATGTATGAAATCGAATATAAATATTCAAATTCTGACCCGTTGCTCAGTCGAAATTTTTGTTGACTTTATTTTTGTGTAAAAAAAAATATATTACTCAAGTCTGAATTTTTGACCCGTTTAATTATTTCCTTTATAGATTGAACAATTCATATGCGTTTTTAAAAATTCAAATCTTGGCATATACAGAAAAAAATTTACTTTTTTTTTTTTTATTATGTAGATGATATGATGATTTATTTGTTTCATATTAATATAATCATATCAAGATGAGAAGTGAAGTTTAATGATTAATAACAAATTAATATGGTAAGTTAGATATCAAATCTTATATGTTCATTTTGATTGGTCATTTAAAAAAAAATAATAACAGATTTTTGTTTTATAATTTAATTAAATTAATTAAATGACATACATTAGTATTTTACTTGTTTATCCTTAATAAATTGAATGAAATTTGTTCTAAAAGAAGATTTTTGTAATGGCATTTTTAAGTAAATTCTTACAAAAGGGAAGGTTAGTTAAGGGTATCTTATAAAATGTACTCCCCAAATAATAGTATAGGATTATACAAAAATTATTAAAAAAAAAATATCATGTTATAAGGGCTAAGATCTTTAAAAATCATCGCAACTTTACCTAAACACCAACAAGTGTATATTGAATCAGTCTAAAAGGGGAATATTTGATCCTAATACATTTAATATCCATCCACCTATAATAATGCCACTTGAACATTCATTTTAATAAGGTTCAAAGTTCAATTTCCCTCGATTTCTATTTACGTGAATCTAGATTACTTATTTTGGAGAATATCTTCACTTCATTTTCATATCCATGGATCATGTGAATAAAGATCCACTAGAGGTATTACGTTTAGCAGAAAAAGAGATTCAATCATGGGAGTTAGCTCAAATCGAGCTTCACACTGAAAATCATGGTCCATTGGATTTAGAAGCTCGATCTCGAGTTAGGGATATCTCACATGATACTACCTATTCAGGATATTTATGTTTATTGGATGGATTTTGAAAGGGAAGTGATAAGTTTTCAAGAACATGGTAGTTCTGTACATCATCAAATGGAGATTCGCCAACCATGGGAATAACCAACTTCCATAGAAAGCTCCAGCCTCCGTAGAAGTCTAACTCTACTATATACAGAAGTGGAAGCTCTTCTCTGGGCAATGAAGTGTATGATTGGTGCCGATAACCAAGAAGTAGTTTTTTTTTCAGACTGTTCAGATCTGATGAAGATAGTGTCTTCCCAAACCTAAATAGCCGGTTTTTCAGTATATTTGGAGAAATTTCCGATCGACGAGGAAGAATTCACAAGCTTTTCTTTATCTTAATCTCTCGCCGTGTAAATATTAAAACGGATAATTTGGTACGAAAAATTTATACCGAACCGCATTATATCATATATGTAAATTCATGAATAATTATTTTGAACAAAGTTGTTGACGAAAAAAAAAGTTCAAAATTCAACAATTTGTTATATTGTCGCTGTCTTATAATAGTTTATATATTAATATGGTAATGTGTTTGTAAATGATGGAAAATATATTATATAAAATTTTAAAAAATTATAATATTCAAAAGTTCAAAATCTCTGAAAATCTTTGTCGCTTAAAAGATGCTGGAAATTTATAACTCTAAAAAGAAGAAGTTTTTGTCCTTATATTTGGTATTAGTTGAACCACGTGTAATACACAGGAGCATGCATTTTAATATGCTTGATTATGCATTATATTTTGTTATTCTATTGCTGTCACATAATAATTCAAATATGAATATTGTATTTTGCTGGTAAACAAAACCAATTATTCAATAAAAGATTTAAGGAAATTAACAGTTGAAATCTGTAAAGATCGTCGTCACCTAAACGATGTTGTCATGTTGATACGAGTTGATATTATGTGATTTTAAAAGAAGAACTTTTGTCCTTTATGTATTATATATTTGAACCAGACGTGGCCACACGTTGGAAAAAATTATTGCTCCGATAAAGGAAAAAGACCAGTCAGCCACCAACTCGGTGCATATCACGTGACCTAGAGAGATCAATTGTAAGAGCATCTCCAATGCTCAACTCAATAATTTCCTCTATTTTAGAGGAACTCTATTTTAGAGGAGATTTTGCTCCAATGTATCCCTCTAAAATAGAGTTACTTATTAATTTGGGAAATGATTAAGTTCAGCATTCTAAATGCTCTAACGATTAATCTATCAAACTCGCGTGATATGAGCGGAGTTGA
>NW_003302552.1:3805766-3888932 GCF_000004255.2 Arabidopsis lyrata subsp. lyrata
GATGACATCGAACGGCATACGTCAGCCTCCCTCACCCCTCTATTTTAGAGGGATACATTGGAGCAAAATCTCTTCTAAAATAGAGAAAATTATTGAGTTGGGCATTGGAGATGGTCTAATAACTTAATAATGTAAGGGCCACGTGATTAAACTTGCCCATCATTAGTGTATTTAAAGAAACTTTTGTTTCAATAACTTGCTTAAATTCATTTTATTTTAAATATTATAGAATTCAAAAAATTATTAGAAAGTCACTATAAAATTTTATGAAAAATAAATTTAGGATGCAACTGATTCGCAGCTCTGGTAAACGTTTTAAAAAGTTTCACACTTTTGTTTGTATGACATTTTCGGTCTTAGAAAAGAATCTCTATCTATGGCTTTTGTTGAGGGTTCTATTATAAAATAGAGGCGTGCTTATATCTTGGTTTAAACTTAAAAGCTAATCGCAACCTTAAATTTTAAATAGCTAACCGGTTCGGTTTGGTTCAGTAAGATGAACCGATTAGTTTAAAGAATTTTTAAGAAAATATAAAAACTTTTAGATTTTTGCAAAACTTTTCCAGTTTTTGGTCCAAACCAAACTACTGAACTGAATCAAGCATTCTACATGTCCCAAAAATTATAAACAAATGTACCAAAATTATTGAAACAGTTAGAGGATTTTTCAACAAAAAACAAATGGGACATATTGCTTCGGTTTCAATCTGGTACCAATAATTTCTTTTTTTTAACATCAAATCATAACTTTATTAATGTGAACCAAAGATTACATTGTTAAAACATAAGGGTATGAACACAATCAAATAGATTTGTAACGAAAAAGCAAAAAAGTTCAAGCGCCGCAATCCGAATGATATGCTTAGTTGCTTTCGTCGTATCCGTCAATCTTGTGTGACTCTCTAGCTTTGGAAACATCTTCTTTTTATCGATGCACCATCTTTTACGCTTTCGAAAGTCAAAGTCTGCGATCCATCCGTTACATCGCAAGACCCTAGATTTGGGAACTCTCCTGAAGAAAGAGATATGAAGTTTTGTGATTGTAGCGTAAACCCATACTTGTTGTTGATCTGATCTTCTGATTCGCATCATAATCGCATCTCCATCCTCCGTTGTGGGTTGATTCCATGGCGGTTTTCGTGGTGGTCGTTGTCTCATTAACAAATCCAAAGAGATTTGTATCAACCATCGAAAAGCCACGAAACAGTGGTCTTCGGAGACTACCATAAAACTAACAAAATATGTTAGTTTCGATAAAAACTCGGGTAATACATACCGGATATGCCTCGGCGACTTCGCCGGAAAAGACCTTCACCACGGAGGACCGGATGAGACATGGTATATAGACTTGAGACTCCCGCAAAACGGTTCCTTTTTCATCGACCAGAGGTATTACCGTCCCATGAGACGGGTTCGCTTCTGCCTTCGGATCTGATATCCACTTGACATGAAAGTGGTGAATGTTTGTTGCCGGTGTAAGCACGAACACGGATAAAGTCACCATCCGAAGGAAAACCATAGATCGGAAGAGATACCGGTGGAAGAAAGTGTCGCCCATCGAAAGAAACAGAGACAGAAAGTAGAACAAAACTAAATAAATAGAAAGGAACCCGACCGACGCCGAAAAGTCCAGCGCTGGCCGGAGAAAATGTCTAACGGCGGCGGTTACTTGTATAAAGTTGCGATTGTCTTTCTAATCGCCCTCTGCGAGATAGTTTATTTTGATTTGGTACCAATAATTTCATCCTCCAAAGTAAGCAACCAATCAAAAGATTAGTTTTAATTATTATTTGGTTGGAAAAACAAACGTGGTAGCAATACTTATGATATGAACCGAACCAAACTTAACAAAGTTCGAATCAAGTTAATTTGGCACATTTTTCATAACTGAAGACACTGAAATTTTGAGTCTAGCCGGACTAAAGTTTCCGATCTCACATCCACCCAAAAAATGAATTTTCATGGTAACATTCAAAAACCAACATAATTAAGTGACAAATACCACCATAACCATTACTCACTCCGTTTCGTTTTAGTTGTCGTTTAAGGTTTTCTCACACAAATTAAGGAAATCATTAAATTTTCTGTTTTACCATTTATTAATATATCTTATAAATTTTTTCATTGGCCAAAACATTAAAACAATAGGGATAATACTGGAATTTTTACCAAACATTTGCATTGAAAACCTAAAACGGCAACTATTACGAAACAAAATTTAAGTCCTAAAACGACAACTAAAACGAAACGGAGGGAGTATTTATTCTCTCTATGTTTGATCCGATATTTTTTTCTTTTCCACCATTGGTACCAAAATAGGTTTATAGACGAACCGACAAACAAAATGTAAAACTCAACCAATCTAATTGTTTGCCACATAAAGTTTTTGCCCCTAAAATAAACAGAACAAGAAAGAAGTTGTGATCTGGAAAATTCACACCCCTAACGAATGAGACAATGTCCACTTGTGACTGCATGAGAATGCGAGAGACCGGCCAATGAGATTAATTTGGGACTTACGTTTGGGGTGACTTACTGATGCGGACATCCAAATCAAATCAAATCAGGAGCATACCAAACCAACCGATACATGTATCAAAGCGGTAGATATATGAAACATTTTGGAGGATTCTTGCCCAAATAGAGTCCTAATCAAGTACAAGGCCTAAGATTAATTATTCACCTGCAAATTAATCCTAAGAAGACTAATAATGGTTCAAGAAGAATCAATGAAGAGTGAGCCGAATCACTATATTGTGGGAATTTGACTGTTGCATTCTTTTTCCCTTATCTAGGTTTTGTCCCAATGGGTTTACCTATAAAGGTTTTTAACGAGGCAACATCAAGTCATCAAGGAATCATATACCAAGCAATTGATTCGAAGATGTTACAAGTACATATAGTTGATGTACTTGCTGACGGACCGGCTGAACTACTCACTGAACTACTTGTTGAATTACCCTCTCAAGTACTGCTCCAAATGAAGCCAAACAAGGAAATCTTCCTTATTCTACACTTGGACGCACCTCAAAGCTACATATGGAAACCAGGATAATATCTAGGCCACACAAGACATGTACCACATGAACTTTGGTACACCTTACCACACAAGAACCCGCAGAGTTACTACTTGCCATATATGGAGCCGAAGAAGATCAACTTGCAATAACTCTTTTCTTCTTTGTTTATGCGCTTGTGTGAGAATCTTGAGACCCTCCAGAAGCTTCCAGGACGTCACAACTATCCTTCCCAAGTTGACAAGATACAAGGCACATCTTACTTGTCTTACTTGGACCGATTCTACACTTAATGGTCCAACGGCCATATTTCCATTAAATGGTGCGATTTGTTTATTTTTTTTAGAGAATTAGAATATTGTAGATGAGCCTATATAAACTCATTATTTCGTTCATTTTAAAACACCCTTGATCATTTTAAAGTAATAAAAACGTTTCTTCTTGTCAAAGTTTGAGTCTTTGTCATTTTGTTCTTCAGTTCTTTGTCAGTGAGTCACTTAGTACTTTAGAAATCTGCGGATTAAACTTGTTGAGTGATTCAACATCTTTCATTCGTTCATTGATCGCCTAAGTCGATTATCCCACTGATTGAGCAAGTCAATCACCACATCTATCCATCGTACCATCCCTGATTCACGAAAGAGTGCTTCAGAGCCAGCTCGTGAATTCCACCCTTCTGCGTGAAAAGCTTTGAATCTCTTGATCATTAAGTGATCTAAAAGTTGGAGTGATTCCAATCTTGTATCACTTACTTCTATAGGCAAGAGACCATCATCACAATATCATATAGTCGAGCTGACTTACTTTTGGTACACTGCACATTTTCCAATGGATGACATGTTGGTTGATGGCTAAGCCGGTGAGCAACTCAACCTTTAACATTTAATGTGATACATTTAATATTCAGTGGCTGCTAGACTTTATGATATGATAACTCTCTGGTTTCAACTTATGCCTGAAGGTGCTCTTCGCAGCTCTTTCATGTCACTGGGGTACCAATCTAGCCCTAGGCCATTTTTGATTGGATTGGCTTTGGTGATGGATAGCCTAAGTCAAAATTCACTCTAATAATATTTATAACAAATACTTTTTCGATTATTTCAACAAATCTATGATACAACAAATTGTGATCACCAGCATATTCAAAATACTTTTATTTTCATGGCATTAATCTTTTACAAATAGCATAACAAATTTGGAATCATGGAACGACCTCGACATTTTTTGTTGAGCTCAATGGCCAACGAACAATGAACTAATTATCAATCCCTATGTGATCAACTTTGTATAGGGATTTATGAAGCCTAGGAGTGATAAAGACTTCAAGAGAAGTGGCTTTGTGATTGACCAATCCATTGCTCTCTGTCATGTCCACATCTTGGCTCGATGGTTTTGCCAAGTCAAAGCTGTGCAAAAACCTAGCTAGGAGATAGTGCACCATCTTCATACCTAGAGGGATCGCGGGGCATGACCTTCGTCCCAAACCGAACGGAAAAAACTTGTAACTCTGCCCACCAACATCCACTTCTCTATTAGATGTCAAGAATCTCTCTGGCTCGAACTGTTCGGGGATGGACCAAACACTTGGATCCCTATGAATCTTCCATGCACTCACCATCAATTGTGTCCCTGAATAGTTAAATGAACTATTTATGTTAGAGATGATAACATTCATTATGATCATATTTGTTGAACTTTAATCTCAGATTAATTGGTAATGTACGTAGAAAAAGTAACATGAATTTTTTTAAGTACTAAGAAGTTTTGGGGCTATGCTCGTACATCCTTCAGGCCATGGACTAGAGCATTGAATATGGTTCTCTCCCAAATGCTACTCAAACCAGCGATTTGTAGGCTTTGCCTCAAATACTTTACCAATTGAGCTATTGGCACTTGGTAACTTATGAAATTTACTAGTTTTATGTGAGATTCAAAACAAAAAAAAAAAAATTAGGTTAATTAAGTCATTTAATCACTTTGATTACCTGCAGGCACATGACAGTTGCAACATGCAATGTCGAAATCTTCCATCACATCTCTGTAAGCAATGAGAGGGACTGGTGGATACAAGCGAAATGTCTCCTTGACAATGGCTTGGAGGTAAACCAAATCTTTGATATCTATCTCTTCCACAACTCTCTCCTTTCCGATTTTACTGTCAAGCTCCTCCTGAGCTTTCCTCAATACATGCGGATTGTTCAACAGCAAAGATACAGCCCAAACCAGAACCACAATGGCCGTCTCGCTCCCAGCCAATACCAAGTTCTTGCACCCAAAAAAGTTCACAATTAATATAAATTACATGATTATAAACATTTATGACTACTCCAACCCGGAATTTGAGGATATTATAGTTTATATAGGTCTTACGAGGCAGATGGCTTTGATTTTCGTGTGAGTATCGCTCAAACCCGGAATCTTGTCTTGTCCCAATGTCTCAATGAGTATATCCAAGTAGTCATTTACACTCCTACCGTGATCACTCCTCTTGTTCTTGTGTTCTTCAACCCAACGTTCAGTAATTTTATCCAACTCTTTAGCCGTTCTCTTCATTCCTCTCTTGATCTTCCACTCCAACAAACCTAGAGCCGGTGCCACATCAGACAACAAAAATAGTGAGAAGTAATCTAAAAACTCGCGAATCAGCTTCCCGCATCTCCTAGCTTCTTTCACTTCGCAGTTAGGGTATTCACCAAAGTATCTCTTCCCCGCGACCATCATCAATGAGATGTTCGCGGTTAGATCTATGAACTCTTGCTTCATGTCCACCAAGACTCCTTCTTTAGGCTTACCTCTTTGCTCCCACCTACCGTATAAATTTCCAAATGCCAAGTCAGCCTCACGGGCTCTACTAAACATGAGCATATCAATTCCCGAGGTCGAAAAAAGCTCGGATGCTGCGATCTTCCGCATCTCTCTCCAGTAAAGACCATAAGGACTAAAGGTCAAGAACGAGTCGTTGTAGCCAAGAATCTTAGACGCAGTAAGTTCTGGCCGTTCTAGTAGCTTGTCGTGGACCGTGTAGATCTCTTTGGCGACCTCTTTGCTGTTTATGACCATGACGTTGAGAGAGCCAAGCTTTGCCATGAACACCGGTCCATAGACGTCAGCCATTGCCCCAAACGTAACGTGAGTTGGGTTTACGGTGTCAAATAGATGTAAATGGCCGAGCAATGGCCACGCTCCGGGGATCATAGGTGCCGTATTCGTCCTGTTCTTGGGACGAAGCAGAGACTTTATTAAGCATGAAACAGAGAAAATAAAGAGAGCAGAGAGAAGAAAAAGCTGAGTTAGATCCATGTATGGCTGATTTGTTTTTTGTTTGAGGTACTTGTTGCAAGCCTTTATTATATATATATATAATAAGTTTTCACCAACTCCTACATTATTTTATAAATATTTTGTTTTTTGAATAATTTTGCGAAATGGATGTTTTTCTTAAACATAATTGTGATCCTGGACTCCTGGTACGGGTACATTCACTATAATTGTGAGAATACGCCTATTTTGCTATACACGTCTCAATGCATCTCTCTTATATCCCTACCCAAACATCTTATTAAGTAAAAATTGTCAATAAGAAAAAAAATTAGTTCCTCCTTTCCTTTTGTATGAAGATAAAAGTATACTCAAGGAAAAAAACTTTCTCTCTATCATTTTCTTAAACTTTTACTCCTTCTCTTTTTCCTCTAAATCTTTTTAATTGGACTTGTTACGACGACAACATATTTATTTTTAAAAATTTTAATCTGAATCTAAAAAGTTCAATTTTATGGATATGTAGCTCTTTATTTTACTTTATCTGAATACGATGGTGTACAAAATAATATACAAAGTCGGTGTACGATAATAATGTAAAAAATGGTTTACAAGATCCAAGATGGTGTGCAAACGACAGTTACAGTGGTATATCACTATATGATATGGTTGTGTACGACGATAATGTAAAAGGTGATATAAAGACGGTTGTGTATGATACATTGGTGTACATAAATGATGTAAGAAGTAGTATACGGGATATGACGGTATACAATATGGTGTAAAAAGTATTATTTTACAAATCTCAAAAATATTTACCAATATTGTAACCATTAACCTCAAAATATAATTGAAATCATAAAAGAAAAATTATTATTGAACAATATAAAATATTCCGTTTACATACAAATTATTGCAAAATGCTTAATTGAATACGCATTCCGTCAATCCAAACAAACAAATTAATCCTACTTAGTGTAACTTATTAACACTAGTCTGAATTCTAATTGGTTTAATAAAAAGACAAGAAATAACTAAATATAACAACTCAAAGATGACTTATTGATAAATTAAAAGCTTACTAAATTTCAAAATTCCCAAGAACCCCAAAATAAATAAAAACTCTTTTATACCGTATGCTGCGTGGAAATAATCATCCTCGAAACTAATTATGCCTATAAAATTTCTTCAAATCCTTAAAAATTTCCGACTAAACAAATTTGTTTTGACGTAAAAACAATAACATATGTAAACGCCGAGATAAGTATAATTGTTGTCTCGTGAGTGAAGAGAATCTAAGAAGGCAAATCTTGTAAAGTGTTGCTTACTTGTTTCCTGGTCTGTTCTTTATCCTTCTCTAATGATAAGTTCCAAACCTTGTAAATTAGGACGCCGAATGAAACTTTTCAGTTTTTAAGCTTAGAGTATTGTAAAGAAAAACTTTCAGTTTCTTCTTGCTCCGCATCTCTTTTTTTTTTTTTTGCTAAATATGTTAATATCATTATAATGAAAAATAGGCTTTACAAAAGAGTAGAACCTACGAAAGAGTAGCCGAGGCAAAAAGAATAAAAACAAGGCTACAATAGAATTAGGAAAGATTTGGGATGCTTATCGAATCCAAAGAATAAAAACAAGGCTACAATAAAAACAAGGCTATCCGCATCTCTCTGTTTCAAGTTTTTGTTCCGAGAATGTTTGTGAAAGTTCTTGAAAAACTAGTACATATTTTCCTTACACTTCCACACCATAATACATACAAACTTATATAGAGAGTAAGCTAACTACTCTCTAATTTTACTAACAACTACACAACCACTCCCACTAGTCTTAGTTTTTACTAGACTTGAACAACTCCAATAGCTTAAGCAGACTAATAAGTCTATCTTGTTTAGCTTCACTGATTTCCTTACTTGGTTTGAATACAAAATAAGCATTACTCAACATAGAGTCATCATAGACTTCTTATATGGGATGATTGGCGGTTGAGCAACTGAAAGCGTTGAGAATATATGAGCGCTTCATTGAATCAATTTGCATGGTTTATGAATTATGACAATACATGTTTCCAACGCTCAACGCATCACATGGTTCAACTGTTTAGTATATAGACAAAAAATCTCTCTTTAGAATCACAACCCGTATCAACAGTGTTTTTAGGCCACGAACCGACGATCTTTACAGATATATTTGTATATATATTGCTATTATTAGTAGATAAAAATATGTTATGTTATTTTTATATTAAACTAGATTAGGACCCGTCCGATATACGAATTTAAATTTTTTAATTCAATTAAATTTAATAAAAAGATGAGTGTAGAGTCAAGATGGCTAACACTCTCGGGGGTAACAGTTTTGATGCGCAACAAGGACGTTGCGGTCTATTAGTGGGCTAAATTGTAACATCCCGATTTCAAGAAATATGGTGGTGCATGAAGAGATGTTTAAAATAATATATTTGGTCACCTATGTCACCAAAAAGCACTTATCTTTTCAGTCAAACATATGGAGAGAACTCTATAGATAAGCGTGTTTGAGGTGGAACAATTTCAGGATGGATGACCTTCCAGGCAGTGATTTTTGGAACTGTGTGAGTGAAGACAAAACACTGAAAAAGATCATGTGGTGATTTGTAGGGTCGGTAAACAAGTCTTTAAAGCCTCACGGATATAGCGTACTAACTGTCGGAAGATGGTTGGCGCACAGACCGAGAGTGTAACATCCCGAACCCAGAATGGGGGGGGGGGGTGGTGTCGATCGACACCAGATGGTGTCGCTCGACACCAATAATTTCTGGTTTGACCGGTTCGCTTTAAATCACTAGTTTAGTCAGGAACTGATTGGGAAAAACCCTAGGTCTCATTTTAAAAACGACACATCCTCCTCTCTCTCCATTCTTTGAGTGTTTGGTCGTTCCAGAGAAGAGAGAAAGAGAGAGTTGGCCTTGTGGTTGATCTAAAGAGGAAAGAGAATGGTTTGAGTGAGTTAAGGAGAGAAGAAAAGCTTGTTTTTGGTGTTAGCAAGAGGAGGAGGAGTAGATCAGCGGCTGTGGGTTGAGAGAAGGTTGTTGTGGTACTGGTTGGTGCTGTTCTTTGTCTCAAATCAGTCCTAAATCGAGGTGAGTGCGTGACCATGGCTTACCTAAGCAAGTTGGGGAAGTTTTGATGCTTTGTTTGAGTGTATAGGTTTATTGAGAATGATATGAGGTGTGATTGTTGGTTGATATGATCCGGTATGCTTGTACTCGTGCCTTGGATCGTGAGAGACTCGACATAGGCAGCAGAGAGCCGAGCTGGGAGAGGCGAAGTGCATTTTCCAGGTCTGCTGCGGCGTCGGTGTCGATCGACACCAAGGGTGTCGGTCGACACCACTCGGATATCTGGTGACGATCGACACTAGAAGGGTGTCGGTCGACACCAGGTCTGGCTGGTAGTTTTTCAGCTTCCTAAAATTGCCTGGTTTGATTTGTTGATTGGTTTTGTTTTGCTGTCTTGATTTTTCTATCTTGCTTATGTGTATAGCCGGTTGATGGGAGGATCACATCACTAAGTATTTGTGATAATACTTATGCATCTCTTTCTTTATGGTGCAGATAAAGAAAAAGTGTGACGTGGAATCATGACAAGGAAGAGCGGATGATCTAGGAACTCTTTTTGTTGCGT
The DNA here is from genome assembly GCF_000004255.2 of Arabidopsis lyrata subsp. lyrata. Taxonomy (NCBI): domain Eukaryota; kingdom Viridiplantae; phylum Streptophyta; class Magnoliopsida; order Brassicales; family Brassicaceae; genus Arabidopsis; species Arabidopsis lyrata. Next base: position 3,815,704 of record NW_003302552.1, read on the forward strand.
TTTATTATGTTATTGGAACCCGTTTTAGAGTTATGCTAGGATTGCTGGTTATTTCTAGATATATTGGTTGGATTGTTTATTTTTAAGAAATTGCAATTTGACTTGCTGGTTGCTGTTGTTCTATTGGTTGATTTAATTAAGTATTTATGAGGATATTTAATTATGTTTAAAAAAAAACCGGGTCGGGGCTTCACAATTGGTATCAGAGCCTTTACGCTCCTAGGACGGTTTAGAAAATTTAATTGGAACTGATTGAATTTTCGTGATGTGTGATGTTAAAACGGTGGTTGTTTGTGCTGGAAAAAATTGATTATGAGTAGTTGGTCAATTTGAATGAGCATGGAGTCTTAGAATCCTCCTCTTCGAGCCTTCAATGAGATTCCACGGTAAGTTGTTTTGTATTTTTGGTATGATGTCTTGGTGTATTTAGTTTATGCTTGTGAAAGTGCAATTTGATGTCGGAGCTAGAGGTTATGGATGGGGACGTGGTCGAACCCGCATGGATCTGGTAGCGGGTGAGGGTGTGGCACAGAGTGCTACAGTTGAGCAGGTCGTGGATTTGCATGTAGATCAGGAGGGGTCTGAGGGTTTGGCCAAAAAATGACAAAAGTCATGTAGCAAATATATAATGTTCAGTCTGATGTTATTTTTTAAATTTTTTTTTAGTCTTAAGTTATTTAGTGTATATTCTATAATTCCTTATAAGATTTTCTCTTTTTGTTGAGGATATTTCATATTAATAAGTAAAGTTACATGACATGGATATAGACGGTCTCATATTTTCTCTTCTTTTATTGTCACAATTTTATTATGACGTCAAACTTTTCTAAACAAAATCATATATTTACGTATCTCATACTATATGTTTACATATTATACATATATATCGCTCATATATTTACGTAACTATATAGTTTTATCTTTTTTTATTGTCATAGTTTTGTTTGCATCTTCCCCACATTGAATTTATAAGATGTAACACACTATTATGATGGATGTAAATAACTTATTAAAATTCAATAATACAACATATGAATATTTATGACTTCATAACTTATAATAAGCAAAAAATTATATAATTTTATAAATAGGCCAATATTTATATTAGATGATTTAATAATTAGTATAACATAACTACAATTAATGTTTTATATTGCGTATTATGCTAATAAATATATATTTAAAAATAATTATGCTGTATTTTTTAAAATATACTCCCTCCGTTTCGTTTTAGTTGTCGTTTAAGGTTTTCTCACACAAATTAAGAAAACCATTAAATTTTATGTTTTACCCTTTATTAAGATATTTTATAATTTTTTCATTGGTCAAAACATTAAAACAGTAGAGATACAACTGAAATTTTTACAAAACATTTGCATTGAAAACCTAAAACAACAACTATTATGAAACAAAATTTAAATCCTAAAACGACAACTAAACTAAAACGGAGGGAGTATATGTTAATAGAATTTTAGTTAACCTTACAAAAATAAAATAAAAATATTAAGAATGATAATCTCGACCGGCAATCCGTGCAACGCACGGGTTCATATCTAGTATAATATATACTAGAGCTAATGCATTTCAAAAATAATTCAAAAATATCTAAGTTAATCTGTTTATATAATGAAAAATTGACAATGATGGGTTAGTCAAATAGATTTTTTATTCGGTTTAATTCGGCAGAATTTTAGATAATTGAGTAAACCAAATACATCGAACCGATAAACCGGATGCATTACATCTTCAGAGAAGGTAATTTAACTAGAGCTAATATTTTACCATAAGAAGGAGACCAAGGCTAGTTTGCCACTGAACCGGAAATGAGAATCACGACTGCCACTTTAGAGTCTGAATGCCATCCATAGAGTGGATAATACACTTATACCCTTAATGATTTATCTGATTTAATTAAAAACAAAAACAAAATTGAAATCGAGTTGAGGGAGAGAAATCTCAAACTCGATCCAATCTCAACATTTTCCATCTCTGTCATCTCTCCCCTGACACGCTGAAGATTCCCCGGAGCTGCTGAGAGCTCGATTATTTGGCCGTCATCTGTTACTTGTTAGATTTGCTTCTCCTTGTTCACTTTCTTGATTTTGTATCTAAGAATTCGTCTCTCTGCCTCCTCCGATCTCTCTCCCTCTCGCCGTGGATTGAGATGGAGAGCTTACCAACGACGGTCTCTGCTAAATCAGACCGGCGAGGTAGGCCTTCTAAGTCTCAGAACACCTCCAAGCCCTCTCTTATCTTAGCCTTCTTCTCCTGTCTAGCTTGGCTCTGGCCGGTACGTCCCTTTTTTCTCCATTTCCGACTGATTTCAATTCCTGTGAGTATTCAAATCTCATTGATTCTAGATTTGTTCTTCTGTCGGAATTGAATTGTTTAGAGTTTTGAAGATCGTGATGGTGATGGAACATTGTTTTCATAGTTGTTGATAGATCTCGAAGATGCTAGATTCTTCCGTTTTTCTACATTTTTCCACAGATTTGTTGCCAGTCTAGATTTCTATAATTTCAGATATAATTGTATTGCAATGTGTATTTTGGGTTTGAGTTCCATTACAGTAATCTACCAATCCCAAGCTCAAATTCGATCACTGGATCGGTATCAATTGGTTCTGATCTCTAATATGGTGTTGTTCTTACCTTTAGGTTGTGGCAAGATGCACAGTACAGAGCAGCACTCAATACTGTGCTTAAGAAGAATTATGATCAGGTTGGTCTTTCTTGTGCCTCTCTTGAATAGAAGAAACCAGTATTCATTCAAACGGGTCATTTTCACTAATCAAATGTTTTGTCTTTTCATCATGTTCTTGTGGAGTATATAGAGGCCTAAGGTTCTTACGGTGGAGGACAAGCTGCTAGCCCTTGGATGCAAGTAAGTTGGATTCTTTTCTCATAACATGTTTTTCTGTTCTGCATGTACTAATACACAATGTAACTGTTTTATAGAGATCTTGAGAGGAGAATTGTTGAAACTGGAATGGAGTTGGCACATGCAAAGAGTCAAGTAACGTTGAATTGAATGTTTGTAAAGCCGGTGGATGGTTGGCGTCTCTTTGTGTAGCAGGGTTCATAGCTATTGCAGTGAGAAAAATGGTGAAAACCAAGTAACGTTGGTTAGATAGAGACTAGATTTGGTTATTATATTATTGCTAACGACGTTGTACTTTGGGTATTTTAATTTCAAAGTAAATATATGATATTGTGGAAGGTAAATTATTATTACAACTTGGTTCGACTAGGTACAACTAAGAACATATTTGTATACGTATGTGTACTATAAACAAATAATTTTAAATAATTAAAACTCGAATTTATCATTTTCCTAATCTATAATATTAGTTCACTAGTTAAATTACGTTCATTGTATTATAATTTTTATTAAATTATAAATTAAGATTTCCCTTATTTCCTTCGTACCACACAGAACGACTACTTCCAGATGAATGCAATCGCGGATTTTGTATCCTATTTCCGATGGAGAGAAGTTGTTGTGATCTTTGTGGATGATGAGTATGGTAGGAACGGGATATCTGTATTAGGCGATGTTTTAGCAAAGAAACGTGCCAAGATCTCATACAAGGCTGGGTACAACTAGATTGACCGACTAGTACAACTAAGACCATAAATATATTGGGTACAGCTAAAACTATAACTATAACCATATATGTATCAGTATATGTACTTGTCGTATTCATACAACTATGTTCAACTGGGTATAATTAGGTTTTGACAAGGTACAACTAAGACCATAAATGTATCCGTATGTGTATTCAACAAATAAGAAAAACGATAAATTAGAGTTAACAAGGATTCCAAAAACATGTTGAACTAAAAAAGAAACAATTTTAAATAAAGAAAACTTGAATTTATCATTTTCCTAGTGCATACTATTGTTTTCATATGAAACACTCCTTATAGTACAAGGAACACTTTGTAGGTGATCACTTCTTTTGATGCAAAATAGGTGAAAATTATGATTTCGTACAAATTGTATTATGAAAACTTCTTAGATGATAATTAATAGTGTAACAACATATGTCCAACTTAAAATTACTAATTTTTATTAAAGTCCAACTGAAAATACGCAAAAATCGCCAAAGTCCAACTATGAACATGTGAGTACAACTGGACAACTAATACAACTATGTTTAAAACAAAACAATTTTTTATTAATATCATGCTGTCTTTGGTCCACTTTATCACACGTGTGATGATTTAAAAATAATATCCCGCCGCCAAAAATGATGCTTACGTGGATCATATTTAATTTTTTTTTTTTTTTGCTTCTTTGAAATTTATTAAAAATTGTTTTTTAAAATGTTATTTTTAATTGTCTCAGTTGTACCAAAGTGATCTAGTTGTACTTTCTTATAAGTAATCCATACATATAGTTGTACCTAAATAGACTAGTTGTACCTACAAAACCAGTTGAACATAAATATAATCTAAATATTTTTTTGGTTTACAAAAATACGAAGTCATATGTTCTTAATCCACAACACAACAAAATACAAAAATGAAATACAAAAACATAAGTCATGTGCAATCTTAATCCACAAGTACGTGCAGACTTGACTTGTGCGCTTTCTTTCCAGTTCTTGATCTAAATATACCAGTTGTACCTAAATAAACGATTGCATACAATATGATACATATAAATGAAAAGCTTAATCGAAAACATAAGTCATGTGTTGCCATGGGCATTAGTCACTAACATAATCATATGATTTAATCTTTTTGCATCTACCCAAAATCAAGCAAAAAGTATTACACAAAATCAAGCAAAAGAGATGGCAACATATCAGTTTCCCATTCCACAACACAAACCTTGGCACAGTAGGATCTCTCAACACCAAAAGGAGCTATATAAGATTACAATGTTTTTTATTCCAGCCTCTTCAAATGTGACATTTAAAACTAACTACTCATGGATTTAAGCAGAATTTGGCATAAGTTGGTAAAACTCAAGACTGATGATACACTGACCTTAAGGCCACTTCGGCGAACACCGTATCTTACTTTCTTCTCGAAACATCTAGAATTCCTCTTCTTCCGAAACCTATCCAAGGATTGTGCCCGTTGCGGAAGGTTACAGCGGTTCTGGTATTCTACAACATGCTAAAAATAACAACAAAATGACAAAGGTGGAATCGAGATGATTCTGCTGAGCTAGTTCCATCACCTGCGGACCAGGAGCAAGCTCAGTAGAACCACTTAATGTTCTGTAACATCCCTACAGCTTATTCCACCACCCAAAATGCTATCAAGATCAGAGCAAGATGTAGTAATGCGCGGCAAAGACTCCTCCTCGTGAAGCATATCCCAAGCATTCTTTGCTCCTTTGTTTGTTAGAAAGTTCAAAAAGAGAATCCTTCAGTGAATCATTTAAGAAGAAAAGCCCAATGGAGCTCCAAGGAGTTACCATTTATGAGAGAACGGCTTCCATTGCAAGAACTGGATCCTGAGGATTGATTAGCCAGCCTCAAAATCTCAAATGCTTCCTCCTCTGTGATATTTACATCTGCTCACACACCAAGTATAACAAAGATGACACATATTTCCACAAAAAACACACACACAAATACCTTTGATCATCAGCTTGACGATCTACCTTTGATCTCTTCTTCTCTGCACACATGAAGCAGATACAATGTCGTGGGGTCACTATCATTCAATCCAAGTCTAACAAGGTTCAAGTAGCAATCACTACAATAAAACTTATACTCAAAGTCTAAAACAAGCCTGATTTGATCAAGTAAGCATCATAATCTGAAACATATCTAGTTGCCCAGTGAAATTAAGCTATCATGAGCAATCTGGTTTTACCTCCGGAAGCATATACTACTTCATATCCATCTCTCCTTGTTTTCTTTTCACTTCCCCTGATATCCTCCTCATCGTCGTCGACATCATCATCTTCAACATCGAACTCATACAACTCTCTACTCCGGACGGCCTTCTTACCCGACCCGGAACCTGGACCCGAATGATAGTTGTGGTACGGAACAACACTAGTCTGCCCTGAGACGTGGTGCCTGGGTCCCAATGGCCCGTCTAGGATACTCCGAACCGGAAGCAGGAAGTAAAACTCTTTGTCACCAATCTGCAAAAGGTCTTGTGAATCGAGCTTGACGTTAGGATTCCCAGGGAGATGGAGGACACCTTCAACGAAGCAGCCATTTTTGCCAAGGACCTCGAGAGAGAAGCGTCGTCTAGTGAAGTCATAGAAGATCCGAGCGTGGTTACGCGAAATGTTCATCCCGCCGCCGAGAGATGAGAGATCAACGTCGACGGTCGCTTTCTTAGAATTCCGGCCGAGTATAATGGAGTAAGACTGCATATAGTATTCGAAATCCTCACCTTGAAGCTTCGCAAATCCAACCTCCACATCGCTTCCGCCTCCAACAGCCGTAGCCATGACGTGAAATTCGCCGATCAAAAAGGATCAAGACCGTTAGATTCGAATCCTCTGTTCCAATAGCAAGGGAAAAAATGAGAAATTAGGAATTTGATTTTTGGGTTTTTGGTCTTTTCATAATTTTCTGATTTAAATTGCTTTATTTTTAATTCTCTCAGAAATAAAAATTAGATGAATGTCATTCCAGCATTTTTTTTTTCCAAAAGTGGCTTTCCAGCCATTGTTTCCATAAGAAGTGTATTAAAGTTAATAACCCTAACTTAAAATTCGTAAGCTAAATGTAAGAAAATCCTTCGTGTCTGATTTTCAGGTTTGGCTTTCTTCTCCTGCAAAACAGATCCCAACAATTCAAAGGTTCGTCTTCTCCTTCTCTTCCACACTCTCTATCTGCTTCACTTTTGCTCTTTCTTCGCCAAGTAATTTGCTTTCGACTTCTAAATTCTCTCAAGTTACTATTTTTCTCTTCTTTTCTCTCAAATTTCTTTCTACCAAAAACTGAAAATGTTTGGGTTTTTGCAAAGTTTTGATCTTTTCATGAAATTGCAATACTAGATTGTTAATCCGATTTCTGGGTACTCACATTTCGAAGTTCAATTGTTCATTTTTCCTCTTTTTTTTTTTTGGGGTAAATTTGGTTAGGGTTTGTTTGGTTTTTTTTCAATTTCTCTCTTGTTTCTCTTGCTCATGTGGTAAAGAGATTGATGAATCGAGTTGTTTAGTAGCTATTGTAGTAAATATCTCTTGATTGTTGGAGAATCGAAATTTTACTGTGATATTTGTTTAGGTAGCAGAGTTCAATGTTGTATCATGTAGAAACTCTAATTTCATAGTGTTTGCTTTAGTCTCAGGAGTGGCACTGAACCGATTGTTGTTTATGTATGATTGTGGTTATTGATGGGAGAAACGTTGTTGTGTGCAGAAAATGAGTAGTTTGGTGGAGCGGCTTCGTTTACGATCAGATAGGAAACCGGTTTATAACCTAGATGATTCTGATGATGACGACTTCGTTCCTAAAAAAGATCGGACCTTTGAGCAAGTTGAGGCTATTGTCAGAACTGATGCGGTTTGTTTTCTCCTCTTGTGCTTATTGTTGAGCTTTTACTACTTTATGTTGTCTATTTTTAATTAGGTTGTTACTCTGAATTTTGTAGAAAGAAAATGCCTGCCAGGCTTGTGGAGAAAGTGCAAATCTTGTAAGCTGCAATACATGTACGTATGCGTTCCATGCTAAATGCTTAGTTCCGCCTCTTAAAGACGCGTCTGTGGAAAATTGGAGATGCCCTGAATGCGTAAGATTAAGTTATTGTCCACAATTATGTTTTAGGTGGTTGTAGGTTTCATTTTCTTACATGGAAGTATTTTTTTTATTTATTTATTTGCAGGTTAGTCCTCTTAATGAGATAGATAAGATATTGGACTGTGAAATGCGTCCTACAAAATCTAGTGAACAAGGTTCCTCCGATGCGGCACCAAAGCCTATTTTTGTGAAACAGTATCTCGTGAAGTGGAAGGGATTATCATACCTTCACTGCTCTTGGTAGTTACTGCATGTTTTTTTTTTCTTGTCTATATGTCTGGACATGCTAATTATCAATGTTACCTGTCTGTGAACATTATAACACATGATTTATTTCCTTTTACCAATCATAGGGTGCCTGAGAAGGAGTTCCAGAAGGCTTATAAGTCAAATCATCGTTTAAAAACCAGGGTGAACAATTTTCACCGTCAAATGGAATCTGTCAATAACAGTGAAGATGATTTTGTTGCCATTCGTCCTGAGTGGACAACTGTTGATCGGATTCTTGCCTGCAGGTCTAGTGAATGGAATTAATTCCTTTATTTATATATCTGCCAACTTTTTTTTATACTTCTTTTCACCATAGTCCATTCTCTAATTAACACGTATCTTTGATAGAGTGCTGCTTTATCAAAATACATTTAGATGTTTTTGCTTCGAAATTTACTCTCTATAAGAAAGAAGCGTTTATGAAGTTTTTGGGTGTCTATGAAACATGATAAATGACCTGCTTACCTTTCTTTTTCTTAGTTGTTTCATTAATCAAGATTTGTGACAGTTGCATTGTTTTCTTTTATGATATAGAGAGGAAGATGGTGAGCTGGAATATCTTGTGAAATATAAAGAGCTATCTTATGATGAATGTTATTGGGAGTCAGAATCAGACATCTCTACCTTCCAGAATGAAATTCAAAGGTTCAAGGATGTAAATTCTAGAACTCGCAGGGGTAAAGATGTTGACCATAAAAGAAATCCCAGAGACTTTCAACATTTTGATCATACTCCTGAATTCCTCAAAGGTATTTGGATCACTTTAAATCTTATACTATAAATGTTTCCCATCTTTGGTACTTATAGACGCTATGATTTATTTGTTTTCTGCTATCGAAGGCTTGTTGCATCCATACCAGCTTGAGGGACTTAATTTTTTGCGGTTCTCGTGGTCAAAACAGACGCATGTAATCCTTGCTGATGAAATGGGACTAGGTAATTTTTCAATTGTCCCACCTGGGTGGTCACATAGATCTTTTCATCTATTGTGATGGACCTTTGTTTTCTATTTCTGTAATGTTGTGGGATTTTTCCTGTTACAGGCAAAACAATTCAAAGCATTGCCCTTTTAGCTTCACTTTTTGAGGAGAACCTCATTCCGCATTTGGTAATTGCTCCTCTATCGACTCTGCGTAACTGGGAGAGAGAGTTTGCCACATGGGCCCCACAGATGAATGTGGTATGTATGCAATTATACACGCAATGATTTGTGCCATTAGTATGTTTTTGTTGTTTGTTAATGAATTGGTCTTCGTGGTCATATGACGGGTAGGTTATGTATTTTGGCACTTCGCAAGCTCGAGCAGTTATCAGAGAACATGAGTTTTACTTTTCGAAAGATAAAAAAAAAATCAAGAAAAAGAAATCTGGACAAATCAGTAGCGAAAGCAAGCAAAAAAGAATCAAGTTTGACGTCCTCCTCACATCGTATGAGATGATCAACCTAGATACAGCAGTTCTGAAACCAATTAAGTGGGAGTGCATGGTAACTCTTATTCCCTAACAAGGCATTACTTTCTCTTAGTCGCCTCTCTTTCTCTCTTACATGTAGCTTACTAACAATTTTTTTTTGGTCAGATTGTTGATGAAGGTCATCGACTGAAAAATAAGGATTCAAAGCTGTTCTCTTCATTGACACAGTATTTAAGTAATCATCGTATTCTTCTGACAGGAACACCACTTCAGGTTCGTCATTTGGTTTTGATTCCTGAAGTTTATACTTTCAATAGTTGTATCTGAGCATAGTAGCTACGATTTGCAATGAGAGTTGTTATATATTATCCTGCAGTAATGTCTTACCTGATTAGTTGCAATATGTTACTGATGATTATGTGGTGCCTTTACAGAACAACTTGGATGAACTTTTCATGCTCATGCATTTTCTTGATGCGGGGAAGGTAGCGCAAGGATAGCAAAGATAAATAAGTTCACATACTTAACAGAATTTTATGTAGCTAACATTTTATTTGATTGCACAATACTTGCAGTTTGGAAGTTTGGAGGAGTTCCAGGAGGAGTTCAAAGATATTAATCAAGAGGAACAGATCTCAAGATTGCACAAAATGTTGGCTCCACATTTGCTCAGAAGTATTTACCAAAACTTTTTGTTCATCCTTTTTGATTTATATGTGTTTCAAAAGTTTGATTGGATGTAATCTTTCAGAGTAATAATTTTATGATCTTAACTATGCTGTGTCGTATTTTGATTGCTCTTGCAGGGGTAAAAAAAGACGTAATGAAAGACATGCCCCCCAAAAAGGAACTCATTTTGCGTGTTGATCTGAGCAGCCTGCAGAAAGAATATTACAAAGCTATTTTTACCCGTAATTATCAAGTATTGACTAAAAAGGGAGGTGCTCAAGTAAGTTCTTTTTAATTTTTGTTTACTCTTTTTGGATCCATATACCTCATAGGTTGGGTAGAAATCAGGTCCACTGTAATCGTCTGGTAATTGTATTGGTCTAATTCTGTTTCAGATTTCCCTTAATAACATTATGATGGAATTACGAAAAGTATGCTGCCATCCTTATATGCTGGAGGGTGTTGAGCCAGCTATTCATGACGCTAATGAAGCCTTCAAGTAATATCTCATTTTCCAAACTGGTTATCTGAATTTGTTTATTACTACTTATCAAAGTCGTCTGCTAACTTTTGCATTAACATTTTCTTATATGTATCAAAGACAACTTTTGGAATCTTGTGGAAAGCTGCAACTTCTAGATAAAATGATGGTCAAACTGAAAGAGCAAGGACACAGAGTCCTAATATACACACAGTTTCAGCACATGCTGGACTTACTTGAAGACTACTGTTCCTATAAGGTATTTGAACTTCTTATATGTACAGTCTGTCTCAGTAGATTTTCATTCTTGTTTTTTTTTGTTGACTACCATTGACACCTATAGAATCAACTCTACCATTTTCTAGTGGTAGAGTCCTTCAGCACAATTATGGAATGACAAGCATGTACTGAAACTGAGAGTATATGGGCACTGTGTCCAACTGAAAGAGAAAAGACACAAAGTTTCCTTATAAATACAGTACAAATCACAAGTTCAGCCATCTTATATGTACAGTAATCTTCCAATAGGTCTAGCATGTGCTGAAACTGTGTGTTGTGTGTACAATGTTCTCATATACACACAGTTTCAGCACATGCTGGATCTACTTGAAGACTACTGTTCTTATAAGGTACTGAACTTGTTATCTGTACTGTGTATATATGAGATCTCTGTATTCTTGCTCTTTTAGTTTGACACTTTGTTCTCATATACACTCGGTTTCAGCACATGCTTGACTTACTTGCTTGTATTTCCATAATTGCCCCTAAGGACTCTATCTTGAAAAAGGCAGAGTTGATTCTATAGATAGGTGCAATTACTTTGTTAGACTTTTTGGCATAACTTGCTCTGTTGGCAATATAACTTCTTTTTTAACAAAAAAAGATTACTTTTTTTTGGTTTTTTTGAAATGCCATTATCATTACCATTACTGACGCATGCACTTGAGACTACTTGTTTTTTTCTCTTTCTATCACATTTTTTTTACATGCAGTTAAGGAAAATCCTCATATGATTTGTGCTGTTCATTTTTGTCTTTGTCAGAAATGGAACTATGAGCGAATTGATGGAAAGGTTGGCGGAGCTGAGCGGCAAATACGCATAGATCGGTTCAATGCCAAAAACTCTAACAAATTTTGTTTTTTGCTCTCCACAAGAGCTGGTGGCTTAGGAATAAATCTTGCAACGGCTGATACAGTAATAATTTATGACAGGTTTGAATCTCAGCTTCTCTTAGTGTCACCTGTAAGCTTTCCATAGTTATTGTGTCAAGCTGTAAGAGGAACTATTTGGCTTGATAACATGAGATTTGGGAAGTATAATGTTGATTTTTAAGTGAGTTGGATGCTTAAGTAGATGTCCTGGGTGGTGATGAGTGATAAAAAGGCAATTGGAATATTTTTAATAACAGCTATTTCTTGAACATGTAAGTTCTAAGACAGCGGGAATATCAGGAAAATTATTATCCGCTATCTTGCTAATAATTAAATTTTATAGGGCATGCAATGTGGGTGACGTCCATCAGCTCCTGCTTGGATGACAGTCTGTTTTGGTTTCACATTTTCATACCTATGATTGAAACTGTTTTATCTGTTTCTGTAGTGACTGGAATCCTCATGCTGATCTTCAGGCAATGGCTAGAGCTCATCGACTTGGCCAAACAAATAAGGTTTTAACTTTTATCTCTTAGTGCTGTCAAGTTGCACTTTCTGTATTTTGTAGTTTCACTAATTTATCCTTATATCTGCCTTCAGGTGATGATTTACCGACTCATAAACCGAGGCACCATTGAAGAAAGGATGATGCAATTAACTAAAAAGAAAATGGTTCTAGAGCATCTTGTCGTCGGGAAACTAAAAACACAAAACATTAATCAGGTATACTTTTATTGCTTGAAGGTACCTTTTCACATGATTTCAAATTTCTCAACGGATTGGAGTTGGGAGGTAGAAATTCCAAGAAGAAAACCTTTAGTTATAAGTGTGAAACTAAAAGATAAAAACATTAGAGAGAAGGGGACCATATTTGTTGATTGTTTGTCACTAAGTATTTACTTGTTTTGTTTTCCTGACTGCAATTTAGGAAGAGTTAGATGACATCATCAGGTATGGATCAAAGGAGCTTTTTGCTAGTGAAGATGACGAAGCAGGAAAGTCTGGAAAAATTCATTATGATGATGCGGCTATAGACAAGTAATAGACTCCTTACTCTTTTCCTCTTGTTTTTTTTTTGATTAACAAGGATATCTGATCTTTCCGATTGCTCCTTTCTTATGAAAGCTGTTGCAGTCAATTGCATGGACATATTTCATTATTTGTCTCCATCTTCTGTTCTGCAGATTGCTTGATCGTGATCTCGTGGAGGCTGAGGAGGTCTCAGTGGATGATGAAGAGGAGAATGGATTCTTAAAGGCTTTCAAGGTTTTCTTGTCTCTTACTATTCTTCCTCTTCTATTTGTTTTCTCTGGATCAGTGTTTACTGATTTTCAATGCACCATTGGAGTGTATGGTTAATTGTGTTCTTATATTCTGTGATATTCAGTCTGTGGGTGGCTATCGAAATCCCTTCTGATGTACACAATCTTGTCACATCATTACTCGCTAAGTTTGTAGGATCAATGCATTTTAAGCCAGTTTGCTTTGATGCTTATAGACAGCCTTTAGAAAGTGTCTATTGACTGTATCGTTCCGGTTCAAAGTGAAAGCATACTCAATGAAATTAGTGATGATGACTTAAGTTAGAAATTTATGCTTGTGGTGATGTTGATTGAGCCAATTTATTGATTTGGTTATATTTATTTGAAGCATGATTGTATTTAATGTTTTATATGAGTGGTCTTTAGACTTAGCTGGAACATAAGGCTGTGTCCTGCATTGCTTCTTGTCACCTCTTAATATTTGAACTCCCTAAAACATTCTGTCTTTGCATGCATATAGAACTGTTCTAAAGCAAATAGGGTGTCTGGTACTGTTTAGTGTCATTAGCTCTGAAAATGATTTCCCATGTAAGATTCTGTGATCTTCCTGTATTTAAGGTGGCAAATTTTGAGTATATTGATGAAAACGAGGCAGCAGCATTAGAGGCACAGAGAGTCGCTGCTGAAAGCAAATCTTCAGCAGGCAGTTCTGATAGAGCAAGTTATTGGGAAGAGTTGTTAAAAGATAAATTTGAGCTGCACCAGGCTGAGGAGCTTAATGCTCTTGGAAAAAGGAAGAGAAGTCGCAAGCAGGTCTGATCTCTTCTTGATCCCCCTTATGCAATTGTGGCATCATATTGATAACTGGATTTTTCACCATTTATATCTTTCTCATTATGTCCTATTTCATATATCTGTTTCATGACGCCTTATTTTTCCCTTTTGAATTCCTTAGGTAGCTAAATTCAGGAAGTAATAATTTAGTTGACTGTATCCAATAAACACTAAAAGTCCTTGTCCTCCTATCAACTGTTTCGGCAGATCTTAAGGGTTTACATGTTGGATCAAGTAATTGGGGTTGGTAGAGGCTTAAGTAGCTATAGTCTTCTGTTTTCCTCTGCAAGAAATACGTTTTGTTTCACTCTATTTACTTGACATAGCTCTATTACTGACAATATACATTGGTTTGGTCTGCTATCATCGTTTCATATCTTCCAATAAAGGATGTTCTAATTCTTATATGGGATTTTTTCATAGTTGGTATCCATTAAAGAAGATGATCTTGCTGGTTTGGAAGATGTGAGCTCTGATGGAGATGAAAGTTATGAAGCCGAGTCAACAGATGCTGAAGCAGCGGGACAAGAAGTTCAGACGGGTCGACGGCCGTACAGAAGAAAGGGTCGCGGTACTACCACGTTTCTGATTTTATTTCATTTGTAATGGAGCGGAAAACTAGTGATATTAAAACTGTGCGCATTTATAAGACGAGTTTTTTCTATAGATAACTCGGAGCCAACTCCTTTGATGGAAGGCGAGGGGAGATCTTTCAGAGTACTAGGTTTCAACCAGAGTCAAAGGGCCATTTTTGTACAGACGTTGATGAGGTAACTTCTTTCCAATAAGGCCTTTAGACACCGGAAACTATTCTGTATATAATTTACAGTTTTATCTCCAGATGCATCTAAATTATCCCCAGTCTTGTACTGCACATTATTTACAAGTTTTTCTGACTGGCCAAAATAATTGCAGGTATGGAGCTGGTAATTTCGATTGGAAGGAGTTTGTTCCTCGCTTAAAGCAGAAGACCTATGACGAAATAAATGAGTAAGTGCTCCACCCTTTAATGCTCTTCTCTTCTGCTTCTTTACAAAAAACGCATCACTATAAAAAGGCTTTCTGGTTTATTCTTTGAAAAGGCCAATCCTATTTCATCAACTAATTGTTTAATGACTGTTCTCAGATATGGAATACTCTTCTTGAAGCACATTGCTGAAGATATTGACGAGAACTCTCCAACCTTTTCAGGTGATTGATAATTGTATCTTTTCACTGTTTGCTGCTTTTCCCTAAATTAGATTGTTGCTTCTCCTGTTAACCAGTTAAATATATTGATATAATGGTCGTTGTCTATAGATGGTGTGCCAAAGGAAGGACTTAGAATAGAAGATGTTCTAGTCAGAATTGCACTTCTGATACTAGTACAGGAGAAGGTGAGTCTATCGACTGTAATTCTTTAATAAGTTCTCTCTTTCCTTTTTGAGTTGTCTTCTGAGAGCCAATGCTCAGTGTGGCCACACAGTGATTGAAATTTCTGTATCTTTTTTTACTGTTATTGTGGAAATTGGGTTAGATGATGCAACAGAAATGTAACACTATTTTTTTGTACCTGTTGCTTCTAGGCTATAGTTTTGCTCTATACCTAATTTTTTAATACAAACCTCTCTAAGATTCTAGGATCTGTGCATTCATGTGGTAAAACGTTTGGTTATGTTCTGCTTCATTTTCTATGTTTACCGAACTAGAGGAAGCTGCGAGTCTCTTGTAGAATTCTCTTTTTCTTGTGGTTTTGTTTCTTAAGCTTATCTCCCCGAGTTTTAATCCTGGGTTACTTATGTTTTTTTGGTGCTCTGGCCCAACAGGTGAAATTTGTAGAAGATCATCCAGCGAAACCTGTTTTCACGTCCCGCATTCTTGAAAGATTCCCTGGATTGAGAAGTGGAAAAGTTTGGAAGGAGGAACATGACAAGATAATGATACGTGCTGTTTTAAAGTATGAACCCTGCACCACTGTTCTCACCGAATGGTTTTATTTTCTCACCATTTTCCATTACTTGCTTACATTTTCTTTTCCTTCTCTGGAAATTTGAATCTTTAGGCATGGGTACGGGCGATGGCAAGCTATTGTTGATGACAAAGAGTTAGGGATCCAAGAGCTTATCTGCAAGGAATTGAACTTCCCTCACATAAGTTTGTCTGCTGCTGAACAAGCTGGCTTGCAGGGGCAGAATGGTAGTGGGGGCTCCAATTTGGGAGCACAGACTAACCAGAATCCTGGAAGCGGTATTACTGGGAACAATAATGCTTCTGGTGATGGGGTCCAAGTAAACTCGATGTTCTACTATCGGGACATGCAGAGACGACTTGTTGAGTTTGTGAAAAAGCGAGTTCTGCTTTTGGAGAAAGCGTTGAATTATGAATATGCAGAGGATTATTATGTATGTTGTGTCTATCTGCAGTGTTGGTACTTATTCACATTTCTTCCGCTGAATTGTTTTAACTTTGATTGAATCTCTGGTTGCAGGGACTTGGTGGCTCATCATCTATCCCTGCTGAAGAACCAGAAGCTGAACCAAAGGTCACTGACACAGTGGGAGTGAGCTTTATTGAAGTCGATGATGAAATGCTTGATGGACTTCCTAAGACTGATCCCATCAGTAAGTTCCATCACAAGTTTCTTTATTTAACAAGTTGTTGGTTCTAATGTGAGCTCTCTGAATCTCGCTGCAGCTTCAGAAGAAATTATGGTGGCTGCTGTTGACAACAACCAAGCGCGGGTTGAAATAGCTCAACATTATAACCAGGTAAGCTGTGGTTTTTTTTTTTTTTGGTGGAAGGGTAATGTCTAGAACCAGTATATCACACTAATCTCTCTGCGGTTATTCAGATGTGCAAAGTTTTTAATGAGAACGCTCGTGAATCACTCCAAGCATATGTAAACAACCAACCACCAAGTACCAAGGTGAATGAGAGCTTCTGTGCACTCGAATCTATCAATGGTAACATTAGAACGATCCTTTCGACTCCACTTGACCAATCAAAGTCACATGAAAATGACACCAAGCCAAACCTAAACAATGTTGACATGAAGGACACGGCCGAAGAAACAAAACCGTTAAGAGGTGGCGTTGTCGATCTGAATGTGATGGAGGGAGAGGAGAACATTGGTGAAGCTAGTGGAAGTGTTGATGTGAAAATGGAAGAAGCCAAAGAAGAAGAGAAGCCAAAGAACATGGTCGTAGATTGACTCAACTGGTAAGTGTCTAAAGATTCAAGACCAAAGGGGTCATGAAGTAGGAACTGTTATATTATCTTGTGTTAAATTATGATATATGAGACTTATTCTCCCTTTCGTAAGACTTATCTTCTGCTTATGCAAACATTGGGAACATTTTAGGTTAACTTTGATATTCTTAATGTTTTGCTCCAGAGTTTCAAAATCATGAAATTATAGTTTTTCATGGTCTATGCAAAGCTGTTTAGTTAGGCAAAGTTAAATTCAAAATGGTCTATGCAAAGCTGTTTGGTTATGTATCTCAAGCTTCTTAATAGTGTGCGGATAGGTTCGATGAAGTCCGGTTCTGTTTCCGGTTAGGCGTCGTCTGTTTCGGTTTGTCTCAAGACTCTCAACGATTCAAATGTATACATTTTTAATTTACTATTCTCAAACAAAAACTCAATCCTCAAAACAGAACTAAATAATGTAACATACAAACACAACAATGTTATACTACAAACTTGGGTTGACTTTAACATGATGGTTTCGAGTGTACGAAGGAATCTTTGTTGCTTTAAATTCGCCATCATCACTTTTTCCTTCATAGACTTTTTTATAGGGAAAAATGTCATTTAATCCCCCAACTTTCAAAAAGTGGCCATTTGAGACATCAACTTCATATGTGGCCATTTAAAACATGAACTAAACGTTGACTAACGTTTGAGACATGAAAATTCGTTGACCAGGCCAAAATAGACATGCCGTTATCAGTCGCTAACGGAACCTCTAACGGCCGTTATCACTCCTAACGACTCTGTTAGTCAACTTTCAAATTGTGGTCATTTTAAACATCAACTTCATACGTGGCCATTTAAAACATGAACTAAACGTTGACTAACATTTGAGACATGAGAATTCGTTGACCAGGCCAAAATAGACATAACGTCATTAGTCGTTAAAATAACCTATAACATCCGTTATTACTCGTTAACGACTCTGTTAGCATACCCAAAACGACGTCGTTTTGAGGATACTCGAGAAGAAATCATGATTTTTCCCAAATGAAATCTCCAAATCAAAAAGTTTGTTTTAAAGCTGAATCCAAGAACATAGTTTGATATAGAGACAATCGCAGAGCCAGTAATTGGAAGCAAACATAGGTTTTTCGTTTATATATCTGTTTTTAATCTTAAAAAAATCATGGAAGCAAACTTGTAGACCCATCATAGGGCTAAATGAAGCTTTTCCGAATTAGGAAATAAAAGGTCACTTTCTAGCTGCAGTTGAAAGAGATGGAGATAATAGGATTGTTCGTCTTGCTTGGACTATTGTAGAAATAGATTTGAGGATTTGGGGTTTTCATTTGGAAAAAATCCCGATTTCCTTCTCGATTATCCACAAAACAAAATCGTTTCGGGCATACTAACAGAGCCGTTAACGGATGTTATAGGTTCTTTTAGCGACTGATAACAGCATGTCTATTTTGGCCTGGTCAACGAATTTTCATGTGTCAAACGTTAGTCAACGTTTAGTTCATGTTTTAAATGGCCACATATGAAGTTGATGTTTAAAATGGCCACAATTTGAAAGTTGACTAACAGAATCGTTAGGGGTGATAATGGCCGTTAGAGGTTCCGTTAGCGACTGATAACGGCATGTCTATTTTGGCCTGGCCAACGAATTTTCATGTCTCAAACGTTAGTCAACGTTTAGTTCATATTTTAAATGACCACATATGAAGTTGATGTCTCAAATGGCCACTTTTTGAAAGTTGGGGGATTAAATGACATTTTTCCCCTTTTTTATATAGGGTTGTTTCTTCATAGGCTCGTGAATTTTGGTTGTTTTAACAGCTACAAAACTGCAGAGAAAACAAAAAGAGACTATACATTAAAATAAGTGAAAGTTTTATGAATCCTTTTCTTTATTATTTTCTTTTATGGAGTCCTAAATTGCTAGAACCAGTGGGAAAACAAATAGTTTACAGTTTCAATACACAAAAGATAAGAAAGAAAAAGACAAAAGCAATCACAAGATGATGATATTTGATTTATGTCTAAATGTTTGTTCTCTCTCATATGCATGTTCTGAGTGAACTAAACCCTCCATATCCCAAATCTCCTCCAGACAAATCTCCCTGGCTCTGTTCCTGACACATTCACGAGATCACAATGTCAGAGATCATAATATTCTTTCAAATAAAAAAAGGTTTCTACTGGCTTTAATGTCACACCTGCTTCATTGTGGAGTTGACTATATCATCTAAGGAACCAGCTTCTGCACTCATGAATCCGCCACTCTGTAACTTCTGCTGGCCTACGACGAACCCTTCTTTCGGGTTACTACTACTCAACATAGCATCCGTGGTTGGACCATAATTGCCTGATTGCCGAGTCTGCAAGGTATCATAAAAGCATCCAGGTTGCGCATTTGTGCTTGAATCGAAGTCCATGTTTCTGCAGAAAGCTCGGGGATTTGTTGTATCCAAGGCAGGAGGACTCAATGTAGTGGCAGAGTCACAGAATGGTATAGAGTAGCTTGATGACACATTGTTCCATTCCAAAGTGTCGGGTCTAGACTGCGGTAATGGAGAGACATCAAACTGACGATTGATACTATTACTGTTCTGGGCAGGAGGAGGAAGAGTCGACGAGGATACAGCGTTTGACCAATGCTCCAAACGTTTATTGATCTGGTGTCCCGGAAAGCCTGGAGGAGATGATTGTGGGTGACCTTCTAGAACCACGAGATTGTTATTAGGAGCACCGATGATCGAGTTTTGTTGAGTAGAGAAGCTAGGAAAAGCCATGGAAGTCCCGGCGATGCTCTTGTTATTGTTCATGTTTCTAATGTTGTTGTTGTTGTTGTTGTTGTTTGTCTGAAGCTGGTCGAACTCTAAAGGCAGTGGCAACCCTGGAAGTATGTTTCCTCCATCACTGTGGTTAAGAGGAAGTGATGAGACATGGTGAAACTTTCCAAGATCGGTCTGGTTTTGCAAGAACATTCCTGCAGGAGGAGAAGAAAGGTTGCGGACACCGATCCCCGAAGGAGTATTGAGTCGGCCAAGAATCTCATTTGGAGTGAAAGATCTCATTGCAGGAGCCCCACCATGGAACTGACCAGATCCAACAGGGATTGGGCGGTGGTTGAAACCGTCAAGTCCATTGAGAGAAGAACTCATTTGCAAAAAATGTAAATCAGAGTTTGCCATAATAGCTTGTTGATTAGCCACACCACTGATCCTCTTCAAGTAAAGGCGGAATTTCTGCAGCCACAACGAACAAAGTCATAAGCTTTCAAGGTTTCAAAACAAAGCGTCGGTTAAAAAACATGAAAGATTCTTTGTAACCTGAAGATGACTAGCCACATTTTCTCTAGTGAGCTTCTCAACATTCATCAGATCCAAAATCTTTTTAGGCATAGCCTCTGCAAACAAAACAACACACAAAATTAAAACAAGTAAAAGAGTGTTTCATTAAAACAATCAAGTCATATTATTAAGCTTACTCTCATATCCCAATTGGTTAACTGCTGCAACAAATTTCTTATGCAATTCGACGGTCCAAACAACACGTTGCTTCTTTTGAGCCGACGAATCATCATTATCATCTTTTTCCTCATCATCATCTTCATTATACTGATCTTTACGTTTTCTATTAGCTCTCCCATTGTTCTGATCAGAATATCCAACACCTTCATTACCCGATCCATCTCTCTTGTCACCGTTATTACTCCCACGGTTCTTATCAAATCTACTTCTCACCACATGTTGCCATATGTTCTTCAGCTCCTCAATACGAACCGGCTTCAACAAATAGTCACAAGCACCATGGGTAACTCCTTTCATCACAAACTTTGGATCACTATGAGCAGACAACACTGCAGAGAGTTAAACAACAAGACATCATCATCAACACAAAAACCAAAACTCTAAAGATCAAAACTTTATTCCTGTTAGTCATCACTAATGACAAAAAAATGTGATTAAAAATAAGAAAATTAATAATTGACTTACTTATGACAGGTAGGTCCATTTCAAGACCAACAAGCTCAAGAAGTTTGAAACCATCCATGTCAGGCATGTCAACATCACTAATAACCAGATCAAACTTGTTCTTGTTCTCTCTCAATAACTCTAAAGCCTTTTGTGCTTCGTTCGTCGTTGTAACTGCAACAGAGACACAATTCAACAATAAACTCTCTCTCTCTGATACACATGTAGCAAATCAAGATTTGACTAGATAGATCAAATCTTACAAAATCAAAAAGATAAGATTTTTAGATTTGAATCAACTTTTTAAAAGATTCCACTTATATGGTTCAAATACAAATCCAAAACCCAGATCAAGAAATATGAATCTAAAGAAGAAAAAAAACAGATCCAAGAAAACGAAAATGGTCAATTCAAGAAAACAGAGGAGAGAGAGAGAGAGGAACCATGGTATTGGCAGTGACGAAGAAGAGTTTCAAGGATTTTGAGACAAGTTTGGTCATCATCAACAGCAAGAACTCTCATTCCTACAGGAAACTGATCCAAAGCTTCAAAATTTTGTTCCACAGTCATCGTTTCAACGAAAAAATTGGATTTTTTTTTTTTGCAAGTTGAGAGAGAGAGAGAGAGAGGGAGAGAGAGAAAGTGAGAGTTTTTGATGTTCAAGAACGTCGACGAAGAAGAAATGAGTAATAATTTTTGGATTAAATATGTTAATGGGTCTAGAGAGAGAGAGGAGAGTATATAAATGTTATTTAGATTTAGAGAGAGAGACAAAAAGATTTTTCCAGCAGAGATAAAAAAGGAATCTTCTTTAGCTCTCTATCTATCTATAAATGGCTATGATATAACTTGTGTGTGATCATCTTCTTCTGCATTTTGTTTTCTTAATAATTTTTTTTTTTATTGTTTTACCATTTTTGGTTTCTTATTTTTCTTTACATTACAAAAAAACAACATTTTCTGAGGAGACTTTGAAAGAATCTTTGAAACCTAACCAAAACTAAACCAAATTGTTTTGTATGGTTTCTTTTAAACCAAACCGATAATAAACTCGATTATACGAAATTCGCAAGTGAACCGAAATTAAACCAAAACTTAACCCGAATGAATAAGATTTGTAGTGTACTCTAGACTAAACATATTCAAATTGAAGTGAGTTTATTTTATTTTATTTTGGTGAGTTTCCAAACCGAATATAATTGAACCAAGTTCACAAATCCAAGTGATATATCATCCCGGATTAAGTTAGGAGTAGTACCGGTTTGGGTTCAACCCCAAAAAAAAAAAACTGTTTCCCTATCCTCAGATAATAAATTATATTTCTATCTACTTTAGGTTTATCAAAAAGATCATTTGTAGAATCAGAATGGTAACCACATTATTGTTCACTAGTTTGGTTGTTGAACCGGAATCAGTATTACTATTGCTCCCTCTAGTCTAAAAGACTATTTTTTCTAACTTTTGTGCAATTTAATTGTGTTAAAAACCAGGTAAGAAAATAGGTTTTATTTGAATGGAGAAATTTAATGATAATTCTGTTAGAGATAGGAAAGTGTGTTAAGTATAAGATTTGGTTTACTATCATTTATATCGCATCATTATTCTGGAGATACATTTTGATTCTTGTTAATCTAGGATTTTCCAACTGTTAAACGGACAAATGAAATTAAATTGTTTCCTTAATTTCAATTCTTGTTAAATACTTTCCATTGAACGATTGTAGTAAAATTATGGATTTTAAAATATTGTGATCTAAGAAAAAAAAACTAAAACATCTAATTTTATTATTTCTATCATTAATTTAAATTGCATTTCTTAAAAACGCTAACTGTATTTATATTATTTTTGCTTGATTAAATTTTAAAACGATAAAAAAAATTATGAGAGTTTGTATTAGTTTATGAATCGCGAAGTAGTAGTGTTAAAGCGGATTTTTTTTGTTGAGAGGACCGTTTTTACTTTTCTTTTTGTAAGCGACTTGTTTTTTTTTTTCCGACTGAATGGTTCAATAGATTAACTTTCAAAGATTTCAAGTACAGATACAAAACGAAACAAAAGCAATCAAACAACAGAACATCATTACAAAGTAATGTATTTATCATTTCTGAACACCTTCTGAAGCCAAAAAAAGGTAGCCTTGAACTACGTATTATTGCAAACGTTATTCTCTTGTAACATTTCTAGCAATAAAAAAAACACCAAAATTAGCTTTCATATCCTCAGTAGTCACATGCCATAACTGAATAAAAGAGAGAGCCAAAAGGCTAATTTTTATATAAGGTAAGCGACTTGTTTACCTTCATGGATATCTATAAATACCGTAAATTAGTTTGATTAATTTTTATATACGTGAGTTTGTTAAAAAAAAAGTGTTTTATCTTCATTTCATAACAGTATGACAAAAAAAAAATCTTCATTTCATAACAGATGAACTAAAATTCTATGGTTACTGTATGACTATTTGAATTTTGATTCTATATTTTCAGAATAACATACCTTTTGTTAAATGAGTTGAGAGACGTTATATAAAGACAGACATATCATTAGTAGCGTTAGTTTTTTTGTGAGTAATAATTCAATTTAAATGTTACTTTGACATTTTCACACATTAAAAAAAAAAAAAAACGCTTGATTATATCATATCTTTGAACCAGGTCCGGTTTAGAGCATATGCTCAAGGTGCAAAAGCATTGGGGTTTTTTTTTTCTTAAATTTTGTTTAAATAAAAGGACCTTAAATGTTTAAAAATTCTATAGAAAATGGTTCATAATTTTGAATTTTTATCTTTTTTTTTAACGTCCGGATTTATTATATATTGCAAATTATGAGAACTGTTACATAGACGATTTTACAACGGACAATTTTTTCCGATCCTTATTAGATCCACGACGGACGACACTTCCTTCTTCATGTTCTTGACGGACACCTTCAATGATCCACGACCTGACGACATTTTTCTCTCTGACTAGAATCATGGCGAACAGCTATAATTGTACATCGCTGGAGATCTCCTGCACACATGCGCCTCTATTAATCTGCAAATTTATTAATAAATCGCAGTACCTGGGACTCAAACCCCAGACCTCTTGGTGTAGAAGCATTAATTAACCCTTGGTCAACCAATGGACAAAGAAAGCTTTCAAGAATTTTTATCTAAGATTTAATTTATTTTAGATTTAGGCACAAGATCCAATATAATTTTGAGACGGGCTGCTATGAACTAATACTATTAGACTAATCATTCAGTGCAATATGTAAAATTGTGTTAATCGAATTTTGTAGACTAAGTGTAACTTAACTTCGGCGAGTCTTCTTGTTCTACTTATTTAATTTGTTTTATAGATTAGCCATTCTAGCTGGTTCTAAGGCTCCCAAACTCGATAAATGATTAAACAATTTGATAGATAAGACTACCTCTATCCCTTGTTCTAAAAATCGGGTTAGGCGGCCGATTAATCGGTGCCTAGGCGCTAGGCGGTGCTGTACCGATGGGTTTAATGCATAATCGGTTTAAGAAATCGGTTTACTGATTACACCCCGCGTAAACCCAATTTTTTGGAAAATCGCCGATTTAATAATTTAAAAATTTGGGCTTTAATTCGAATTGGGCCTCAAAATTAATTAAACCCATTTATTTTTCTGGATTTGGAATTTTGGTTTAATGAAACCCACATCCACGTTTTCTTCTTCTCTCCACTCGTGCATTACAGTGAAACCAAACAAAATTAACGAAACCTAAACAAGTTTTTTTCTTAAAAGAATGGAAGAAACCTAATGAACTTTGCTCACATCCCATAATCTCGTCTCTCAAAAATTAGTTCTAACCCTAACAAAATTTGATTTGATTTCGAGCCACTCTTATCTCTAAAATCTCAACATCGGCACTACACAATTCTGCAACTTTCTCTCTGGTGCGTCTTCGTTCTTCTTTTTAGATTTTATACTTTGTTTGCCAATTAGGAATGTGAAGAACGCTTGTGTTTTTCTTGTTGTTCGATTACTTGTTTTTTTTACTGTGACAGTTTGAATCTTTCTTGATGTTTCTATCATCCTTCGTTTGATTCAATTGTTTGATCATTTGCAGATAATTAAAAAGTCCTAACTAAACAAGAAGTCCAACATATGCTAATTACTTGATCATTGAAGAAATCAAACGAGGAAGAAGTAGTAGTCTTCACTTTTTTGTGACCTTTCACTATTTTTTGTGTGTCTCTAGATCAAGACCATACTATTTTTTGTATAACATGTTGGAACTTTAAATTGTATTTTGAAACCCATTTAGGATGAATGTCATTTTGTTATAAAGTAATTTTGCAAAATTATTGATAAAAGTTTTAAAATATTTTAGTATTTAAATTGTACTAGAAATATTTTAAAAATATATAAAATATTGACTAAAAACTAATCCCGATTAATCCCCGTGTAATTACCTCTCATAAGCTCACCTTCCACCACTTGATCTAAAAGCAGTTCATGAATGGTTGACACCCGTATTTCATTGATACGAATCTCAGATTTTAACCATTGCTCGGTGCACATCAACACTTCTATCATGTAATGTGTTAAGCAGCTTCTGAATGGATCTACACTCTACCACTAGTGCTAAATGCAGATTCTGATGCCACCGAAGACACTTGCATATCAAATATATCCTTAGTTATTAGTGACAGAACTGGAAACTTCCTAATTAATTGTTGAGCTTCCACCATGACAAAACATCATACTTTATTCTTTTAGAATTTGTGGAGTCTCCACAGCCTCATTCAAATATAAATCCAACTCATTAGATGATTTATGAATACATGTTTCTTTCACAATATCATCAAATAAGTTTTCCAAATCCTCTAATAGAAGACCATTACCCACGACTGTTTCAACTTGCTCTTGGGACTGAGAACACGCTCCTTGTGACTGAGAAGATGCCATTGAATCACTGCCTCCATTTTTCCTCAACAAACTTGCTCTGCTATACTCATCATACAGATCCTTCAAGATTTGATTCACTGATTCAAAAAGAAGAGTATCCTCTATACTACTTGTAACATCTTTACAAAGCAGAGCACAACAAATTTCATCTTCTTTCTAGGGTCAAAAACACTAGCAACCATCAACAACTTATTCATTTCAACTTGATCACCAAACGGATCCCAATATTTCTTCGGCTTTCCTAACATTGCTAATGTTTTCTTCTGCAGTTCTTCATAATACTTTTTATCTATGTTTAAGGCAGTTAGGTTTCTAGCAATGTTGACTATCTCTCTGTAGAGCTTATGAGAAGCAACATAAGTTGAACCTAAAAGAACCAATGTCGACTTATAAAATATAGCAAGAATTTGAATTTACCTGTCAGCTGCATCCCAGTCATCTGCCATAGGTGGTCCAATCCTTTTAGTTCTATCCACCTTTTCCTCAAAGTAGTCAATGTAGGGTTTATCCTCAGCTTCCATTTCCACAAATGCAATCCTAAACTTCAGAGCTTGTTCTAGCATGAGATAAGTAGAGTTCCATCTGGTCTTCACATCTAAAGGCAAGCTAGCTACCTCTTTTAATCTTTCCCCCATCCATCTGGTCTTCACATCTAAAGGAATGTTTGGTGCTGGTAAGGTTGCCGAGAGTGTCGCGACGAGGGTTTCCAGTTTCGATAATGAGACTCAAAAGGGGATTTTAAGCAGAGAAGCCGATATTCGAGGGATTCGAGAAGGAAACTCAATCGTCAAAAGCTAGGGCATACAAAAATATAAGACTATATGACTATATCTATATATGTATATAAACACATGTCTTCAGCTTTGGGTTTATGAGTACCCTAAATGAGTAACGAGTAATCTCCGACCCGAACCGATACCCACGGCTAAACTAATACTCTACTCAATACCCTAATACCCTAACCCGCCCCAAACCGGTTTTTTTGGTTCGGGTATCGGTTATGGTCCGGTTACGGTTGAGAAACGGTCTGCTTACGGTCTGAAATACGGTTACAGTTAGCTTTTGGTCATGTCTAGTGATATCATCTATATATTAAAAGAGAGTTGTGCTAATGTGTCAAGCCCTTAATTATTTTCATCTTTTTATTTATTTATTTAATTATTCTATTCATTTTGCCAAACACTCTTAATTATATATACAACTTATTCTTATTAACCAAACTTACAAAAATTAAATATCTTGAATTTTTAATATTATATTCATAGTGATATTATATTAGGGAAGTGATATTTGAATATTGTTCCTAAATAAGCCGTTTGGTATCATCTTAGATTTAAATTTTACTAAATCACACCTTGGGAAAATTTTTTCCAAAACCATACTTTAATTACAAGGAGATTTGATTGGAGTATGGTTTCAAAAACTGTTTTGAATTAGCAGTTGACAAAACAATATTTCGGATTTTAAAAATGAGACAGGCTTTTTTTGAGAGAGCATGCTTGAGGTTGGGAAGCGTACACGCGTGAGCGTGCATCAAGACTCTTTATTTCGTACAGTTGCAGACCAAAATTGGTTCGTAAAATTATTTAATATGTAATAACCAAGTAAAATTCGTATGCTAAAATTTAAATCAACATGATATTTCTATTTTAAGAAAAGAGAATCTCGAAAGCAAGATAACTTTGACACTGGTTTCTTTTAATTTCTTTCTTTTTCTTTTGTCATTGATTTCTTTTAACTTAAAACTTTGAAATTTATAAATGTCATGCCGATGTCTTCTACGGCGGTGATCAGTAGCAAAAGCTTCAGCAACAGAACCTTGTGATGCAAATCCCAGATCAATACTACCTCTTTGACCTAGAATCTCGAACAAACTCCCAAGAGGGCACCAGACATCATGCCAAAATAGGTTTTATCATTCTTAGGAGAATAAAAAAATTAATAGAATTAATCTAGACGTACATATTAAGATTCTTAAACTTTGGAAAACCAAGAATAGAAAATTTTGGATGAAAGTGATAAACTACTATGGACAATCTAATAACACTTAATAAATTATATCAAATTGAAAAACCTGCGTCAATTTCTTATGTAAATAATTTTTTTCGTTTGGCTCATCTGAACTAACCAAATAATTTAAATTGTTGACCAAAAAAACTATATAATATTTTTTGATATTTTAGAAAAATAATTTATATCTTTTGTGCATATAAAATTTTAATTAATACTTTTCGTTTCACAAAGAATGTCATTTAGACATATTTCACGTAAATTAAGAAAACCATGAATTATACATGTATGTTCCTATTTAATAAGTGATTAATGAATTAAATTCAATGAAAAATTGTAGGTTTATGTTAAGAGTAAATCAGGAAATTTAGTTTAAAAATCACATTTTAATGAACTGAGTAGCCAAGGATAACATTGAATGACGTTCACAACATCTACCCTAAAGTGTAGTACTTGCAGCATTTAACATGCCATATAACCGTTTTATCTCATGGATAGGTTCTTCATGAAGATGGTCATTTCCGCTTTCATGTTCATGATACTCGTTGGTACATAACAATGAAAATGCTTCATTCACCATCCCATCATATACATTCGTCCCATCAAATCCTATTGGTACACTAGTATAATCTGCACTTGTATAATGACTACTGGTTCTTTCCACAACTACATCATAATCTTCACCATGTTCAGACCGTACACAATGTTCTGACATTTTACTCAAGGACAACAAAATCTATCTTCACTGCTATAGTGTTATATGTTATTGCCTGACTACTTAGAAAATTCACGAACTTTTACACCGCCA
The DNA here is from genome assembly GCF_000004255.2 of Arabidopsis lyrata subsp. lyrata. Classification (NCBI taxonomy): domain Eukaryota; kingdom Viridiplantae; phylum Streptophyta; class Magnoliopsida; order Brassicales; family Brassicaceae; genus Arabidopsis; species Arabidopsis lyrata. The sequence continues at coordinate 3,844,409 of NW_003302552.1, forward strand.
AATATTCAATGGAGATATTATTAGTATGTGGATCGATTCTATTATACATCCACTTTCGTGATGAATTATACATCGTTTTTCTTTTCTTTTAAAATATCTATTTTTTTCTTAACTTTCGTTTTCTCTTTCCTTCTGTCTATATTTTTACACACAAATATATTGGATACGATAAAGGTGGGACAACTAGTATATATCGCAAAAGGTTTGTGACGCATTTACGACTACAATTAAAGAGACAAATATTTACCACACTTCTGCAACTTTTTTACGACTAATACATGACTACAATCAAATGTCTCAAAAGTTTAATACTTCAACTAACTTTCACATTTTCAACATTTCTACCAATTATATTTACCGACTAATTTGCAATTGAACTGTATTTGCAAATTGAAGATACAAATAAGTCGCAATTTTGAAACTACTTTGCGACTCTATTTTATGGCCAAAATCAGTCTCTAATTCGTCTTAAGTTAATATCATTTTCGGACCAAATATATATACTATACTAAACATGAGAAAATAGTCGTTAGTATGCGACTATTTACCGACTATATCAATTCGTCGTAAATATGCGAAGTTTTAGCCTTTGTGTTACATGTAGTCGTGTATTAGTCACAAAGTAATCACAAACGCGTCACACTTTTTTCGACCAAATAAAAAGTGAGAAAATGTAATCCCAAAATGCAGGTTTTCTTGTAGCACGATTATAAGAATGATTTTGTAACTGGTAATTTTATTTACATCACAGGGATATACAATAGACGGACCCACGTGAAGTATAATTTTATCCTCAACAAACGGAACCACGGTAAACAATTATCTGCACCATGTTAGAGATCTCCAACAAATTTTTTTTTATTCATCTACACATGTTTTGTTGGAGTAAGCTTGAAGGTTATTCATCACTAAAAACCTGGTGTTTCATGGTAGAAGTAAACATATTCACCAGAAGTATCATTTTATACGCGAGTGCGTTGAGAATGGTCAAATTGAAGTTGAACATGTTCCCAGGGAAGAACAGAAAGCCGACATATTGACTAAGGCGCTTGGAAGAGTCAAGTTTAGAGAGATGAGAGAACTCATTGGAGTTCAAGGTGTGCCAAGAGAAGACTTCAAGCTTAAAGGGGAAAATGTTGGAGTAAGCTTGAAGGTTAAGTAACTTGAGCTAGAAGTTATTTAATTAAAAGGAAATAAAGCTTAATTATTCTAGGAGTTATCTAGAATATTCTAGAAGTTATATAAGTCCTAATTGAGTTAGGATTAGGTCTTGTGAGTTTGTTATATAAGGAGGTATCAAGGTGTGATACAACTTATGAGTTGAGAGGGATTTGAGATTGAGAGATATTGTAAGCTTTAGTTTTGAGTAAGTTTCTAAAGCATTAATCCCCTATATATTAATAGAGAAACATTTTTTAAAAAAAAACCTTACCATCATGTGTTATTAACAAGATTGCCACTCTGATGTGTCGTTCTCACAATGATTTGGCTTCTATTTAGATAACTAGGACTCCGGACCCCCGCGATGTCGCGGGGAAAAATATTTCAAAAATCGTTAAAAAAATATCAAACAAAAATTAATAATAACGATGGTAGATGATTAAATGTTATAACGATTTATAAAATAAACTTAAGTTTCAATTTTTCGTGAAATAAACTAAATGTTGCAATGGTTCAACTAAACGGTTGCAACCATTTTATGAAAAGTTACGATAAAAAGATGCAACCATAAAATATTTATTCGGATTGCAACTTTCTTAAAACATATAATGTAAAATAATTTTTTTATTTTAAAAAAAAATGAAATGTTGCGATATATCAAAAGTTGCAACGGTTCGTCAAGTTTGTCAAATAAACTAAAGATTACAACGGTTCGTAAAATAAAACCAAAATTGCAATGATTTGTCAGATAAATCAAATGGTTCAACGGTTCAATTAAACGATTACAATCTCATTTAAATAAATTTTGGTAATTAAAAATTAAAAATATTAATTTATGAAAAGTTATACCGAGAGACTCGACGGCAGATAATTAGATGTTATAGCAATTTATAAAATAAACCAAAGGTTACAATTGTTCGTGAAATAAACTAAATATATAAATCAAAGGTTGCAATCGTTCGTGAAATAAACTAAATATTGCAATAATTCAAATAAGAGGTTGCAACTGTTTATGAAGAGTTACAATAAAAAACGCAACCGCTGAAGACATTCGGATTGCAATTTTCTAAAAAACATACCCGTAAACTATAGATTTTAGTTTAAAAAAATTTAACGAAAAGTTGCGATTAAAAGACACAACCGTTCAGATGTGCAAAATGCATTTATTGAGAATACTATTATATATAGAAAACAACCATAAATATTTAAACGAAAGGTTGCAATAAAAAAACACAACCGTTCATATGTGCAAATGGTATTTATTGGAAACGACATAACCGTTAAAAAATAACCGATTAAAACGAAAATTACGATAAAAAGACGCAACCAAAATAACTATAAAAAATTAACCGATTTAAACGAAAGGTTGCGATAAAAAGACGTAACCGTTCAGATGTGCAAATGGTATTTATTAGATTGCTATTATATATAGATTACCCAAGATTTATTAGACTATTTTCAGAATTTGCCATTAGTCTCATACATTCATATATCCCATTAATAATTAAAAACATACACTTTTTGTTTATCTTATATTACTATATTTTTATATTTATATTTTTTTTATATACATTTATATAAATTTTCTTTAGCGGATGGGTAAACAATCTTTTTATTTATATTTATATTTATGTTTATATTTAAATGATAAAATATATACATTTGGTTCAAGAATCTCGAATTCAAAACTACAAAATCTTTACATCTTTCATAAATTTTTTACTTAAATAAATAAGATAATCTCATTTCTATATATGTTACGAATACTTAAAATCCTATTTTTTGGAGGAGTTCTAACTTTTCGAAGAAAAACATTATAACCACATTTGTATATAAACCAAAATCTGGCGACATTATAACCATTTCGTAAATAATTCATTCATCATCTAAGAATCTTAGATTTGGAACACTACAAAATCTTAGCTTGAAAACTATCAAATCTCATCTTTGCTAAATTTTGGATTTCTTATACTTATTAAAAAAAAAAATTTCTTTTTATACTACAAAATCTCGAAATCTTTAAAACATACGGAAAGACATATTACCATAAATGGTAACATTTCGTCAATACTTTTTTATCACGTTGAAGCTTTATTCAAAGTTCAAATATTTTATGGGTAAAACATATTCTTATATGAAAAAGTCCCAAATTTGAATAAAACAAAAAAAATTTTGTAACATGTTTCGTTTTACACAAACGGATCTTGGATCCCGGATAATAATTTTAATCATAATAATTTTACTTGAATCACTTCATCCCGCACATCGTGCGAGTTGTTATCTAGTAAGAGAGTAATTCTTAAACTTTGTCTTCTTAATCTTTCTCTTTCGATTCTAGATGTTTACAGTCTTCAAAAAATGAATCTCATAACTGATGTAGAAGCAAGAGACTTTCACAATACCGAACATGAAATTAAAAAACCAAAATTTGCAATAGTAAATATTAAAAATTGAATTAAATAAATTGGTGTATATATATATTTTTAAACCCTCTTGGTCAATAAGAAGATAAAACTGTATTCTTTTTTTTTTTTTTTTTTTTTTGACATCTTTGGATCGACAAGGCCCGATCCATAGCCAATCCCTACTACGCGGGGTAACGCGACTTAGTGGAGTCGAACTCCGGTGGGAAGGCGGAGTCAAGTAGACTTAACCACTTGACTAAAGGCACATCCCCAAAGATAAAACTGTATTCAAATTCTATAAGACTATCTACAATGCAGGTGTTGAATTATTTATTCAACTGTTGAATCTCCACATTGCATCTGTTGAATAATTTAAAAACCTTACGTGGATTCAACTTGGTTGAAAGTATTCAACATGTTGAAAAGAAAATTTTTGGGTCCGCGCATGCCACGTGTCAATAAGTGAGTGGGAGGTGTGTTTCAAACTCGGGGAAAAGAGAGTGTACTCTCTAAAACCTTTTTTTTTTATTTCTTTTTTCGAAAAAAGAAGAAATTTTTTAGATGCTGACACTTGCTATATTTTCATTGGATATTGAGATTTTGGAGATTTTTATTTCATATTATCTATTTACAATCAATTATTACATACCAAACGAACTTAAAAAAAAAAAATATTTATATGAAAATTTATAACTTTTTAAACTCTATAAATAGAGACTTGGTTCATTTCATTTGGACACATAAAAAAAAACACAATTTCTACCATAATTTTCTTATTCTTCTCCCATAAACGCATGATTATATCCTTAATTTTTTTTTGAAATGGATTCTAATAATAATCCTATGCAAAATTCTACTAATTTTCCTTTTCCCTATCCAAATTTCAACAATAATCCTACGCAAAATTCTACTAATTACCCTTTTCCCTATCCAAATCCCAACAATTATCAATTTCAAAATCCATCATTCAACCAACCTCAAAATGTCCCAAATTATGGTTTTCCACCAAATTTTTCTATGCCCTCATCTGTTCCAAACTATAATCCATATTATGGATCGATGATTCCATATTCATCTCAACCACCTCCTTATTCTTCCACTCCAACTGATAATGAAAATGCTTTAAATGTTAGAGCAATTGAATTTCCCGAATTTTCTACACAAGTGACTCTTGGAGGGATGAGCGGTGCTGATGAAGCCACTCCAAATACAGAAGATTCAACCTCTACTCACCGGAAAAGCCCCAATTGGACAACTGAGCAAAATTTGGTGTTGTTGAGCGGATGGATTAAATATGGAACAGACAGCATTGTTGGCAGAAACCAAAAGAGTGACTCATATTGGGGCAAAATTGCTGAGTATTGTAATGAGCATTGCTCATTTGATCCTCCTCGTGATGGAGTTTCTTGTAGAAATCATTTCAACTACGTGAACAAAAAATTGGGCAAATGGATTGGCGCTTACGATAATGCTAAGCGTATGCAACAAAGTGGGTGGTCGGAGAATGATGTATTGGCGAAAGCACAAGAACTATATTCAAGTGGTAAGAATGGGAAATTCAATTTAATGTCAGAATGGCTTGCTGTCCGTGATCAACCACGTTATGGTAGTCAGGTAGGAGGAAATACTAGATCTGGAAGCAGTGGATCTAAGAGGGCCCACGAGAGTGATGCAAGTGACTCCAACTCGGTAGGATCTAGTGTTCGTCCCATGGGGAGGGATTCAGCTAAAAAGAAAACTAGAAAAAAGGGCAAGGGAGAAATCTTGGAAGTCGTTACCGAAGAGTGGAATGAATTCAAGCAATTGAAGGAGCAAGAGCTAGAACAATTGGTAAAAATAGCCAAGACACAAGAGGAAGCAAACCAACTGATGAAAGAAAAGACTCAAACTAAGAAGATGAAGATGTTTATGAAGCTAAGTGAAAAGGAGCATCTTGATGTTCGGAGCAAAGAGCTGTTGGAGAAGTTGAGCCACGATCTATTTGGAAACTAGAGGTTTGTCAAGTGTATGGCTACACTTTGTCACTTTTTACTTGAATGTTTGTCATGTTTATCTCTGTATTTTATAATTTTGTGTAATAATGTTTGTTTGTCATTTCGTGCAATAATGTTTGTTTGTCATTTCGTGTAATAATGTTTGTTTGTCAGTATTTCATTATTTTCCGACAATGTAATCTGTCACCTTGGATTTTTATGTAATCGAATCTTTATCTTATTTTTATCTTTTAAATTTCAACCACATGATGTTTTAATCGAATCTGTATCTTATCCTTCTCTTTTAGATTTCAACCACTCGATTTTTTATAAATAGGACCTCATTCTCCCGTTGATGAAATAATATCGCAAATCTCACCTTACTAGTTAAAAAAAAAATCAATGGATCCATCAAAATTTTCTTTTGATATCGAAGCTTACATAAGAAAATCTGAAATTGAAGAGAGGTATATCATCAACCGGTTTAGAGAGCGTCGCAACAAGATTAAAGAAGATTATCCACGTCGCAACAAAAGAAAATACATCAAAAGAGATCATGTAGCGGCAACCAAAGGTTGATTGACGACTACTTCTCTAATCAACCTACGTATGATGATGCAATGTTTCGTCGTCGATTCCGGATGCGAAAACATGTTTTCCTTCGGATCGTTGGAGACCTATCAAGCAGCGACAACTACTTCACCCAACGATTTGACGCAGCTAAGAAAGAAGGTATATCTCCATTAGCAAAATGTACTACGGCCATGCGAATGTTAGCATATGGTGTGGCAGCCGACGCAGTGGATGAATACATCAAAATTGGAGGTACTACTGCTTTGGAGTGCTTGCGAAGATTCTCTAAAGGAATCATACGACTGTATGAGCAAGAGTATCTCAGAGCCCCAACTCAAGATGACCTACAGAGAATTATGCGTGTTAGTGAGATGCGAGGGTTTCCGGGGATGATTGGGAGTATTGATTGCATGCACTGGGAATGGAAAAATTGTCCTACGGCGTGGGAAGGTCAATTTACTCGAGGCGATAAGGGAACCACCACTGTTATTCTTGAAGCAGTGGCATCTCATGATCTATGGATCTGGCATGCTTTTTTTGGATGTCCCGGCACCTTGATCGATATAAACGTTCTAGACCGTTCACCGGTTTTTGATGATGTTGAACAGGGAAATACTCCAAGAGTCAAATTCTTCGTGAACCAACGTCCATATGATATGGCATACTATCTAGCTGACGGTATTTATCCTTCTTATCCCACTTTCGTTAAATCGATTAGGCTGCCTCAAAGTGAACAAGACAAGTTATTTGCACAACGTCAGGAGGGATGTCGCAAGGACATTGAACGTGCATTTGGAGTGTTGCAGGCTCGATTTAAAATAATTCGTGAACCAGCTCGCATGTGGGACATAACCGATTTGGCTATCATCATGAGGTCATGTATCATATTGCATAATATGATTGTTGAGGATGAACGAGAGACATATGCTCAACATTGGAATGATTATGATCAATCTGAGGCAAGTGGGTCTAGTACACAACAACCATTTTCGACCGAAGTGCTACCCGTATTTGCAAATCATGTGCGTGTTAGATCCGATTTGCGTGATTCAAATGTACATCACGAACTTCAAGCAGATCTAGTCAAACACATATGGGCACAGAGGGGAATGTTCGGTGGTGAATGAGATTTATAAGTTTGTGAGTTGAGATTATTGTACTAATTAAGTTATGAGTATTTCCTTACTTGTATTGTGTGCTTATTGTATTGCATTTTAAGTTTCTCATCAATGTATGTGTTTTATTAACGACTATTTGTATTTCTCGTTTTTATTATTTATAAAATAAAATAAATTGCGTTTAGATAAAAATTATTTGGTTCAATTATTTCGACTTGTTGAATTGTACAAGAGAGGATAAAATTATGACACGTGGCATTCATTAATTGGGTGAAAAAATTGCGTTTAGATAAAAATATAGATAAGAATACATGTTGTCGTTTTGAATTTTTCCTAATTTTATTTGTTTTAATAATGACTCTCTCTCTATTTTCGTTTTTCTTATTTACATTTTTAGTTAAAAACATAAAATTTAAATAAACTAAAAATAAAAAAAATATTTAACTCTTAATTACGCTAATTAAAATTTAAGCGATAATCGTTATTAATACCCAATCGGAAAAACTAAAACATAAAAGAAATTAAAAATAATGAAATAAAAAGAAGTGGGGTAGGGTGTTGAATTTTATTAAACAAACCATTGTAGGGTGTAAAATTTTAGTGAATGTTGAATAATTAGGTGGAAGAGAGAGAAGATGATGTGGAAGAGAGAGATATGATGTGGAGGGTGTTGAATGTTGAAACCAATGTACATAGTCTAAATTTAACTAATTTTTTTTGTTTGATGTCAGATTTGTTAGTCAATGATGTTAAAATATTCAATATTTGTTTTTATGGAAACATAGGTTCTTTAGTTTACATATATATCGCAAGGAGTGAGAAGTTCGTATGTATAGGTTAAACATTTGAAAACGTGATTATTTATGATATGAACTTCTTTTAAATGTATATTATCAATAAAACATTGAACATTACACAATATTATATAAAATAAAAATTGTTATAAACAACATAAATTCAATTGTATCTTGTGATATACGAGTTTTAAATATGATTTATTAATCCAAGTGGAAAAGTGTTGACAATAGTAATTTACAAGATCGAATTCACAAAGATTAATTGTTACTTACAAAAGATTCAAGTATATATCAAGTGTATCTAACACACTAATTTGGTTTGTTTTCTATACTTACGTACAAAAGAAAAATGAAAGAAACCAAAACAAAACAAAACAAAAAAAGAATAAGATGCAATTTTAAATTAGAACCTGGGATCAATTAAGAAGTTAGAATTACCTGACACCCTCATTAAAAACTTAAGCTAAAACGAGAAGGAAACAAAAAAAAAAAACATCGTAGCAAAGATAGCTTTTTAACTATATTGTATACTTCATATTGTAAACGATATTTGATGATCTAACTCTTACGATTAACAAAAAAAAGTATTAACTCACAAACTCAATAACCTTTTATTAGTTTAAGAAAATCTCTCAAAACTTAAACTCTCTCACAATCTTATGCCATTACTCGACATCTCTATTTATACAAGAAGTACAAATCCTAATTCTATAGGGACTCATAATATATTGGATAACTCCCAATATATTTAACTTTATCTCTTAACAACTTTATCTCTTAATAACCATAACTCGGTTTAGGTTACTTCTTCTCCAAGATATCTTCAAGCTTAACCAACATCCTCCCTCCTAAGCTTAAAGTCACTTCCACTCATATCTCTTACACCAATAAGTTCACGCATCTCCTTGAACTTGATCCTCCCAAGCGCCTTAGTCAAAATGTCGGCCTTTTGCTCATCACCAGGTACATGTTCAACTTCCACTAATCCATTCTCCACGCACTCTCTTATGAAATGGTACCGTTTGTGAATGTGTTTGCTTCGACCATGAAACACCGGATTTTTCATAAGAGCAATTGCCGATTGATTATCTATTCGGATAGTGACTCTTTCACATGTTGACACGGTAATCTCTCCAAGCAAATCATGAAGCCATATCGCCTGTCTAGCAGCCTCCGTTGCAGCCATGAACTAAGCTTCACACGATGATAACGCCACAGTTTCTTGTTTATGAGAGCACCACGAGATCAAGCTTCCACCAAGGTAGAAAACTTGACCAGTTGTACTTTTACCATCGTCGGGATCTTCATTATGGCTACTATCGCTGTACCCGATCAGTCTTGACTCCTTTAAAGTTGTTCTTGGATAGACCAGTCCAAGCGTAGTAGTACCTCGTAAATACCTTAGACATTGCTTCATTGCAGCACCATGAGACTCCTTAGGATTTTGCATATACCGACTTAACACACCTACACAATAAGGCAAGTCGGGTCTAGTGTGAAGTAAGTAACAGAGACATCCTATGTTTCTTCGATAGCTCGTGGCGTCAATGTCCTTTTCTTCTAGCGCCTTTGACAGTTTCAAGCCAGCCTCCATTGGTGTATGAACCAAATTACACTTCGCCATTTCAGCCTCCTCCAAGATCTTTAAGGCGTAGCGTCTTTGATTCAATGTTATTCCTTCCTTGCTTTGGCACACTTCAATTCCAAGGTAGTAGGTTAACTTACCGAGATCACTCATCTCAAATCTAGACGCCATTTCCATCTTGAATTCTTCTATGACTTTAACATTCGTCCCCGAGACAAATATATCATCAACGTACACCGCGACGAGAAGAACATCTTGATTCACCTTTTTCCTATACACCGAAGGTTCTTTTGAGCATTTTTCAAATTTGAGTTCCTTGAGCACTTGATTCAACTTGTCATTCCATGCTCTAGGAGCTTGTTTTAGACCATACAAAGCTTTGTTTAGCTTGTAAACCTTGTCTTCACTTCCTTTCACTTCAAAACCTTCCGGTTGAGTTACATAGACAGTTTCCTTTAATTCACCGTGTAGGAACGCTGTCTTGACGTCAAGGTGGTGAATCTCCCATCCTTTTGAAGCCGCGAGACTGATAAGGAGACGGATTGTCTCAATCCGTGCCACCGGAGCAAACACATCTTCAAATCAATTCCGTATCTTTGCACATATCCTTTTGCAACGAGCCTAGCTTTGTATTTATTGATACTACCATCGGAGTTCCTTTTGAGTTTAAAAATCCATTTTAGACCTATCGGCTTAGCTTCTTTTGGACACTCAATGAGATCCCAAGTGTGGTTCTTTGTAATCGAGTGAATCTCATCCTCACACGCACGCATCCAATTTTCCGACTCTCTTGCTTCACAGAAGTTTCTTGGTTCATCATTCAAATACATGAGTAGGCGTTCTCTTTCTTCCTCGGCTAACAACACATAGTTGTTTAGGTATTTTGGCTTGCTAACTTCTCTTTGTGATCTCCGTAGCTTAGGGACTTGAGTATCGGCCTCATTATCTCCACTTCCCGTGTTGTTGTTTTCTTCGTTATCCTCTTTATCCTCATTCATCTCCTCTGTTTCCTCATTATTTTCTTCGGGCTCCTTTTCTTCTGTGGCTTCTCTTGTCCCTTGAATACCATGATTTCCAAAAATTCCAAAGTTAATCTGTTCAGCTCATCAATGCTTTGCCTCCAGTTCCAACCCTTAGTTTCATCAAAAGTAACATCTCTACTTACCACTGCCTGTCGAGCTTGTGGATCATATAGACGGTATGCCTTGGATCCTGGTTCCGTACCTAGATGAACTAACACTCGTGATCTGTCGTCTAGCTTCTTCAAGTGAGTTGACTCTGTTTTCGCGTATGCTATACACCCAAATACTCGGAGGTGACTGACGTTGGGCTTCTTAGACCGAAGCATTTCATATGGTGTCTTGTTCATAAGGGCCCATGTAGCAACCCTATTTATCAGATACGTAGAGTGCCTTGTTGCTTCTCCCCAAAGGAAATTAGGGACACACATATGCTTTAGTATGCTTCGAGTCATTTCCATTAGAGTTCTGTTTCGCCTCTCAACAACCCCGTTTTGTTGAGGAGTGTATGGAGCTGTCAAGTGCCGTCTTATTCCTGAGATATTGCAAAAATCATCGAACTCTTGTGACACAAATTCACCTCCCCTGTCCGTCCTAAACGTTTGTATTCTTTTCCCAGTTTCTTGTTCTACCAAGCTCTTGAATCTCTTGAATTTGTTGAATGCATCACTCTTCTCTTTCAACAAGGCTGTCCACATATACAGAGTATGATCATCGATGAGAACAAACACATATTTGTTTCCCGCCATAGTGTTTGGAGTTATAGGACCACAAAGATCACCGTGAATGAGTTCAAGAATTTCTGTTGCTCGATAATTAGTAGCTTGCGGGAATACTTGTCTTGCTTGTTTTCCAAGTAAACATGAGCTACACACTTCTTTTTCAAAAAACATCTTCGGTACTCCCGTCACAAGCTCTCTTTGTACCATAAGCTTCATTGTGTCAACATTTACATGTCCTAACCTTGCATGCCACAGACTTGAATCAACTCTTGAATTAAGACACATTGTATCCTTTAATCCCATTCTCACCTTGTACAGCCGGTTTCTTGATCTTGTCGTCTTAACAATTAACTTGCCATTGTGATCAAACATTGTTAACTCTTCTCCTTTCATTCTCACATCACAGCCAGCTTCTGTAGCTTGTCCAAGGCTAATAATATTGCTTTTAAGATCGGGAATGAAGTAGACATCAATCATTGTTCTTGGTTCTCCATTTCTATCAACAAATTCGATAGGTCCCTTCCCTTTGATGTCTATTCAAGAGTCGTCGCCAAACCTTACTTTCCCGGTGATAGATTGATCTATGTGTGAGAAGTATCTTCGGTCTCCGGTCATGTGATTGCTAGCGCCGTTGTCAAGGTACCACACATTCTTTTCTTCTAAATTTGTTTCGTATTTGCTTGGTACAACTTTTCCTTCGTTTAAATACACTACCTCGTGTATCATGAGTTCATCTGCCTCCGTTGTGCTCTTGTTGTCATGCTCTTGAGCTTCTTGAAGCTTTAGAAGACGATCCGGACAATTGCTTGCAAAGTGACCAGTTTTGTCACACCGGTAGCAAACAACACTTGAAGTATCTCTTCCTCCACCAAAACGTCCTCTGCCTCTTCCTCTATAGAAGCGTCCTCCACGACCTCTGCCTCTATACTCACCATTAAACTCTTTGTTGTGTTGAGATTCCGTGTTTGCATACATCAGCTTGCTTTGATCCTCTTGATCTTCTTCTTCATCACACACACGGTCTTCATAGGTTTTTAATCGACCTATGATATCTTCAAAACTTGTGGTTTTGAGGTCCAAAAATTGTTCAAGTGCAGCAACAATATGAATATACTTCTTCCTAGGAAGACTCTTAAGGAACTTCTTGACAAGTTTGGTTTGTTCAATCTCTTCTCCTAAAGCCGACGATTTTGAGGCGATTTCTGATAATTTGTCGCACTACAATAAAACACTTCATTTGCGACTGTGAAATTAGTCGCTTAACGGTCGCAAAAGAGGGTTTTGCAACTGAATAACGACTATTTCCATTGGTCGCAAAAAAACGGTCGCAAAATTTCCGTGTATCACTATAGTCGCTAATTTGCGACTATGTGGCGACTATAAATTTATCGTCGCAAATGACCGACTACGTTGTGACTGGTAAATATCGTTGCAAATATGCGACCAAAGAGCAACGAACGGACGTTCGCGACTCATTTGCGACTGTAATAACCTTACATATTTGGATCAATTTGCGCCTTGTTTGCGACCGTTTAGAGTTCTTGGATCAAATTCTTAGTCACACATTAGTCGCACGCTGTGTATGTTTTAGTAACAGTTTAGTCGCAAAAGAGTTGCATATGGTGCGACTATTTTAGGACTCATTTATTATGGTGAGAAAGTAGTCCTTTATTAGTAACCATTTTGATACGAGATTTAGAGTTATTTGTAAATTTGTTTAGTCACAGTTTGGTCACATTTGTTAATTGTTCTGGTCACAAATTAGTCCGAATTTCTGAAACTTTTTGGTCACAAAATAGTTACATCTTATTAGTCCAAAACCTGTCCATTTCAAAAGCAAATGCATTCAAAAACCATCCGAATATGAATCAAGTACCATTCCAAACCATTCAAAAACAATCCTAATCAAGTTCACATACACAGAAAAGGAAACTAAAATCAAGTTTCCTCATTTGAGGCGGTGGATAGAGGAGAGGTTGGTGTGGTTCCAGTGGTGTGTCCTGCTGGTTGGACTGCAGCTCATGTGGTGGCTGGAAGGGTGTTTGTTGTAGTGGTGGGTGGTATGATCACTTCTGGTTCAAGGAGTGGAGAGGTTGACATAAAAGCTGCCAAGTCTGGATCTTTGTCTTTCATGAAAAGGATGAGCTTCTCCAAGCTTGCGATCCGAGCTTGAGACTTTCGGTGCTCCTCATCACGTCTTGCATTCTCAGCATCCTGATCAGAGATCTTGCGCCGCAGCTGCTCTTGAAGCTCAACAACTGTCACTGTAGAAGAAGAGCTTGCGTAACTCTCCTTCCTTTTTCCCTTGTGTAGTGTCTCCACCAGTGATCCAAGGCCATAAGGGTTGCCTTGGTCATCTATATGAGTACACTGCAAAATAAGAGAAACATTTAGTGAAATCAGACAAGAAGGATCATAGACAAAATGAAAAAAAACAAACGAAATCCAGAATGTAGCAAAGAAGTCTGACAAAGACAATCCACAAAGCAAATCAGACAAAGACAAATAAGAATCATCATTGATATTAAAGTAACAATACTCAGCAGACAAGACTATCATACTCCAAGCAAACAAATACAATCATATAATCCAAGCAAACTAAAGACAGAAATGACTTACCTTAAGGAAGATATCATTCATTTCATCAATGCTGAGTTCTCTAGGATGCATTGAATGTTCAGAGGAAATCTCTGAAGCATCCTGAACCTCCTCTTCCACTTCAGCCAATCTCTCTTCAACTGTCTTCTTATATGCCTCAGCCACTTGTTCAGACTTTTGATCAACAAAAGAGCCATCAGCTCTAGTATGCGTTCTCATAAACACTTCACCTAATAAAACTGGACGCCCCAACTCTTCCTCCTGAAATGAAAGACAAAATGAATATCATGTGTAGAAATGATAGAAATTATGTAAAAGTAAAGTATTTGGAGCGATTGAAACAACTTACCATTTCTTGATGAACTTGAATAAATGATTTCTGACCGGCTAAGTGTTTGTGCACTCCAAGTCCGCCACGATCAGAATTTCTGCATTGTGAAGCATTTTCACTCCTCTCTATAGCATCAGCGGTCTTCCAAAAGTTCTGCATCTCAGTCCAAAGTGTAAGTCGAATCCAAGTTGGTTGTACACCTTTCGTCCTCACTTGACTGACAATGCCTTTCATCCGTTTCTGCGCTATAACCAAGAATCCTTGTTTAACAAGGGCAGTAATCCCAGTATCCCAATTAAACTCCCGCTACATAACACAAAACAGTAAGTTAGTAACATACTATATATACTACAATAAGAGAGAATGAAAGCTATATATATATATGTCATTACCGCAAAAGTTCTGAAATATCTCTCTTGTATGTTGATTGGAGTAACCTTCCAGCTGTAGTAAGGCCCATCAAACTTCCTCCTAAATATTCTAGAAATTGCTCGAGACAGCACCCCCTTTTGCCGGTTAAACCTGTTACAACAAGTTGCTATTAGTCTATATAAAGCAGATTTTATATAGAGCAAACAACAAACAGATAATGAGCATGAATGAAATGAAGATATAGCAAAGATTCAAAGAGCAAACACCAAACAGAGAATGAGCATGAATGAACTTAGTTCAGTTTCAAAGAGTGAAGACCAATGCAAAAACAATTTGACTGTTGTAATTAGCTAAAACTCTGTCAAAATGGTTCAAAAACAACAACTCATTGAATCAAAAAACCTACAGCTGTTATATATTGCATATACATACTGTATTTGACAGCTAATATATGAAACAACACTCTGAGACCAAGTCTCATACTGTATTTCACAACACTTCTGAGACTCAACGATTACAACAACAAACAATGATATGCAAGCTAATATATGCAAATGTCAGACCAATAATATGCAAATGTCAGACCAAAGCAATAACATGTATCTTTTTGAAACTTTTAGCAAATGATAGATCAAACCCTAGTCAAATGATAAATGTCAGACCAAAACTTTTAGCAATACCAAACATCACACATCAAACAAAACAAACAGAGGGACAAAAGTGTTAATACCAGAATGTTTCAACGTCTGGGATTGGGTGTACAGACAATCGAGGAAGATGTTCTCGGCCTGGAAGAGCTAGCAAACGATCCAGCATTTCTTGGTAGTCTTCCCCAGGATTAGGGTTTTCTTCGTCATCTTCTTGTCCTACATCATCGATCTCTTCCTCTACAAGGTCTTCATTTTCAGGTAGCACTTGGTTATTCGCATCATGTTCCGGTAGAGGCTGGGTTTGAGGAGACGGTGGCTGATGCTGCGGCTGAGGAGGAGGAGTCTGTCTATTGAGAGGAGGAGTCTGCCTAGGAGGAGGATTCTGTCTACTAGAATTAAGTGAAGGACGACTCACTTGAGATTGGGTCGCAGACTGACTTGCCGAGGATGGTTTCGACGCGTTTGAAGATGTTCCGACTCCACTCGCAGTGACTGGTGGTCTGTGACCAACGAAGGTTCGGACTCGACCTCCTGGTCTCACTGGTCTGCTGGTCTCGCCTCCTCCTACAGCTTCTTGTGGTAGCGCCTGGCCACCTCCGGCGGCTACTCGTCTGGTGGTTACGCCACCTCCGGCGGCTTCTTGTCTGCTGGTTTGGCCACCTCCGGCGGCTTCTTGTCTGCTGGTTTGGCCACCTCCGGCGGCCACTCTTCTGGTGGTAGCGCCACCTCCGCGACCTCGAGAGGATTTACCTTTAGGCGGCATAAGAAGATTTGAGATTTGAGATGTTGAGATTCGAGAGCTTTTAGAGAGGATTCGAGAGGATTGGAAGAGATATGAGAGAGAATCGGGAAAAACTGAGAGAGATTTGTGTGAGAATCGATTGAGAGAGAGAGGGGACGATTGAGAGATTGAGAGAGAAACCCTAAATCGATTTGGGGATTGTGGTGGAAATGAGGGTTCGTTTAAGTTTTACCTAATTAATTAAGAGTATCAGTCGCTCTTTAGTCGCAAAATGGTACCAAAGTAAAAAAATTGGGGGGAATCTAAACCGCCAAAACACTTAGCGAAAATCTTAGAAATTTCACATTTAGTACCTAAATAGTCGCAATAATGGTCGGCAAATAGTTGCAAACATGGTCACAATATAGTCGCTTAATGGTAAACAGTTCCAACATAGTGGCAACTTTGCGACCAGATTGTGACTGTAATCTATAGTCACAACGCAAAAGGAGAGGTATACACATTTCAATCCAAAATGGTTATATATGTCACTCTATAACACTCATATTAGGGTTATAGAGGACATATATTAGTTTAAGGTTACAAAACTTTGCAAAACTCAAGTAATTTCACATTTAGTACCAAAATAGTCGCAACTATGGTCGGTAAATAGTTGCAAAAATAGTCGCAAAATAGTCGCCAACAGGCAAATCGTTCCAAAATGGTGGCAAATTTGCGACGGTTGTGTGACTGTGATATATTAGTCACAAGGCGAAATTTTGAAATCTACACATTTCGATCCAAAATGGTGACATATATCACTCTATAACACTCATATTAGGGTTATAGAGGACATATATTTGTTTAAGGTTACAAAACTTTGCAAAACTCAAGTAATGTAGAGTTTTTACTAAATCCCTAAACATTACTCATATGAGTAATGTAATATCATAAAGAGATTTGTTTGTTTTTGATATTTTGTTTCTAAACATCAGTATTTATGACTTTGGTTAAGATTTTCTTGATGAGTAATATCAAATAAGTGTAGAAATGTTTAACTTTATATGTAAGCAAATTTAAAATGTGAAAAGTGAGAAAACAAAAATCGAGAGTTGGCAAATAGTCGCATATGAGTCGCAATCTCAGGTGCTAGTCGCAAAACAGTCGCAAAATCTTCAGGTGCTAGTCGCAAATGACCGACTAGTTAGCGACTAAGAGATAATTGGTGGAGAATAAACGTTTCAATATACGTTTGTCGCAAAACAGTCGCAAAATTGCGACCGTTTTGCGACTTATTTTAAAATGTACGAAAAAAAGTTGGGTAGATTCGATCCGGTGTCCTATAAGTCCTAAGGACAGTATGTTACCAAATTGCCAGTATACTTAATCGGTAATATGCTATAAATATTTATATATATAATCTGAGACTATGTTTTGATTTTTTGTTTGTTTTTTTTTAATAAAACACACATGCTTGAATATCTTACAAAACACATCTTTAAACTTTTATTAAACAAATAAAAATAATTTATATTAAAATTCATTCATCATAATAAAAATAACTTATATTAAAACACATCTTAGAAATTTCACATTTAGTACCTAATTAGTCGCAATAATTGTCGGCAAATAGTTGCAAAAATAGTCACAATATAGTCACTTAATGGTAAACAGTTCCAACATAGTGGCAACTTTGCGACCAGATTGTGACTGTAATCTATAGTCACAACGCAGAAGGAGAGGTATACACATTTCGATCCAAAATGGTTATATATGTCACTCTATAACACTCATATTAGGGTTATAGAGGACATATATTAGTTTAAGGTTACAAAACTTTGCAAAACTCAAGTAATTTCACATTTAGTACCAAAATAGTCGCAACTATGGTCGGTAAATAGTTGCAAAAATAGTCGCAAAATAGTCGCCAACAGGCAAAATGTTCCAAAATGGTGGCAAATTTGCGACGGTTGTGTGACTATGATATATTAGTCACAAGGCAAAATTTTGAAATCTACACATTTCGATCCAAAATGGTGACATATATCACTCTATAACACTCATATTAGGGTTATAGAGGACATATATTTGTTTAAGGTTACAAAACTTTGCAAAACTCAAGTAATGTAGAGTTTTTACTAAATCCCTAAACATTACTCATATGAGTAATGTAATATCATAAAGAGATTTGTTTGTTTTTGATATTTTGTTTCTAAACATCAGTATTTATGACTTTGGTTAAGATTTTCTTGATGAGTAATATCAAATAAGTGTAGAAATGTTTAACTTTATATGTAAGCAAATTTAAAATGTGAAAAGTGAGAAAACAAAAATCGAGAGTTGGCAAATAGTCGCATATGAGTCGCAATCTCAGGTGCTAGTCGCAAAACAGTCGCAAAATCTTCAGGTGCTAGTCGCAAATGAACGACTAGTTAGCGACTAAGAGATAATTGGTGGAGAATAAACGTTTCAATATACGTTTGTCGCAAAACGGTCGCAAAATTGCGACCGTTTTGCGACTTATTTTAAAGGAAAGACAAATGGGTAAAACGACGTCGTTTAGTCATCTCATTTAGTCTTCTTCTTCTTCAACTCTGCGACATAATCCCAAAATCGAATTGGGGATTTTGGAAAAGCTAGGGTTCTAAAGATCCCAATTTCTGCTGAGCTTCATAAGTGTTGATCCCGATGTCTTCATCAGCTTCTTCAGGTCAGTAATCGAGAATGTAAGGTGTGGGTTTGATTTTATGTAGATTTTGATAGATACTTAATTTCTTGCGGATTGGTGAAGGTGTGAGCGATAGGTTCTCTGTGAGAGGAAGAGGGATCCCAAGACAATGTAAATGTGGTCAATTCTCTGTGATTAAGACTTCAAACACTTTGAAAAATCCGGGGAGACTCTTTCATTGTTGTCCAAACGGATCAGAGGAGGTAATGTTTTCTTAAGTTATAGAATCTTAAGGTACACAAAGCTTCTCTTGATTTGAATTTGCGTTTAGCTTTCGATCTTGCTTCGAGACATTGGTGAGGTAATGTTTTCTTAAGTTATAGAATCTTAAGGTACACAAAGCTTCTCTTGATTTGAATTTGCGTTTAGCTTTCGATCTTGCTTCGAGACATTGGTTTATCTCTCACCTTTCGTAATTTGTATACGTTGATCTTAGTTTCACATTCTCTAGCTGCTTAGGTTTTGTTGTATGTTGTAAAAATGTGATCTTTTTGGTTATGATATGCTCTCAAGTTGTATGAACATATGCAAATTGTCCTCATGAGTGTATTTTTGTTGCAGAATAAGCATCATTTGTTTAAGTGGACCGACATATCCATGGTCGAAGAGATGGAAATGGTTGAAAGTGTGGTTGAGAAGATAGAAGGAGATGTGGGAAGCTTAGCAAAAGGATTACATGAGCTTGAAGCTATCAAAGAAAGGGCACAAAGATGTGAGAAAGAGATTGTATATCTCAAAGATGTCGTCAGTTTGTGTGAGAAAGAGGTACAAGAGTTACGAAGCTTCAAAAATATGGTTGTGTGTGGTGGTTTGGTCATGGCTATAGTGTACTATGTCTTCTTTGCATAAGAATTCTAGTTTGTGTAATGTTGTAATGTAATATTGTTTATGAGACTTTAAGCAACTCCAACTTGAACTTGTAATATTTATGAGATTGTCTTGTACTGTTTTCATCAATTGAATTTGGTTTTAAAATGGATCTGTAGATGTCATTGGTTAGGACATTTTAACGAACACTTGGTGTGCATGAATCTTATTACTAAGTTCGACCAAACACTTAGCAAAAATCTTAGAAATTTCACAATTAGTACCAAAATAGTCGCAATATTGGTCGGCCAATAGTTGCAATATTAGTCGCAAAATAGTCGCTAAATGAACACTGGTTACAAAATGGTGGCACGTTTGCGACTGTTTTGTGACTGTTATCTATTATATTGATCCAAAAGGCTGATATATATCACTCACAAACACTCATATTAGTGTTATAGAGGACATATATTATTTTAAGGTTGAAAAACTTTGCAAAACTCAAGTAATATAGATATTTTACTAAATTGCAAAACATCAATAAAAGTGTTATAGGTTCAACAAAAGAGCCAACTTTTACCAACTAGTTTGCAACGAACGAGTAACTAAAGTGCGACCATATTTTCAGACCAAATTTTGAGTCGCAAATCAGTGTAACATGTGCAATCGGATGCGACTTATTTGCGACTGAAACAAATTAGTCTGCAATCGGACGCACAACCGTCGTTAATGAACGACTAATTACCGACTATTTGTTTTAGTCGCCGAATAGCGACTAAGTTCCAACTGTGTTTGAATTCGTCGGTAAAAATTCGTACATTAGTCACAAAATAGTCACACAATTTTGCGACTAAAAGTTTGGTCGCAAAGTTTAGTTGCAAAACGCAGGTTTTCTTGTAGTGTCGGCGAAGTCATCGATTTTCTCCGTATCCTTCATCTTCAAACGATCGAAATCAGCCATCAACGTTTGTAACCTTGCTTCCTTAACCCTCTCAACACCTACATGTATCGTTCTTATGGCATCCCATACCTTCTTTGCAGTGTTTAATTCTCCTATCTGCAAGGTGAGAGTCTCAGGAATAGATTGAAACATTAAGGCCGTGGCCATCACGTTTTTCTCATCATCGTTTGATGAGGTTTCAATCACTTCCCAAACCTTGTGCACCCTGAGTAGAAGTTTCATTCTCATAGCCCAAACGGTGTAGTTGGTCGTGTTAAGCATAGGACACTTTATCGTCGTCGAGCCTCCTCCGTCACTTATCTTGGCCACCTCCGCTTGTGCTCTTTCCGTGATCTCTCCCATGATCGCAAAGAGCTCTAATACCAAATATTGTAAACGATATTTGATGATCTAACTCTTACGATTAACAAAAGAAAGTATTAACTCACAAACTCAATAACCTCTTATTAGTTTAAGAAAATCTCTCAAAACTTAAACTCTCTCACAATCTTATGCCATTACTCGACATCTCTATTTATACAAGAAGTACAAATCCTAATTCTATAGGGACTCATAATATATTGGATAACTCTCAATATATTTAACTTTATCTCTTAACAACCTTATCTCTTAATAACCATAACTCGGTTTAGGATTACTTCTTCTCCAAGATATCTTCAAGCTTAACCAACACTTCATATATTAAAAGGAGTAATATGCGAATATTGTGTAGAAAATATTATGTAGACTATATACATGAATTATGGATGCCTCGCCTAGTCCTTGGTCGAGTGGTTGAACAAATATCAATTAATGTCTTAACACCAAGTATGAGATTTAATTCCTAGATAGTACGAATTACTGCAGATTAATAAAGACAAAAATTTCAGAGAACTTTAGTATAGTGAAAAAATAGTTGTTCGTCGTGTTCTTTTTTGTCAAAGAGTAAAGTTTTCTATCATGAGCATAGTCCAAGGAGAACCATCTATCATATATCGGTCATTGTGGTGCGAGTATGAGTGTTTATAGTTGTTTGTAGAATCGTTCGCCATCAAAACTTCATGTATGGTTTGCTATTTGTGAAGATTAAGTTTATCATTTATAATAAAAAGAAAACCAATTTTTTTATAAAAAAAAAAGTAAAATATCCTCAAATGCTAGTGTATCAAACAACAAAAAGAAAGAAAGCTATATACACTAATTAAAAGTTATATACTATATTGTCCATGTACAAAAATAGTTATTTTCTTAAATCTTGACTAAGGGTGAGTTGGGTACGTATTTTTGACTAAACACATCAAAACTCTAAAAAGCACATTTTTTGGAAATTGAAAAATAATAATTCAAAAAGGTATCTTGTATATATATGTGTATAAATATTTTTATATAAGGCATCTTATCTAGAAAAAATTGTAATAGTATATTTGCATTTCTAGTCAATATGTTGATAAAATAGTCAATACCACTAATTAATTTGCCATCTTCATGCATCAAAACACACCATTTAAATATTGCCATCCACCATAAGATTATAAAATCAAGAAAACATATCATCAAAACAGTAAATCCTTAAATCTTAAACTCTGAATTGACCAACACGAAATTTCAAGCTAGGGATATGTTGACATCAAAAGCAACAATGCTCATTTTGTTCGCTCTCTTTCTTTCCGGTAAGTCTTGATTTCTTCTTCTTTTATATATATCAAATCGATTACAAACATAGCTTGATTCCAGTCAGAATGTATATAAAAAAAATGAACAGGCATATTGTTGGAGAGCATTCCTAGAGCTGAAGCTCAGTTGATAGTTCCATGCAAGACATCAGAACAATGTAAATCGATTCGATGTTCTAACGGAAGCGCGCAATGTGTGAACAAACAATGTCAATGTCCGAGTCTCAAACAGATTAATTCGATGATGACTGTGTCGTGCAAGACGGTCTCTGATTGTGCTGCTTCTCATCAATGCCCGCCTGGTTTATATGCTTGTGTTGAAGGAAAATGTATTTGTTTGCCTTAGTATGTTTAAATTATATATCTTAATATATCTAAATTTTAATTTTTAAGAAGTTTAGTTTTATAGATTGAACTCGTTTCTTACTAATTCGTTGACTATGGTCCCTATTTACAATGAAAAGAAAATACAGCTCGAATGAAATTCTATGGGAAATATCGACATAAAACCTAATCATAGTCAACAACGCAAAGCGTAGTAACGTACTCTGTTTAATGTCTATTTTTATTTGTGTGGAATAACCCACACTAAATATATCGAATACGTGAAATAAAAGAGGCATCAAACTATGATAACGAGAAATGATCATTATTTTTTGGGCTGCTTGTAGCAATCAACCTGTAATCTTTGCGCTTAAGCAGGATCACTCTGTACTTTCGACCTCTACCAAATTCACCCTGTATTTTTCTTCTTCTTCCTAATTCCACCCAATCTATAAAATTCTATCTAATTAACCAAATTCAATAAATCTCTGAAATTGCAATTTAAAATCAATAATACGCTTTCATTATCTCGCGATTTGGATATATCAGAGTTTAAAATCTTGACTCGGCTAAGCTTTTCAATGTGTTGTTGACATGTTGTTGAGAAATTTTTAAACTCTGGTGTTCAAAATCACGAAATAATGAATGTGAATTATTGGTTTTAAATCGCAATTTCAGAGATTAATTGAATAGAATTTTATAGTTTAGGTGGAATTAGGAAGAAGAGAATTGGGTAGAGGTCGAAAGTACAGAGTGATCCTAGTTGAGTGCATATATTACAGGTTGATTGCTACATGCAGCCCTTATTTTTTCGAAAAGCCACATTTTCAACATTTTATATATATATATATATATATATATATATATATATATATATATATATATATATTAATTATGTATTAACCAAAATTATGGTAATCAACAAAAATATTAGTTACATAATCAACTAAATGAATATTTATTTTTCACGCTAGCAAGGATTTTCTTTGACAATAAAAGGTTTTTGTTGTCATACCCATAATATTCGATTGTGTTTGGCTTAGTAATTGTTACACAAATCACAATCTATTACATAAAACCAAAACCCTAGAATTAAGCCTTTTTTTCAACAACTTTAATTGATTAAGCTAAAAAAAAACAATTGTAGGAAATATTGTTTACATAAGTAGAAAAATGTGGGTATGTACGTGTCATATTACCCTAGAATTAAGTCGTTTTTCTTGGGTTTGTAGATAATCTTGTTTCGGCTTGTATTAATGTTTGCTTCAGTGCAATATTAATATTTCATTTAGAAAAGCAATAAAGGAAATGGTTAAAAGCAAACCGAATATACCGAAGTACTAAAAACCAAACCAATATTGTAATTCGGTAGACTCTTTCACCCCAAACTGAACCAAAATTTACTGTAATCGAATCAAACCTAACAAAATATATTATTCGAATCATTTGGTGAGATTTAGTTCAAACCGAAAAACTGAAAAAACTGAACTTATTAACCTGATTAAACCATTTTCCTAGGGGTAGTCATGAACTTTGGGAGAACTTCTTTGGCGCTTCAACCGTTTGGCTCCCTCAGATGTTCCTCATCTACGAAAATATCATCTTGTATACTTTCTCCTTTATTTGGAGATCAATTTCATCATCCCCCTTGTAACACCCCGTTTCAGAAATATGGTGGTGCATGCGGAGAGGTTTAAAAGAATTGATTTGGCCACCTATGTCACCAAAGTGCACTTATCTTTTCGGTCAACTGTCGTGAGAGAACTCCACAGTTAAGCGTGCTTGGGCTGGAGTAGTTTTATGATGGGTGACCTTCCGGGAAGTGATTGTCGGAACTGTGTGAGTGAGGACAAAACACAGGGAAAGATCATGTGGTGATTTGTAGGGTCGGTAAACAAATCTTTAAAGCCTCCTGGACGTAGTGGACCGGCCGTCGGACACGGATGGGCCCATGGGCCGAGAGAGAATGTGGGGTCCATTAAGAGAGGTGTGGCGGTCGGGGCGTTACACCCCTCTTTCAAGGAGAGATACTCCATCATTTTTCGATGTATGGAGAAAGTTTCTAAAACCTTATCTTGAACGCATGAAAAGCTCAACTTGTTCGCTCACCTTCAAAGGCAAAAAACCAGCATCACATTCGGATCATATGCAAGATCAAGAGTTGTCGATCGACTTCAAACCACTAATTTTCGAAGCCCTTTCAAAAGATCTTCCACTTATTTTCTACGATCTTAATCTTTTATCTTATCTTTTTTTAGCTTTGTACTTCAACTATGCATCAAGTTCGAACATTCGCCCACATGACCATGGTCTAGTGGTGGTTGAGAATTGGGGAAAGGTTGGAAGGAACTAACCCACGTTCGATCCACCCTGAAAACAAAAAAAACATACATCTGTGTGGGAAATCTGGGTTTGGGGCAAAAAGCCCAAACAGTTTACCTGGTAGTCCAGTAACAGGTGATCTGGCTACCCCAGACATTAGTCGGAAATCATTCCAAAATTAGGAGAGACAATGTGGTGGCCTTTCAGAGAAATTGCATCGGTGCGTTTCTACCGAAACTGGTCGGATCAGGCGATAGGATTTACCAAAAAAAAAATCGAAAATTCGACAAGTGTTTGACAAATATCTTCCGGATACATTTTGCTCCAACTGTAGGTTAAATCTAAGACATGCATGGTTATTTGCACACAAAACAAAACTTGTTAGTGGGGTTAATTAAGCTTCGCTATTGAAACGAACCAAATCCAACTGAATTCCCCTTTATATATATTTTAATTAAATTTCCATTATAAATTTATAACTAAACTCAATGCACCATAACTGAGTAACCAAAATTTTGATATGGTTTATTACCCGTCGGTTACAGTTTTTCTATGTAATTCGGTTGAATTTATATATGGAGTATTAAAAAAAATCTTATTTTGGGTTATTAAATAGATCTATTATCTCGTTTTTCCTTTGATTTTCTTTTTTTGCATAGTATCCAAATTCCATTAATAAGTGATATATAAGGAGCAAATTAGTCATACTCAAATTCATCATTATTTTATTTTAGAACGCACATAAGCTTAACATTTATTTTTTAATAAACCACATATTCATAGAGGTTATATAAATTATCACATCAATTCCACTCAGACTTTTCATTGCAACGCGCAGATTGTTTTTTGTCAACATTAAAACCAATAGTTGAAGTAGTAAGAATTGGTTGATCTTCAGAGGGAGGACAATTACACTCAAGATACTTGGGTGAAGGACAAGTCCTACATATACTTATTTCTGGAACACCTCTGGGGAACGCATCAGATACCGAAAAGCCTGCATCCAAAAAAAGTTAAAGTTTAGTATTTCTATAGAAAATAAAATTGATATTTTAATTTAAAACTAATTGACAAGAAAAAAGTTAAATTAAAACTATGATATGTATGTATACATTCTTACAAGATACAACAAGAAAAGCGAACAATAAATGGATGATAAGTTTCGCCATAGTGATTTAGTTTTTCGAAACAAATAAATTTTACTCCAAAATGACTTATATTATGAAACGGATGGAGTATATAATAGGAACTTATTGTAGAAACTTTGAC
This sequence comes from Arabidopsis lyrata subsp. lyrata, assembly GCF_000004255.2. Lineage (NCBI taxonomy): Eukaryota > Viridiplantae > Streptophyta > Magnoliopsida > Brassicales > Brassicaceae > Arabidopsis > Arabidopsis lyrata. Next base: position 3,870,497 of record NW_003302552.1, read on the forward strand.
TATTTGAAGTCTAATTAAGAATCTTGTAAACAAGTATTGGTAAGAACAAAATAATTAAATAAGTACATCACACTTGTTTGACTTCATAGATTTCAAAGCTACATAAATGGGAAAACAGCTAATATATACCCTGAATACTCGAGGCTCATTACGGTAGGTAATGTATATGTATGTACTAATAACATGTGTGCAGATAGACCCAACTGTTTTTTATTTATTGACAAAAAATTCATATTTGAACTAACGAAACATTGGCGTATACATATTTTGATAGTCACTCTATTACTCATTTCGTTAAATGCTGCTAAGTTAGATGCCATATCATCTTAAAATTAAATTAGAAAAACATTTTTTTGTTGTAATAAATTGCAGAAACTTTGTGTATTTATAGTATGTTTTAATTTTTGTTGTATTCTTTCAATGTGTCAATGCATGATTAATTCTCGGATGTGTGAATGAGTGATTAGTTCTTGGATTAAACATGAAATGAAACACTGAAACATGAAACTCAAACTCAAACCCAAAACCATATGAGAATTTCAGATTCATCAAGTTTTGCACTGAACTTTCTTGAATGTGCTACGAATATTGTGAAACCTCTATCCCTTAGTTCTTCGATAGCACTCGCAAAGTTTTGGAATTTTAATGGTAAATTTTTATGTCTCAACAAATCTTTACTTTAATTTAATCTATGTTTTATCTTTTCAGAATCTAAGGTATGATAGACTTGTGAAGGTGATTCTGTTCTGATGCAAGACATGCTTTTCTATGGTATTGATTTCCAGCTGCTCGGTAATATCTTAAATTATTACCGCGGACTAAGACTGTGAGTGCTATTAAAGAACTAAGGGATAGAAGTTTCACAATGTTTGTAGCACATCCGAGAAAGTTCAATGCAAAACTTGATGAATTTGGAACTCTCAGATGTTATTGGGATGAAATGGTAGAAGGAAACGAGAACTACTAGTTGGAATGACATGATATAAGGAAAAGAAAACTACGTTTAGTATTAAGCAGTAATTATTTGGTTGTAAGGACTTAGCTTCCTAAAATATTTTTTCAAACACAAGTAGCCCTCATAACTGATTGCAGACCATAAATAACAAGTGAAGTTGATCCTTCCAGAAAGATTAGTTAATCCTTTCTTTAAATAATCTCTCTCATTCTCATAGAACTTGTAAACATCAGATTAGTTGTATTTCGGCTGATAAAACATCCTTATTCCACTACTTATTAACTGATCTTACTCTCTCATACTCAACATAAGCGAATGAGAGATCATGTTGAAAGATTTAGCTACAATTTCACATAAAACGAAATGAACTATCTTTCTACCTTGCAATTTTGCTTCTGAATTGACCATCATTTTACCAATATCACAAATTCTAATCAAAAGATATTTGTATGAGTTTGTACCATTTCATGTGCATTATATGCATAATCCGACTTGAAATGCTTGCATTGTGCTCTCTTTTTTTTCAATTTTCCCTTGTTATATTTTTTTAGTAAACACTATAAAATCTCCCCACACGTCTGAATAGTGCCTTCTCAAAAACCAAATGGATGCCCAAAATACGCAAAACAGAATTGATACCCAAATCCCGAAAACAATAACCACATTATCCATAATTATAATTATAAATCCAAAGATATTAGTTATGTTTAGACTCGAAATAACAAAGATACTCAAAATAACCTAAATCTCCAAATATTGTTGGTTATATTTCCCAAAATTAAATATGTTTAAAGCAAAATTGAACTGAATTTTATTAAAATTGAAACAATTTTGTAAGCTTTCTTCTCGGCATTTCGGATAGTTCGGGTAAAACTACCTGATCCAAATCAAACCCAGAAAAAAGTATGTTCTCTATTCATATATCTTCACCGACCCAAACCGAGAGAAACCAAAGTGAAGTAAGACCAAAAAAATTAAAATATTCGAATGGATCATAGAATCCCCTAATCGAACCGATCCAAATGTCTTGGCCTATAAGCATTCAAGATTTATTTTATCGTTGTAAAACTTGTCAATCTTCCATTAAACTATAAAACTTAAACAATATACAACTTGCTGCAACCAAATAGAGCCGAATTACTTGTAAATAAACATTATTCGATACATAAATGAAAGATCTAGTGTGTGTTATTTCTATGTGTCTCCTAAATTAATTACCATCAGATTTACCTTATGCGGTATATTTTTTTTTTTTTGAATGTAATGTTAAATTATATTCAAAAAAATAAAATAAACGTTTTTACATCAAGTGCAGCGTGTATTTGAAAACTTAAATCTGAAAATGTTCAATAAACAGAAAGATTAACTTCTCGATCTGAACCAAAGTTGAAGCCCCTCCTCATAGCGCCTATCTCCAGCTTGACGGATTGAAGATAGTTGGTTCCGGATTTGCTTATCAGTCCATGCGATCAATTGTGCCGCTGAGTTCGGTTGCTCTCCATGTCGTCGGCAGTTTCTTTCTCTCCACAAGGTATAGACAAAAACTTGGAAGACGTAGCGTTGAAGGTATTGTTCCACACGATTTGGTTGAGCTGTTGAAATGTAGTCCAGAAGCAAGCCCCAATCTGATGTGTATCTTTGTTTAAATACTCCCTTTGCAATAGCTGCCCATATTTCTGAAGAATAGACACAAGAGAAAAATAAGTGGTCTCGTGTTTCTATTGGATGTTGGCAAAAAATACAATCGTCGGATGAAGCACCAGTCTTCCACTTGAGCATACGGTCTCCCGTTGATAGCCTTCCGTGGGCTGCAAGCCAAGTGCAGAAAGAGTACTTAGGCGTAGAGTGAGTGAACCATACGCCTTTGTACCATGGAACTTTGCTTGTTAAAGTTTGAATGCAGTGCCATGTTTCCTTGGTTGAGAATTTGGCATTGAAAACATTTGTTTGCCTTTTCCACATCACCTTATCCTCTGCTGCTGTTCTTTTGTTCCGAGCTGCAGCTAAAGCATCCTCAATTTGATTTAGACACTCTGTTCGGTGGCGTCTCCTGCGATGGTGAGTCCATGCCTCCACCAGATTCATTCTCCGGCCAATCCCCATGTCTATGAGGCCACGTTCCCCTGTAACATCAATCAGCCTGCCCAGCGATGACCAACTGTCATACCAAAAGGATGTTAGCTCGCCATTTCCCACTTCAACTTTGCATAAAGACTTAGCAACCTCTCTGTATTTAAGTAACTTTTTCCAAATCCATGAGCCTAGGCTCGCGGTCTCTTTTATTACCCAAAAAGAAGCATTTTTTAGCACATTTTTTTCTAGCCACGTAACCCAAAGAGACTTGCTATGCGAGACTATTCTCTATACAAGCTTGAGACATCACACATCATTAGCCTCTTTCAAAGAACGCAAACCAAGTCCTCCTTCCTCCTTTGGTTTACAAACTATATCCCACGAAATTTTTGCTTTTGTCGAACTCATTTCAGTACCGGACCAAAGGAACGCATAGCACATTTTGTCCAGTTCTCGTATACAATTTTGTGGTAGTCGAAAAGCCGCTAGCCAGAAGTTGCATATGCTCCAAAGGACTGAGCTAATAAGATTTAATCTTCCTGCTTAAGAGAGAAAACGAGACGTCCAGGACGTGATTCTTTTCCTGATTTGTTCAAGTAGTGGTAGGCAATCAGCGCTGGAGAGGCGTTTGGTTACCAAAGGGAGTCCCAAGTACCTAACCGGAAGCTGGCCAATGGAGAACGGGAACCGGTTCACTATGTTAAGATGAGTGATGTCCGACTGACCGGCTAGATACACTATTGATTTTTCCATGCTGATCTTAAGGCCCGATCGCTTGGCAAACTCATCAAACAGTTGCATCCATACTTATAACAAACAAATATGGGGAAAGAGCGCACCCTTGTCGTAAACCTCTTGAACTCCGAAAATAACCCGCTAATTCTCCATTAACTTGGATTGAAAAAGAAGCTGTTGTGATGCAAAGCGTAATCCAGTGAATAAATTCTTCTGGGAAATTCAGAGCTGTGAGGACATTTCGTATGAAGCACCATTGAACTGAGTCGAAAGCTTTTGAAATATCGATTTTTATAGCACACCGACTAGAGATAGAATCCTTGTGGTAATCTTTGACCAACTCCGTAGCAAGCAATAGATTCTCTATCAGCAACCTGTCTTTCACAAACGCAGATTGATTCCCCGCAACAAACTTTGGAAGTACTGTTTTAAGACGGTTTGCGATGATCTTCGAAATAACTTTATAAATCACGTTACAACACGAGATTGGTCGATAGTCCCTCATTTCTCGAGCCTCTGTTTTCTTTGGTATAAGCGCAAGAATAGTGGAATTGATACCTTTAGGTAGGAATCCTTTTGTGAAAAAAGATTGGATGGCCAATGTGAACTCTTTTCCAATTATCTCCCATGCTGCCTTGTAGAATTCAGAGGTATAGCCATCGGGGCCAGGAGCTTTGTCATTTGGCATTGAGAACATAACTTTCTTAATCTCCTCATCCGTGACTGTGCGAATTAGACTTTGTTGATCCACTGCCGAGCATCGAAATGGTAGCAGTTGTTGAAGATCAGTGATCGTGATACCCTCGTAATCGTTGGGAATCAGCTGCAAAAATTCACGGAAAAAACGCTCAGCCTCTGCTTTTATTTCCTCCTTCTTTACTTTAACCGTTCCATCGTTACTTAAGATCTCCCGAATTGTGTTTTGTGCTTCCCGTGTAGCTGCAGCTCTGTGAAATGCCTTTGTATGCTTGTCACCTACTTGCAGCCAATGTAGTTTCGACTTCTGTTTAAGAAATTTTTCCTCCAAATCTGATACACGGTCCCATCTAGCATAAGCTTCGTTTTCTTCTACCATGGCTTGCGGAGAAGGGTTTGTTAAGTTCACCTGCTGCTTTTGACAGAGAGTTTCATACGCCTCTTTGGACTTTTTGATCAAGTTTCCCAAACGATCACGCGCCAAGCTTCTGATCTTTGGCTTTAATCCCTTTAGTTTTTTTGAGAAGCGAAAGAGAGAGGAGGTGGATGAGAATATAGGCTATGTTTCTTTCCAATAGGTGTCAACCATTGGTTTAAAATCCTCCATGTCAGTGAGTGCGTTAACAAATTTAAAATGCTTTGGACCTTTTACTTTGCTTCCCGCTTCACAATTTAAACTAATCTGACACCGCAAGTGATCCGAAACACCTCCTGCTTCGAATACACTATACGACTGAGGGAAAGCTTGCGTCCAGCCATCATTGATCAGAACCCGATCAAGTTTCTTCATGATTAAATCATTTTCCCGTTTATTGCACCATGTGTAAAGTGGCCGTTGAGCTGCCATGTCCGAAACTGAACAGTAGCTCACCACTTGCTGAAAATCTCGCAATCCCGTCGTTACCATGGGGTTGTCTAACACATGCGAGTGCTCTTCTATATCTAGAGTCTCATTAAAGTCTCCAAATATGATCCAAGGTTTACGCCTAATAATAGGAGAGTCATAATGATCTTTCAGCTCTGTCCATAACTCTTTTCTCTCCTCCGCCGAATTAGAAGCATAAACAAAAGAACAGAAAAACTCTTCCCCTTGATCCTCTAACTTCACGGAACATGTTATCAGTTGACCGCTTTTATAAAAGGGACTTAACCGTACATTCTTTTTCCAAATAACCCAAATACGACCACGTCTATTGTGTTCATAATTTGTTAACACTGACCAATCTTTGAACAACTTACTCCCCAATCTCACTGCCTTCCTTTCCTTGACCCTCGTTTCAATCAAACAACCAAACTGAAAATCATTCTCCTCCACCCACTTCTTGATAACGGAATGTTTTGAAGATTTGTTTAAGCCGCGAACATTCCAGAAGAAACCCGACATTAACGACGAGAGGGGGGGTTCTTCTTACTCTGATCTTTAGGGAGACCCCTAGTTGATTGAGTTGAAGACATTGAAACAGCGTTATGCGCCGTCTTTGAGTCTCTAGGTAAGGATGGACGCAGTGGTAATTCTGGCTTACGCGGCTTTGTTACCCCTCCATTATCCTCTCTGTTTTCCTCTGTTTGATCCCCTGGTTTACTCGAGACTCTCGTATCTCCAGAATCAGAATCCTCATTTTGTCCCTCCTCTAATGCCTCATTCTTTCCTAGTACTGAGTAAGAATTTGTTAGAATGGAGACTTCTCCAAACTTTAAACCCTCTTTACTCCTGACCGGGCTTTTACTTGACCTTGGGGTTATCCATCCCTCCTCTTTATCCTCACCATCTGAACCTACCTTCTCTGATACTTCCTCTCCCTTTTCTCCAACACAAACCCGAGTTGCAGCATTATTTACCCCGGTAAGCTCCGCAGGTGAAGCTTCGGCGTTTCCTTTCTTCCCTGGAGAAACAGCCTTGTTAACTGTCCTTATTTCTTCTGTGACTTTCATGCTAGAATCCAGCTTCCCTGGAAATTTAGGCGCATCAGCTAGACAATTTTTATACAAATGTCCCCATTTTTGGCAGCAGGTGCACCGTGGAGGTAACCATGGATAGGCGTACTTGACCACATAGTCCAACTCACCTTCTTCCTCACCTGTGAATGTGTACTCTGTTGGTAAGCTCTTGGTTAAATCTGCTTCTACTAAAATTTGTGCTTCGTCGAAACTAACACAAGCTTCTGTTTTTGGATGCAATCTCTTAGGTTCCCCCACGGCACTGGCCAAAAACTCCAGTCCTTTATCAATGAACATCGATGGAGGGGTATTCGTTAGAGTGATCCAAAGTGGCATTGTCTTCATCGCTGGTTGTGCTTATTCCTTAAAAGGAGTCCATTTGGCAACGATCATCGGAATGTCCATTATGTTCCACATCCCTCTGTTCAAGATTCGGTGGCGCATACCCTCATTCCTAATACGGAACTTTACCGTTGATTCATCAACTTCGAAGACATCAATCAACAAAGACCGATCTCCCAATCTCCAGATCTTATTCACAATCATGTGAATTTTCCCCACATGTGGTGCTTTTGAATTGAGAAATCTCCCAATAAGAAAGTCTTCCCACATCGGCTTTGCTCCAATAAAAACCTCTTTTGGTACTACCACCCTCTCTTGTCCATCAACCTCTGAAACGACAAACTTCTGTCTAGTGAAGATGTGCTTTTTGGCTGCGTTGACATACGATCTCTTCTCATTCCGATTCACTGTCACTGGATTTGATGATGAGACTTTCTGGCTATCCAGAACAACCTCATTCCCTCTGTTCGAAAAACCCTCCTTCTCCTTCTCGTGTTGCGTTGATGTTGTTGATCCCTTTTCCTGACTTACAGCCGCCGCAATAGCGACCAACCCACTCTCCGGTAACAAAGCATCCCCTGGCCGGCTGGGAGAAGCCGCCGCCGGCAGCATAGTTGGTTGACACGCAGAAAACCCTAATCGCTTATTTTTTCACCTTGACACGTCAGCAAAAAACCTTCGATTATTCCACCTTATGCGGTATTAGTTCTAGCCTTGTTGGTGCTTTTCTTTTTTCTTTTAGTTCGCTGAATTTTTATTATTGAAACTTATTAAAACACCAAACTAAAACACAAAGCCCAAACAACGGAAACTAAACCGACATCTGAAAGAAAATTCTTCAAAAACAAAGCCATAAAAAACATGAATTCTTTGGAATCTAAGCCTATGCAAGGAAGACATAATAAACACTAGAATTACAAAGCAGAAAATTTAAAACCAAAATCGAAAGAGATCAAAACCTTAAACTAAGAACAAAGGCAAACTAACTTTAACCCAAAGAAATTTAACAATGATGTCCACGGCCAACTCATCGATAGCATATGCCTCCTCCTATCAGATCAGGCCCGGCCCAAACGGATAGGGCAGAGGAACAATGGCCAAGAGGCCCATCACAATTTTGAAAATATTTATTATATTTAAGGGCCTATTTTAAAAAAATAATTAAAATGTAGCCCATATTCTTAGCATTTTAGTGTAAAGTAGACTCTGTTTTTAAGGAAATTAATTTTAAAAGGGCCCAAACAATATGAACCAGTTTCGGGGCAGCAAATTAATTTTTCAAAGTCATCCATCCATTTTGGCCATAAGGTGGATGACTCTATAAAGGCGGAGATAAAAACGGTTTTGAATATTAATAACATTGGTGGTATGGGCTCTTACCTTGGTTTACCGGAAAGTCTAGGTGGCTCGAAGACAAAGATATTCTCCTTTGTTAGAGAGAGATTACATACTAGAATAAATGGATGGTCAGCAAAATTCTTATCGGAAGGCGGAAAAGAAGTGATGATCAAATCGGTAGCTGCGGCATTACCAACTTATGTTATGTCGTGCTTCATATTACAAAAAACCATCACTTACAAGTGCGGTCGCTAAATTCTGGTGGAGTTCGAATGGTGAATCGAGGGAAATGCACTGGATGGCGTGGAATAAGCTATGTAATTGTAAATCAGAGGGTGGACTGGGATTTCGGAGTGTAGATGATTTTAATTTGGCTTTATTAGCAAAACAATTATGGCGTTTGATTACGGTTCCCGACTCACTTTTTGCAAAGGTTTTGAAAGGAAGGTATTTTCGGAAATCCAATCCTCTGGATACAATAAAATCATACTCTCCTTCCTATGGTTGGAGAAGTATCATGTCAGCTAGATCTCAGGTTATTAAAGGACTTATTAAAAGAGTCGGTTTTGGAGCGTCCATCTCAGTTTGGGAGGACCCGTGGATTCCAACTCAATTCCCGAGATCAGCAAAAAGTAATGGTTCAATTATTGACCCATCTTTGAAAGTCATAAATCTTATCGACAGTCGGTCAAATTTTTGGAACATTGATCTCTTGCAAGAGCTCTTTGATCCAGAAGATGTCGCGTTGATTAGTGCCCTGCCTTTGGGTACGCCACCTATGGAGGATTCCCTTGGTTGGCATTTTACTAAATCCAGAAAATATACAGTTAAATCTGGTTATCATATGGCGCGGCTAGAGAATTTGGAAGGCAATTTATCATTTTTGGTCTGGATTTTAAAGCTCTAAAAGCATATACTTGGAAGGTGCATTGTCCGCCTAAGTTACGTTATTTTTTGTGGCAAATTTTATCGGATTGTGTACCGGTTACAGAAAATCTGAGGAAAAGAGGAATAAATTGTGACACGGGATGTAGCAGATGCGGTGCGATAGAGGAATCAATTAACCATACACTTTTTGAATGCCACCCAGCGAGACAAATTTGGACACTTTCTCAAATTCCTACGGTTCAGGGAATTTTCCCTACGGCCTCAATTTACGCGAATTTGGATCACCTTTTTTGGAGAGTTCCTTCATAGGTAGACTCTTCTCCATATTCATGGATAATTTGGTATATTTGGAAAGCTAGAAATGAAAAGATATTTGAAAATATGGATAAAGACCCATTAGAGGTTTTACGGTTAGCGGAAAAAGAGGCTTATTCGTGGCAGTTAGCTCAATTAGAGCTTTTTACTGAAAATCATGGTTCTTTTTGCGAATCTCGAGTTCAAGTGAGAGAATTTTCCCAAGATACTCTCTACTCCGGATATCGTTGTTTCGTGGATAGATCATGGAAAGAGACTGATAAATTCTCAGGAATAGGGTGGTTCTGCATCTCATCAAATGGAGAGACGCCAACTATGGGAGCTGCCAACATCCGAAGAAGTCTTTCTCCACTACATTCAGAAGTGGAAGCTCTTCTCTGGGCGATGAAGTGTATGATTGGAGCCGACAACCAAGAAGTAGCTTTTTATACAGATTGTTCAGACCTGGTGAAGATGGTGTCTTTCCCAACCGAATGGCCGGCCTTCTCAGTGTATTTAGAAGATTTGAAGAGAGACAAGGATGAATTTTCAAGCTTTTCTTTATCTTTAACCCCTCGAAGTGCAAATGTAAAAGCGGATAATTTGGCGCGAAAAATTCGCACCGAACCGCATCATATTACCTATGTAAACAACATTCCTCATGAATGCTTCTTCTAAGTTTTTATTTAAAAGCTGTTGACAAAAAAAAAAGGGCCCAAACAATTATTTTTTAGTATAGATATACCCAAATATATTAAAATTTTAGTATATATGAAGGGTCCAAATTTTTCTTTTGTCCTAAGGTTCTAAAAATTGTTGGGCCACAAGATTTCATAACCAGACCAGTGAAGATCAAAAAATGAAATATCATTTATTATTATTATTACTAGGACTTAGACCCCCCGCGATGTCGCGGGGAAAAGATTTCAAAAACTTTTAAGGAAAAAAATATCAAACGAAATATCATAATGAATTGAGACAACAAGTTTGAAAATAATTTTTTTTAACAATAAATAAAGCTAAATTTTACAAAAAGAAATATGATAAAGAAACGTAAACCCTCAAAAATATTTTTTAACATTTGTATTATTGTAAGAAAATATTATGATGAAAAGATGCGATAATAAATAAAAATATTAAACAAAAAGTTATAATGAGTAGATCAATTTTTCAATTTTCTAAACTATTATAAATATAACTATAAAAATGTATTCATCAAAAGATTACAATAAAAGACGTAATATTTTAAATTGTATTATGTTAAAAAAGAGATAATTTTCGAAAATTTTAAAACAATAACCAAAATAGATAATTATTTAGAAAAAAAATAATAATGATATAGATAACAAAGTATATTTATGCTAAATAGAAAAAAAATGTAACTTTCTATGAAAAATATCAAACAAAAAGAAATAATAAATTTATACCACTTATTATTTTTAAATATATATATATATATATATATATATATATATATATAGCTAAAAAGACATAAAAGTTTAAATAGAAAAAATTGTTTGTAAAAGACACAATTATTGGAACCAAGTGTTTGTGATGAAAAACACCAATAAAACATGGTGACAAGATAATACTCTAAATGAATAGATATAACTTTAGTTAATATTTTGTTAAAAAAAAATGCTTTAGTTAATGCTCTCAAAAATGTATTACAATAGGCAATATTACAACGGTTCATCAAATATACCTAAAATTGTAATAATTCATCAAATAAAATATGTTGCAATGGTCCATCAAATATATCAAATATTGTAACGGTTCATCATATAAACCAAAATTTACAATGGTTCATCAGATAAGCCAAAATGTTCATTGGTTCGTAAAATAAACCATATGTTACTATGTTCTATTAAACGGTAGCAACATATTCATTTAAATAGTAATTAAAATTAAAAATTTGATGAAGAACTATAACCGAAAGACGCGACCGTAGATATCATATATAGTAAAAGTTGCAATCGTTTGTCAAATATACCAAATATTCAACGATTCGTCAAATAAACTAAAGATTACAACGGTTCATAAAACAAAACCAAAAGTTGCAATAGTTTGTCAATTTAACCAAATGTTGCAACGGTTCAATTAAACGGTTATAATTTTATTTAAATATATTTTAGTAACTAAAATTGAAATAATAGTTTATTAAAAGTTATATTGAAAGACGTGACTGTAGATAATTAAATGTAATAAAGGTTTATAAAATAAACCAAGAGTTGCATTTGTTTGTGAAATAAACTAAATGTTGCAATGGTTCAACTAAACGGTTGCAATCTTTATGAAAAGTTATGATAAAATAAATGCAACTGTAGAAGACATTTATTCGGATTGTAACTTTCTAAAAAAAAATCAACTGTAAAATATATATTTTTAGTTTTAAAAAATTAAATATATTAACAATTTTAAAAATAAATCAAAAATTATAATTGTTCGTTAAATAAAGTAAATGTTGCAATGGTTCAACTAAACAATCACAATTGTTTATGATGTATTACAATAAAAAGATGCAATCGTAGAAAGTATTTGTTCAGATTGCAACTTTTTGAAAAAAAACAACCGTTAAATATATATTTTAGTTAAATACCAAAATTTAAATCTATATAATATGGGACGTAACTTTAAATGAATAGATGCAACTGTGAAGACACAACCGTAATTTCAAAAGATACGACTGTAATTGAACAAATATACCTGTAAAAAATCGTAAATATGTTAACTAGATGCAACTATGAAGACATAAGCCTAAATTGAAAAGATACAACAATAATTGAACAATTATAATTGTAAAAAAAAACCGTAAATATGTTAACAAAGAGATGCGATAAAAAAACGTAACCGTAAATATTTCAACGAAAAGATGCGATAAAAAGACATAACTGAAAAAAATAACCGGGAAATATTTAAACGAAAGGTTACCATAAAACAACGCAACCGTTCAGAGGTGCAAAAGGTATTTATTGAGATTGCTATTATATATAGATTAGAAGTAATATTGATATTCAAAGTTTCGGAAAGGTTACAAAACACAAGAAAAAGACGAGAGTGAAATTACAGAGAAATACAATGATCTTCCATAACCTACGACTAGAAGAGGAAAGAAAATTTTCGATTACATTGCATAAACCAAACACATCTTGTCTCGAGACTATCGAACCTCTCGAAACTCACCATAAGGATTTCTCGCATTTCAAAATATGAAAACGGGCTTCAACACAAATGGCAAAAACAAGTGTGTGGAACTTGGTCTTCTCCGCATAAGATGCATCTTCTCTATGAGTGCTTATGTCACGGTTCTCCCGGATGAACCGTAGAATAATCGAAAACCACTTAGACCTTTCACCACCACAACGATTAAGACCTAAAGCAACGCATTGCTTAATACTAACCGAGATAAATCCCAGACATAACCAAAGCTCAACTCCAAACTAACGAGACTAAATAAGCCGGGGAAGAGAAGCTTAGCCCAAAAGAGGGAGACGTCAGCCCAAACGAGAGAAACAATTAAAACTAAGCATCTGATGTTACCAGATCTCACACGGATACAATCTGATCAGAGCAAATAGGCTAAACAAGGAGGAAGACAGTAAAGACGAGTGAGATACCGAGAAAACGAAGAATCGATCTAATGTTGCATAGGATCGCCAAGGAGAGAATAGAACGAGCCGTCGCAAGAAGAAACATGAGTCCCCCATGTCGCCTTGACTCATCGAAGCCAACCACCTGAAAGAACAGAACCTTACCGTGGCACCACTCCATGACCCGCGAACAAAGATGGCAACCCGAGCACACTAGCAACCAACAGATCCGACAGATCTAAAAGCCATGGCCAAATCTCACTAGATTAGATTCTCGAACTCACCACTCACCATCGCAAAAACCTTCACGCTTCTTCACCAAAGGAGCCAAAGACAGGAAATGAAAAAACTAAGCGAAATTATAAAGGAGATGACCAACGCCGGCGCTCTATGAGCCGCCATGCGCCGGTCATAAATTCAACGGCAACTTTGTGTTAAGACAGGAGGCGAGAGAAAATAAAATTAAGACGAACCAAAAAATAAAATATCTAATTTGTTTTTTTTTATGTATCTCGTAAATTAATTACCGTCACATTTACCATATATATGCCCTAGTAATTCTAGCTTAATATCTTCTCCGCCGGTGGTTCCTACCATTCTTTCTTCAAGATATGAGTGGCAACACCAGCCTTTTTAGCATTCTTCTAATTATATAGATTTGATTCTATAAAAATACAAAATCTCTTGTAATTTTCAAATTTATTATATATTTTACCCAAAACAACCCAAAAATAAATGCAAATGAAAGCGTGGCACTGAAATTAAAAAATATCTTACCACATTTAAAACAAATAACCAGATTCAGTGAATTAACAGAAACGGATGGTTAAGTGCTTAAAGAACACAACATAACACTTTTGCTTAAGCCAATATTTGTCTTTAACCCACTTTCCCAGAAACTTCAAAAACAGTTGGAGGAAGAAGAAGAAGAAGATGAAACGACGAAGAACCCTTTTAAAAAGTCTTAATCTTTAAATCCAAGATCTGCCCTTTTTCCAGATTCTCTATCTCAAGCTTACCCGATCTTGTCATGTATTGAAGCCGGATATAGAGATGTTGTGCTTGAAAGGTTCGGTTAAGCGGAAGAAGCAATCCGGTTCTGTTCCGGTTTATCTGAATGTCTACGATCTAACTCCTATGAATGCTTATGGTTATTGGCTTGGACTTGGTGTTTTTCATTCTGGTGTTGAAGGTTAATTGATGATTTCTCTCTTTTTGTTTTCTGGGTTTGTTTTATTTGTTTGAATCTAATTGTTTTGGTTGCTAAAGAAAGTTACTTTATGGTTTTTTGAAGCTAGATTTGTTGAGAATTTTGTTGGGTTAATAGAGAATTGACTTTGGTCCTTATGAGAATTGACCAGAGTACACCAAAATCTCAAATTTTGATTCTGATGATGATAAGAATTTGATTTTATTGTTCATGGGTTGAGCAAAAACCAATTTTTATATGAATTGTGATACTGAATTTTGGGGTTTTAATGATCTGTTGTTATCAATTTCTGAAACAAAATCTGTTTGTATGTTTAGAATGCCTTTTGTGTAACCATAGTTTGTGATGGACTCATTGTGTTGGTACTTATCTAATGTTATGTAGTTCATGGAGTTGAATATGCATTTGGAGCACATGAATCATCAAGCACAGGTATATTTGAAGTGGAGCCAAAGAAGTGTCCCGGTTTCACGTTTAGGAAATCGATTCTTGTAGGGAAAACAGACTTGGTTGCGAAAGAAGTTCGAGTCTTTATGGAGAAATTAGCTGAAGAGTATCAAGGAAACAAGTACCATCTCATCACAAGAAACTGCAACCATTTTTGCAATGAAGTTTGTCTTAAACTTACTCAGAAATCAATCCCTAGATGGGTGAACCGACTTGCTCGCTTAGGTAAACCAATCATAAGTGAATATTGTTATATGTTTGCTTCGATTTGCCGTGAGAAAGATCATCTAGTAATGCAAAATGTTATGTTTTCCTCGGGTTTGTGTAGGGGTTCTCTGCAACTGTGTGTTACCACCGCGTTTAAACGAGGCAAAAGTGAGGCGGGTAGGAAAAGGAGAACTTACGGAGAGTGAGAAGAAGAAACTAAGAAACCGATCACGATCAGGTCCTTTACTGTCTTCTTCTTCATCTTCATCGACACCTGATAATCATCGTTCACACATTCGAGGAAAATCAACTGGTAACAATCCTTCTTCTTCTTCTTCTTCTTCGACATCGGGTTCTAAGAAAAATCAAAGACCTAGAACTCAAGACCAGACGTCGCCAAGCGTAAGCATCAAGACTTGATTCTTATCATCATTATTTGAACATTTAATTATTGTTTATGAAAAGGACAAAAAGTAAAAAGACAAGACAGAAGAACATGCCAAGTAAAGTATCAATCATACATGGGCATGCTCGTGCTTTGTTCTAAGGTTATTTAAAACCTTATTGGAGTGTGTAGCTTATAGGAGAGAGAGAGAGTGAGAGGTTATGATTATGTACAAAAAGAATATGATTCATATATTTTTCTATGTTTTATCTCACATTTCAATTTCTTTATTTCAAAGTTTTAAACACATTCATTTTTTTTTTGTATCACAATGGATCACTAAAAAGATTATTTAATTCCTTGGATGTATATTTTATGTAGCTGTTGCTTCTTTAGTATCTGATTAGGTTCTTTCTTAGGCTTTAAATTTCATCAAATAAAGTTGTTTGGCTTAATTAAAACACTCAATTATCTTGATAATGTTCTCTGGGTTAGTCTCCAATGGTGACTCTTTGTGGGTTAAATGGTCAAGAATGAATATACTCAAACAAGAGTCTTTATGGTCAATCCGGACTAGCCTCAGGTTTAGGATCATGGATGTGGAAAAAGCTGTTGAAATATAGAGATGTTGCGAAGACTTTCTGCGAAGACTTTCTGCAAAGTAGATGTACAAAATGGAGAACTCACTTCGTTTTGGTTCGATGGTTGGTCGGGAAAGTTGTTTGGCATTGGGTAGAAGTGTTAAAAATGACATTGAGGAGGCATTGCCATAGAAATATCAAACTCGCAACATAGAAAGGAACTATATCGCCTTATGGAGAGGTAAGGGGGATGTTTACAAAGCTTGTTTCTCCACAAAAGACACATGGAACAATATTAGAACAACATCAAATTAGGTGGCTTGGCACAAAGGAGTTTGGTTCCTACACTCGACACCAAAATATTCTTTTTGCGCCTGGTTTGCTTCACACGACTAAGAAGCTTCTGTCGATGCTCTGTATTTATCTAAAGCTCTGTTTAAACATTTCTATATTTCTTTCAAAACTCAAAAACAGCTGATGTAGGAAGTTATTTTTTCTTTGAATATAATTTAATATTCAATTCAGGAACAAAAAAGAAAAAAAAAAAGAAACAACGTTCTTGAAAATATTATTTTTCTCGGGTGTAAAAAATTATTATTGAATGATTTTCATCTCACAAATCTACAACTAGATTAATAGCGATATTAACTGCGATGTGTCCATGAGAACAAACATTACATTTTGTATCATGATAGATTTGGTGAAGATGATGTGATGGTTGTTGTTGTCCATTCTTTTGTTTTCAGATCTGAATGTAGTAAACAATTATTATTGTTCCACATATGGTAGATTACTTCATGGGAACACTGATTGAAGATTGGGGATTACTGATTTTTTATTGTCGGTGAGATCTGATTTACCATACAATTAAGATATATAAGAGAGATCGGGACATATGAAACTGGCACATATTTCATGGACCAAGTCTATCTAAAATAGAATTTAGAGAAGGAGCACAATGATTAAGACATCCGAAATTGAATTAAAGATGCATATTGAAAAGGGCAGATAACTTGTTAGTTAAAAGATGAGGACATGAATTTTATAAGGTGATGAATCATATACAACTTTTTGACGCTTTAAATGTTAAGTTTCATGGGCTTTCAACTCAAAACCAATTGGCAATGAGTGGATTGACCCAAGTCCTTAATATACTACTCAAGTCCCTTCTCATCTTTTGAATGTGGGATCTTTCTCCACACGCCCCTGTGGAAGTCGGATTCACACACTCAAGTATTTTATTAAGCGGGAAAGATTATTCTTGAGGGACAAAAATGAATGTATAAAAAAAACTTATGAATTGTTACAAAAATTGATATAGTATTTCTTTCTCGAGAGGAAGCTCTCCTTTACATGGCCATTGGCCTCTATATTTATACATAGATAAACGACATTAAAATGAGTAATTAAGTACAATTATTTCTTCTTAAATGTGTCCGTTTTGATTCTTCGGCTTTAATGCTCAACGTTTGAATTTGAGTTGACTCTGATCTTCATGGGCCTCGCCTCTTTTGGCCCAAGTGTCCTTGAACCGACTTACCCGTGTCTTCTACACCGAACTCGTGTCACAGTGCAGTCACTTCGGATTCTCGAAATGGTGACAACCACTTCGACCGTCCCTTCGGCTCACGGGTCCAATGGGCTTCATCCTTTATGGGCCATTATCCTGATTACGTGGCAATCTTTGGTTGGTCTCGTACTTCTGGTGCGGGATCCGACACCAACAATTAGCCCCCCAAGTTCTTCGAAGTGCTATTCCAATTCGGAGGACTTTAAATGCTCAAGTGGCCAAAGATTGCGCTCGAGAATCTTTCTGATTTCCCGCCGAAAAATCTCATCACTCCTTTAATTTCGGCACTAGCCATTTTTAACCGAGTGACATCTGTCATCATTATGACCGTATATTGATTAATTACTATTAAAACGGGAAAAACCTTCCCACTTCCCACACGACTCCCGAGGCGGTTTCATCATTAGCTTGAGGTAACTTCTTTTCACCATTACTCTCTTCTTTTACTTTTGTACTTTAATCAAAACCTCTCTCTTCGTTCCTTCACCAAAACCCTTCTTCGCCGGATCTTGAATTTTTCTTTCTTCCCAATGACTTCTGATTCCGATAGACCCGAGTCTCCGTCTTTCGACGAGAGGCGTTCTAGTAACGACGAGTGCACCCGCCCTGGTGACATTGCCGGTCCGCACTATAGGTCCACTTGTACTCTTCAATCCCTCGAGCGATTGAGAGAGCTTTGCCGGATTCCGCCGGAAATTATGGCGGAAGCACAAATAGCTTCCCCCACAGAATCTCCAGAGAACCATCGCGATGGTTACTTCTGTGTGTATGAGATTTATTTCAAGGGTTGCGGGCTGACCTTTCCTCTTCCCGAAGCCCTAGTTTTATACCTAGCGGCTCTTGAAATCGCTCTTCCTCAATTAACCCCCAATCTTCTTCGTTCTATTCTTGGCATTATAACAATCGCGGCGGAGGCCGGTTACGTTATCGGAGTTGCTGAACTAAATGAGCTTCTGAGTGTGAGAAGTTCATCGAAGAAAGCGGGGTACTTCTCAGCATATCCTAATGCCAACAGGAACATCATTTCACATCTTCCGAACAAGGATGAAATTGGCATCATCCTTGGTTTCTAATTAAGACACTCCCGCTTCGATTGGAATCTTGCAGATTTCTTCCTTCGAAGTGGTCTGCGAAACCCGGTAGTGATTAGATTGCCCGTATCTTTCCCGGTTGTTTCTTTATCTTTA
>NW_003302552.1:3889057-3891003 GCF_000004255.2 Arabidopsis lyrata subsp. lyrata
CCAGCGTAAGAAGCTCTCCAAGCCGATGCCTGAGGCTTGCGAGGAGAAGAAAAAGTTTCTCGCGACTTCTATAGACAAGAAGGACTATAGTAGGACCTTGCTGGTTGATGATGGCAGTACCGAGGGAGCCCGATCTGTTGCTTCCTTCAGACTAACTCCTCGTCGCGACCGCCGCGACTCACGTTCTCCTCGGAGAGATCAATCTCCTCGCCGTGATTCACCTCGTCCTCCCCGAGATGATTTTAGTAACGAGCCAATTAAGAACTTGGTTCGCCGAAAGAGAGACAAGTCCTCTCGCAGTGATCCTTCCCCGCAGAGGGAAAAGTCAAGGGCCCGGACTGACCGCTCACCTCGGTCATCCCCTCCTTCTGAACCAATGGGTCCTCCACGACCGGTTGACATGTCCTCCTCTTCCCAGCCTGACAGTGGAAAGACCGCCCGGAGCGCGTCTCCGAAAAAGGGAGATTCTGAATCTCGAGATGCTCCCTCGAGGCTGAAGCCTGCTCTTGTACCTCAAGTCAAATCGCTTTCAGGTTTGGTGATTTACACACACTTAAACTTTTTGTCTTTATTAAAATTCCAATTTTTACAATTCTTCCTTCTTCGCAGCTATGGAGACAGAAGGCAGCGTCTTCCGATGCTTCAAGACCCGTTCGGGTTCGATCTTGCCAGATTTCAACAAATGGCGCCCTGCAATTCGTGAACGCTATTTGCTTCACGCTTATCATTCATCTCGGGTTAGTTCCGTTTTCTTCCCCCTTTTTTTTTTGTTTTTATTGTATTGCCATTCTGCGAACTGACTCGCCATCCCGGGTTCATGTATGATGCCATGCTCATAGCGAACTTAACGACATGATCGAACATTACGAAGGGTTGGTCATTGGACGGGAGAAGGAGATTGATATGTGGAAGAAGAAATTCTCAGCTCTTGAGACTGAACTCAATTCCTCTGCTGGCTCCAAGCACGATCTGGAGGACAAAGTCGACAATTTAACATCCGAGCTCGCGCAGATAAAGGGGGAGCTGCAGGGTCAGTACGACCAGAACTTCAAACTCCAGGAAGAGTTTTCTGGTATTCAAGGTAGGCTTCAAGAGTCCGAATCAAACGCTGATTCCCTGAACAACCAACTCATCGAGCTCAACGTGAAGTACAAGGCGATCGCCAAATTGCGTGACTCCGAGTTGGCGAGGTCGGCGTCAAAAGCCAGAAAAGAGGTCAAGGGACGCGGTATGGAGTTGATCCAAGGGGCCATCCGATTCATGCAGACCGAGAAGGCTAGGTCTGACTTAGAATCAGACATCAAGGAGCACGAGAGCAACCTGATCCTGCTGGATCAAATCCACGATGCAGATTTCTCCGAGGATCAAGAGAGAACCGAACTATCGGCTAATCTTTCTGAAAAGCGGAGTCGCTTGGCAGCTCTTCCTACTTCGACCTTCAACCCTCAGGACTTCGAGGAATTCTTCACCGAATCGCCTCCTATAAGCGAATCAGGTCTAGACTGGGCAGGTAATGCTTGGCTCCTGATATTTATTACCTTTCCTTTTCTTGCACCTTTGATTGACTGGAATTATTATTCCTAGGCTCAAGTGAGGCGGAGGACGTTGTCCCGCCCGTAGCTCCTATGGTATCGGAGGTCACTCCGGAGGTTGGTTGTACCGCGGAGGGTGGTCAAGGAGCTTCATCTGATCAAGCAGCTGCCAAGGACGCGAATGAAGCTTCGACTGTTGAGCCGGATTCCGAGGTGGCTGCTGCTCCGTAGTGGCTGTGTCCACTTTAAATTGGGGATTGTCCCTTTATTTTTAAGACTTAATTTCAAACTTATCTTTGCCTAAGGAGGCTTTATTATTTTCTTTTGAACAAGATATTTGCCTGAGGAGGCTTTTAAACCTTTCTTAGGTTGTGGCCCAAGGGGGTTTGGTTAAAATTATATGCGGGTTTGCAC
>NW_003302552.1:3892005-3943411 GCF_000004255.2 Arabidopsis lyrata subsp. lyrata
TCGACAGGTAAATATTTAAAGTTTTTTACTTAAAAACTTTTTGCTTCATGTTATTCACTCATTTTTATGTTAGGTTGCCGACAAGCACCGTCGCTTGTATGAAGAAAGGCAGCGGCTGGGACTCAAAAGGCAGACGCTCGAGGCTCGCATCGCCCGGGTGGAAAGGAAGATACGGGCCCTAGAGAGCGATCCCTTTCAATGGGAGTGGCGGAACTTCGACTCCGTTGCTGAGATCCCGAAGATGCTTTGGATGTATCTCCGCGCTAGAGGAGTCCCGGGTCCCGTGAATGCCCCTGTCTGCGCCGTTCCGTCCGACAGTGAAGAGGAAGAGGACTTGGAGGAGGAGGTCAGCAACTGCCGGAAACGCGTTCGGGATCGTTCCGAAGTGGATGCCACGAACAAGGCGTCCACTTCGGAAACTAAACCGGCGATGAAGGAGCCTGTTCCTGAGCCTCTCCCATAAATGTTCTTTAACTTCCTCACTTCTCTCTCTTTTTCTTTTAAAAAAACTCGTAATGGGCTTCGGCCCTTTTTATTTATGGAAATATTTGCAACTTTCCTCTCTTTTAAAATATTCTCGGAGATGCGCCTTTTAATGCAGGATCTGTTTGAGGGCATGAATCTCTCCGCGAATCACTCCATTCCTTGGATAGAATCCGCAGCTTGCTAAGGATATGGGGTTCCTATAAATTATAGGTTCAATTTCCCTTTACTTCTCACCCTTCTTTTCATTTTAGCAGGTATGGAGTTCAATCTTCGCTGTTCGGAGTCTATGCCCGACTTCTCCAGAATCGGAATGTGAATGAAGATGTTCCAAATGAGCCAAACAGGCAGCCTCCTCCACTTCGCGGCTTCTTGAGATCTCAGATCCGAGCCCCCTGTGCATTGATCAGGGATCTCCCAATCAGAGATCAAGGAACGGCGACGGCGTTCATAGAGGCGCTCGAGCTTCAACACCGGAAGCTTACGTCGGAAAAAAGGAGACTTCGGAAGAGGATTAACCGGATGCAACGCAGGCTTACTACAGTGTCAAGAAGTCTTCACATCCTTGAATCTCACCCCGGAGAGTGGATTGAGCTTGGGATTTCTGACTTTGCTCGAATTCCGGACTGCATGATGCCGATCCTCGATCTTGCTGGTCAAGGAGTTGAAGTGTTCTGCTCATCAACAAGATTTCCATAATCCGAAGTGTACGATGAAGGACATTCCGTCTTTTAGATAACGCTCTATTTCCAATCTTTTGTATGTTCGCATAGCCGAACCTTTATTTGCTTCACTTGTTCGCACAATCGAACCTTTTTCCTTTAATAAAGAAATAAAACAAATTTTTATTAATAGCTGAACTCATTTCCGAGCTGCCTACGTACCCATCTCGGGATCAAGCCACACCGTAGTTCATGTACAAAAATAATGCATATAGCTTTAAACATAAAACTTCTTTAAGTTGATCACATTCCAAGGTCGCTTCACTGGATTGTCTTCTAGGTCTTTCAACCTATAAACACCGTTTCGAACCACTTCGGTAATAATGTAAGGTCCTTCCCAATTAATACCGAGTTTTCCGGCACCTTCTTCTTTTTTGTTGTCAAAGACGCGCCTTAATACGTAATCTCCCACGAAGAACGGCCTACTTTTAACCTTTGAATTGTAATACCGGGCTGCTGCCTGTTGGTAATTCTGGATCCGAATTAGAGCTTGATCACGCCTTTCATTTATGGTATCTAGTGAATCGTTAAGCATTGCTGAATTTTCTTCCTCATTTAACGGTGCTTCTGTTCGACGAAGTCCGGGCACATTGAGTTCAGCTGGTACTACCGCCTCCATGCCATAAACCAAAGAGAATGGAGTTTCTCCTGTAGGTCGCCTAGGGGTTGTACGATAGGCCCACAGGACGGGTTGGAGTTCTTCATACCATCCTCCCTTTAGATGACTTAAGCGTTTCTTGAGATTGCTTAATATTGTCTTGTTCGCGGCTTCAGCTTGACCGTTTCCTTGCGGATATCGTGGAGTAGAATAACTTACTTTGATTCCCCAGTCCGCGCAAAAGGCATCAAACTCGTGTGAAATGAATTGTGGTCCATTATCAGTAACTATTTCGTACGGAACTCCATGTCGACATATAATGTTTTTCCAAATAAAAGTCTTCACCGCCGAATCCTTGATACCAACATACGCCTCAGCTTCAATCCATTTCGAAAAGTAGTCCGTAGGGACTAAAAGGTACTGTACACCTCGAGTTGATTTGTGCAATGGTCCAATGATGTCCATTGACCACCTCATAAACGGGTATGGGGCGGAAATGGAGGAGAATAATTCCGACGGTTGGTGGATCAATGGTGCATGGAGTTGACATCGCTTGCATCTTTGGGCGAACTTAACACAATCTGTGATCATAGTGGGCCAAAAATACCCCATTCTTTTAACTTTAAAAGCCATAGCTCTTCCTGATGAATGACTCCCGCATAATCCTTCATGCACCTCGCTCATGACGATTTCGACTTCGGGCCCAAAAATGCATAATAGGTAAGGGTCACTGACACCTCGTCTATATAACGTATCCTTCGACAGACAAAATTTCGCGCTAACGACTTTCATTTTCCTGGCCTGCCATTTATTCTTTGGGAGCTCTCCTGTCATGATGTAGTGCTTTATTGGCTCCCTCTAGTCAGCCCCCCAGTCTTTAGCCGGAATTTGGTCAACCTTGTGAAATACTCGTGGCTCTGGCTCGGGATGTTCGTTTGGTTCAAGAACATCCTCCTCGATTAACGGTTCGGTTTCTAATATTGTTTCTGGAATTATATCTTCAACTGAGGCAACGGGTTCCTTGTTAGATGTATTTGATCCCCTTGACTTCCTCCGTTTGTTGGAAGGCGGTTCGATATCTGGTTCGCCGCGGTCGCGTGCCGCTGCTCGAGATCTTGTAATGACGAGAGTTTCTTTGTTGTCTTGAATGCTTCGCTCCGAAATGCATTCTACTGGAATAACTCTCTTTAACCCGGGATCTGATGTTGACGCCAATGCGGCAAGTGCATCCGCAGTTGTATTCTCTCCCCGAGGTATGCGGATTAATTCGAATTTCGAAAAATTCTTAGATAAATCCTTTACCACTTCGAGGTACGCTTCCATTCTTGAATCTTTGGCTTCATAATCTCCATTAAATTGGTTAACTACTAATTGCGAATCGCAATAAGCCAATATTTCTTTAGCTCCAACTCCTTGTGCTAGTCGAAGTCCGGCAATAAGGGCTTCGTATTCTGCCTCGTTGTTGGAAGCATCGAATAATAATCGGAATGATTGTTCTAGAATTTCTGATGTTGGAGATTCCAACTTGATTCCCACTCCGGATCCTTGTTTTGTTGAAGACCCGTCTACGTGTAATTTCCAAGTTTGGTTCTCCGGTTGCTCTATCGTTCCAGGTATGGGTAGTTCGGTCAGGAAGTCTGCTAAGACCTGAGCTTTCATACTGATCCGGCTTTTGAACTCTATGTCGTACTCGCTTAATTCCACCGCCCATTTCGCCAAACGTCCGGACTGACTTGGACTATGAAGTATTGTTCGGAGTGGTTGGTTAGTTAATACTTCAACCGGATGGGATTGAAAATATGGACGCAGCTTCCGAGCCGAAGTTACCACTGCGAGTGCGAGTTTTTCCATCATTGTGTACCTGGTTTCCGGATCCGTCATTGACTTGCTCACGTAGTAAATTGGCTTCTGCTCTCCACGATCTTCCCGAACCAAGACTCCACTAACCGCGTGGTTTGAAACTGATACGTACAAATAAAGTTTTTCGTCCACTTCCGGTTTGGACAGTATAGGCGGAGTGGTTAAGTATGCCTTAAGCTGCCCAAAAGCTTCTTCACACTTCTCATCCCAAAGGAATCCTTTGTTCCCTTTTAGAATTTGGTAGAAAGGCAACGACTTATCTGTTGACCTCGAGATAAAACGATTCAAAGCCGCAATCCGCCCAGTCAACCGTTGTACTTCTTTGAAGTTTCTTGGAGATGGCATGTTTAGAAAGGCGTTAATTTGATTTGGATTAGCTTCAATCCCTCTTTCTGTCACGATATAGCCAAGAAATTCTCCGGATGGGACTCCAAATGTGCACTTCGCCGGGTTCAGCTTCATTTGATATTTATTGAGAATACCAAAACATTCCTCCAAATGTTTAACATGATCTTCTTTCTTCAATGATTTAACCAACATATCATCTATGTAGACTTCCATAGTCTTTCCGAGGTGATTGTGAAACATTTTGTTCACCAATCGTTGGTAAGTTGCTCCTGCATTTTTCAAACCAAAAGGCATTACCTTGTAACAGTAGATACCTCTATCTGTGATAAATGACGTCTTTTCTTGATCTTCGGGGTTCATCATTATCTGATTATAACCCGAGAAGGCATCCATGAACGTTAACAGCTCATTTCCAGCGGTGGACTCCACAAGTCGATCTATATGCGGCAGCGGGAAACTATCTTTGGGACATGCTTTATTCAGGTCTGTAAAATCGATGCAAACCCTATCTTTCCCATTCTTTTTCTTGACAACGACAGTGTTTGCCACCCATTCCGGATATTGCACTTCTCGTATGGACCCTATTTTCAAAAGTTTATCCACTTCATCATTTACTATTTTTGCCCGCTCCACTCCAAGCTTTCTTCTTTTTTGTTTCACCGGTTTGAAGCTTGGATCCACGTTTAGTTCATGACAAATTATACTCGGATTTATACCAGGCATGTCCGCTGCTGACCATGCAAATGATGCTTTGTTTTTCCTTAAGAGTTCGATCAAAGCTTCTTTTATTTGGCCAGTCAAAGTTGCTCCAATTCGAATTTTCTGGTCCGGCTTGTCTTCTTCCAATACCACTTCGATTACTACATCATCTTTCTTCTGCCCGCTAGGAAATTTTGTTCTTAGTCCTTCTTTTACGGGCTTCGTTAGTTGCTATTGAATCTTCATACGGTGGCTAGCTAGGTAGCACGTCCGCGAAGCTTCTTGATCTCCCCGAATTGTTTCCACCCCATTTGATGTTGGAAATTTGATACATTGATGGTATGTAGAGGGAACTGCTTTCATTCGATAAATCCAGGGAGTCCCAAGGATGATGTTGTAAGCTGCGGGCTTATCGAAGACAACGAAGTCCACAATCTTCGATACTTTTTTGGCAAGGACCGGTAGTTTGATTGTCCCGAGAGACATGGCTGATTCGCTTGTGAATGCAACTAATGGAGACGGAGGTCCTACTATGTCTCCTCGGCTGATTCCCATTTTTTTTAGAGTACTTAAAAAGATCAAGTCGACCGAACTGCCTGTATCTATAAGGATCCTTGATACTTCGAAGTTTGCGACATCAAGAGTAATGACTAGAGCATCGTCATGCGGTCTTTCGAGATGCCGCGTTTCTTCTTCGTTAAATGATATTGAAGCACCTTGAAAATCAATTTCTTCGCTCAAGCTTGCTTTGAGTAAGACATTTCGTCTATGTTTTTTGATGGAACTTATTGAGTCTCCGCAAAATCTGGAGCCTCCTAGAATCACATTGATCTTACCCTTCGAACTCCTTGGTTCTTCCTCGTTGGATAACCTCGGTCTTTTGGAATCTTGATCTTTGGAGTTTTCCTTTGCTTCGTGGTATTCCTTCACAAACTCTTTTATATTGAATTTAGGAAGATCGCCACTAGCCCAAAGCTCTGCGAGGTGCTTTTTAAGAACGCTGCAATCCTTGGTTAAATGTCCGGTTACTTTATGAATGTCGCAATATAGACTTTCATCACGGACCCAAGTGTTTGATCTTCCTTTCCCTTGGAATTGCTTTCCGACGGTATTGTTGAAGGGTTGCGACCCAAACTTCCTTGGTCCTTTGCTCTCCCTAGGCTCGAACTTCTTGGTAGGGACGGTGATTGCCGGCTTTTCTTGTTTATTCCGTTTGGCAAAACTTTCTTTTTCGTCTTCTACCTCCATCCAGTTGTTTGCGTGGAAGAGTGCATCCTGAATTGTGTCTGGTTTATGAAGTATTAAGTCTTCTTTAAACCTTGAATCATGTCGCAATCCTTTTCGTAGGGCAGATAAAGCTGATTGCTGTGAGATTCTTGGGAGCTTTGACAGCACTCCTTTGAATTTGGTGATGAAAACTCGAAGTGACTCATTAGATCCTTGCGTTAAGTTCCAAAGATCGGCATCCGAAACGCTTTTATCCACAAGGATAGAGTATTGTTTTAAGAACACGGCTGATAGTTCGTCGAAATTGCTGATCGAACCCGGCTCTAGTTGGGTGAACCACATTAGAGCTTGGCCACATAGATTCTCCGAAAACAGCTTGCAATAGCCTGCGTCCTCATCAGCCTCATCCAATTCGACTCTTCCTGCAGCGATCAGAAAGGCTGCGAGATAGCTTTTTGGATCCTCCAATCCGCTGTA
Organism: Arabidopsis lyrata subsp. lyrata; assembly: GCF_000004255.2. NCBI lineage: Eukaryota > Viridiplantae > Streptophyta > Magnoliopsida > Brassicales > Brassicaceae > Arabidopsis > Arabidopsis lyrata. Next base: position 3,898,420 of record NW_003302552.1, read on the forward strand.
AGGGTCCAATTTGAGTTTCCGGGAATCTTTGATCCTTAAACTCGCGTTTCGCGGGACGAAAGGTGTTCGCCTAGCTTCTTCAATGACTCGATTGATGTCTGGCTCTGAACTTGTAGCTTGATGAAATTTTGATTTCATTTCTTTTAATTCCTGGCTAACTTTCCTCATGGTCTCGAATTGGTCGAGGTTCTCCTGCTCGTACTGAGCTGCGAGTTGTTCTTCATCCCCGAGCTGCGTCTCTTCTTCCGACGTCTGAGCTACATTATTAGTAGCACCGGGAGTTGTTTGTCCGCTGGTTTCATTTCGTGCAGCGGAACTTGGCGAGTTGAATATCCCTCTTCGGATTCCCACCGGGTTTCCTGCACTTAAAGAGCGAACACGAGTTTGTATATTATTGACGTTTTGACTAAGAGGGATTATTCCTGCACTTAAAGAGCGAACACGAGTTTGTATATTATTCCTGCACTTCGGATTCCCACCGGGTTTCCCCACAGACGGCGCCAAAATGTGGAAGTCGGATTCACACACTCAAGTATTTTATTAAGCGGGAAAGATTATTCTTGAGGGACAAAAATGAATGTATAAAAAAAACTTATGAATTGTTACAAAAATTGATATAGTATTTCTTTCTCGAGAGGAAGCTCTCCTTTACATGGCCATTGGCCTCTATATTTATACATAGATAAACGACATTAAAATGAGTAATTAAGTACAATTATTTCTTCTTAAATGTGTCCGTTTTGATTCTTCGGCTTTAATGCTCAACGTTTGAATTTGAGTTGACTCTGATCTTCATGGGCCTCGCCTCTTTTGGCCCAAGTGTCCTTGAACCGACTTACCCGTGTCTTCTACACCGAACTCGTGTCACAGTGCAGTCACTTCGGATTCTCGAAATGGTGACAACCACTTCGACCGTCCCTTCGGCTCACGGGTCCAATGGGCTTCATCCTTTATGGGCCATTATCCTGATTACGTGGCAATCTTTGGTTGGTCTCGTACTTCTGGTGCGGGATCCGACACCAACAGCCCCCTCAAGATAATAGTTCTTCTAGCCATTAGTCTCGACAGAATCCATCACGCCCCATCGAAATAATGTTCTTTAAGCTATCTCGACATAATTGAGCCTTCCTTTGGGCTATCAATTAGTGGGGGTGATCGGGCCACTTTCCGGGCCGGATTAATGGGTCAGCGTATGGATCGGGCTCTGATACCATGTTAAGTTTCATGGGTTTCTAACTCAAAATCAATTGGCAATGAGTGGATTGGCCCAAGTCCCTTATATATTACTCAAGTTCCTTCCATCTTTCCAATGCGAGATTTTTCTCCACATTAAAATTTTGATTCCGCAATATTTATCATGTTAATATTCATCAAAATTTTACGTTTGAGAAAACTGATTCTACTATATATTTCGATATAAATGTTTTAGCTTATCTAAAACAAAAAATCCAGTTTAGTTTATCCATTATTCATCACTATTCCGCTATTACACTATTCAGTTGACGTAAAAAAAAAAAAAAGCACTTTACCATAACTAAGGAAGACTAGGAACTGGTGACCGGTTTTCAAATGGGAGGTTTGATCAACGACTAAATGAGACAACATTCCAAATTCTAACCTAGCTAGAAACCTTTTGTAATATCGATTACAAACTAATACTAATAGCAAAGTTTAAGTTCCTTTGACAAAAATTAAAGAAGATCTTACCTCAGATATTTCTTTATCTGTTGGAAGGTTAATATCGGATAATATATCAAAACTCTGATTCTTATACACTTTGGTATATCCTCAAATCCAATTGTTTGCTTTATATACAAAAAAAAAAATTGATAAAATAAGTTGAGTGTGTTTTTACTTCCTCCAAGCATAGATAATCAAAGAGAACCAACTCTTAGACCCAAAACTCCTCTCATCTTCCTCCCTACAACTAGGCCACTCCATCACAGAAGACATCCTAGAAGAACACCAATGACCATACGAAGTCCCCCAAAACGACGGCGTTCGAGAGTTCTCCTTCCGCAAAACTACATCGTCTCTTACACGCTTGTTCATCATCAACACGTCGTTTCCTTCAACATCTTGGTTCTCAAATCGGAGTAAGAACACGGCGGGAACTTTATCCGGTTTAACCTTATCCTTGTCACTAAACAACCAGTTATAAACATCCCATATTATCTGTATCGTAACGCCATCGATCACGATCTTTGAGTTTCCTCTAAATTTCCATTGAAGCTGATTAATCTTTAAAACACTCTTGTCTTCTACGCTAAACCGGAGATTAGCATCGTTGTTAACAACCTTGATGTCTATGCTAATCTCTCTTAGTTTTCCTTGAATCTTGATTTTCGTAGAGTAAACTCTGTTTCCAAACAGATTCTCTTTCTTGGACACCAAGATTTGTCTTCTAGGCCTTTGTTTCAAGTTTCCTTCGCCGATGAGAAGACCCACTTCGCCGGATACAAAGACAGCCACGTAAAACCCGGATTCCGGGTCAGGTCCTGATCCAAATCTTGCGTGAGTTAGGTCCCATACGACCCGAATATCCGGCTTTCGAGATATCTTCTTGGACCCTTGTTTTCTCCAAAAGGTCAAGGGCTTGATTTCGAGCCGGAAAGCGAAAGGAATGGAGTGACGGTAACAATCCGGAGAGTGGAGATAACAATTTGTGGAGTTGCATGAGTAGAAATGAAGGTGGAGAGAGCGGCGGAGGAAGGATTGAGACCATGAAAGAAAGAAAACGCCAACGTTAGTGAGGTAATGACATGTTGCGGTAGGGTCGCCGGAGGCGGAGATATACGATGGATTTGACGGTGATGGAAGAGACGACGGTAGATCGTCGTTGATGGCGGTGGCGGAAGGGTGGAAACAGGCGGATAAAGGAGAGGAACCACCGCGACCAAGAGCAGAGATTTTCATTTTTAGGTATCGTCAATTATGACTGGTTGATCTAATATACACATGCATACAAAAACATACTATAATTGTATGGATATGTCATATATGACTATTTGAATATTTATCTATACTTTTTGTTTTTTGACAACGAGTATTTATCTATACTTAGAGTTGGCTTATGTGTCTGAAAATGAGTTGTCATGTCGTGAAATTCAAAAGAGTGGGTCAATGTCGAAAGATTGAAAGCAACTTTGTGGATAAATTTTATAGACCGAAACAGACGTTCATTGATATTTTGTGCCGGTTTTCACATTATTGCTATATGTAGATTATGTTTTAGTTCAATTCTTTGGAAGTCACTTGACTTTTTCTTGTCTCTTTCCTTAACTCTTTTCCACTTATATTATTAGTTTTTTACGTTTGTAGTCACAGTGAAAGCTACCAAAAAATTTTAAAATGGTAAAGACAAATAGAATGTCTTGTTAAAGCTTGGTTCCTTACATTACATGTGTTCTGTTTGATAGTATACAATAGTAAATTACTATGGATAATTAGATGAAATGTTTAAGATTTTGGGATGTGTAAGATCTTTGTTTCTTGTTGGTTTAAGAGTAGGTTTTGGTCCATGATATAACAGATAGTTGTGGGAAGTAAATGCTCCAACAAATTACTAACATAATTTTGATCCTAGTAAGGAGAAGTCATGTTTAGTTAAGTTTGTGGATTGATACGAAGTTATGAAGTCTTATAATATGTAATTTTTTTTTTTATTCGTCATGTTTGATTCGTTATTGGGTTCCAGCTAACAAAAAGAAAAGGTTTGAAAATGTCCAACTACAAATTAAATATGGAAACGTACACCAATTCATTGCGAGATTGGTGCATTACTCGCTGCTTTTTGTTTCATACCAGACAATCCAAAACATGTGATTGATTTCTCAACTTTCATTCTCCAATCATTCACAAAATACCTACAAAAAAGTTAATATCCTCCAAAAAAAATTTATTGACCATTTTTTTTGGTAAATGGTGAGGAGACATTGTCTCCCTCATGTTATTAAAATAAAGTAAAATTACAACCGAACATTACGTGGAAACGCAGTCCCAATAACATCCTCAAGCAAAATCAGATTTACTACATCCGGACATTCTTCTAGCAAAAGAAACCCCAAATCCAACGAAAACGCATAGGATGCTAATCCATCGGCTAGACGATTAGACTCCCTATACACATGAGACACCCGGACTAACCAGTCCCTTGAAATAAAGTCATGACACAACCGTACTAGGAAGGACATAGGATGAGCATCGCTTACCCCTGACCGAATAAAACCTACCACCAACTCCGAATCCACTCTCAACTCCACCCGCCTATAGTCTCGGTCCCACGTAATCACTAGTCCGTAGTATATTCCCCATAACTCCGCCATCGGGGCTGGACATATACCAATATTAAGCGCGAACCCTCCCAACCAGAGTCCATCCCCATCCTGAATCACACCAGCAGCCGTCGCCAGCCCTGGGTTTCCACGAGATGCACCGTCCGTGTTCACTGCAACCCAGCCCTCTCCTGGTCGTAGCCATTACACCATCACCTCCGTTCTTTGACCCGCACGTTGACCAGCCCGAGCGTCCCTATTGGCCTGTTCATGAGCCTTGGTACCTTCCACAGCCAACTCTTTGAGAAAACGTGTTCTATCTCGACAATGCCCTCTCACCCTAAACACATTTCCACACCTCCATTTCCACGCCCACCAAGCTGCCATTCTGAAAAGAGTAGCCCAACTACCTCTCCCATTTTCATGACCTACATTCAAATTCACAAACAACCATTCCAATATAGATCGAGTGAAGAAAGTCTGTCTCTCCGGTTGAGGTACCAACCGCAGCCAAATACCCTCCATTACCGGACAATCCCGCAACACATGTATAATTGACTCATTCGCCCCGTTGCAAACCTGGCAAACCGCACTCTCACCAATATGCCTTCTTACTCTCTCCATATTTGTCATAATCACTTGATGAGCAACTAACCAAAAAAAGACCTTGACCCTTTCCGGAGCCACAACATCCCATACTCGCTGAAAAAATCTCTCCATACAAGGCAAAGGATCAGTCACCTGTGTAACAATGGAGTAAGCCGATCTTACCGAGAATTCACCATCCGCAGTTCCCAGCCAAGAGATCGAGTCTCCCATGAATGGTACTCCCTTCAACACTACCGCATGAATCCGCTTCAGAATACTTTGTGGAAGATATTGACTTAAAACTGTCAAGTTCTAACCGCAACCCACCGTCCAATACTCTTCTAGCCTCCTCCCAACGTCCTCACTTGGTACTTGTGCTATAGCCCGCTCCAATAAATTCTCTCCCAGTAGCCATCTATCCGTCCAAAACCTGATGGTCTTCCCATCTTCGAGAACCGAGCCTAGCCCACGCGACACCACCTCTCGTAGACCCACTCCAATACTTCTCCAAGTTGACGACCAGTTGCTCTTTGGCACCACCCATGAATGGTCATGAATCTCCCCCACTTTATACTAAAACAATAATTTTTTCAATAGTAAAACACAAATACTTCATCCAAGACATTTTTGCCCACCCCTAACAAAGGGTAGAGGATTCAATTAATTTAGCCAAATTTTAAAATAAGTTAGAAGTAGAAAATAGATTTGAGTTAAACCACTAAACAGCCGAAACTTGCAAAAACCTCTAACTCGGTTTCATTACTTTTACCATTCATTTTTTAAATTAATTAGAGTTAAAATTTAATCTCTCACCATTTATTTTTGAATCAATTATGAGTTGCCATTTTTTTGAGTGACATCTGTGGATTTGCCATTTTCTCTAAAGTCTTACGGATTTGCCATTTTTTAGATTATAAAAATAAGATTTAACATATGTTTTACCCGTTATATTTGGATTTAGTCGGTTCTATTTGTTCTTAGGGTTTAGTATTTGTTAATAAAATATGTATTTTAGAAAAAAAAATCAAAATTTTGAATTTTTGAGATGTTCGAAAATGGCTTAATACCTATAATCCCTTTTTTTTTCTACATGTTCTCAATCTCAAATGACGATACCAAATCGATGTCAATTTTCAAAAGATCAATTATCAACATTTTACTGCTGGAACGAAGCCTATGGCCGACCAGATATTAACCTAAGGCCTGAAAATAAGTTACATAAATGGGCCTTTGTGGCCCAATCGATAAAACCTAACCCTAAAATCGTGTCCCCGTATAAAAACTCACCGCCATCACTTTTCACAAGTTTCTTCTCCAGATTTAGGGTTTTCTCTTCGTTTCGGCTCGGTCCCAGAACCCAAGATCGCAAGGCTTCAAGATGGTAAATCCTCTCTCCTCTGCTTCAATCTTAATCTCCATTATCCTTTATTCTCAAATTAGTCTGTAAATGTTACGAAAGTTCGATACTTTGAATCATTTTGATAATTTACACTGAATTGTATCTAAATGTTAAGAAAGTTTGAGACTTTGAATCATTTTGATGATCTCTTCATTATATGAAACAGCCGTCGCACAAGTCGTTCATGATTAAGAAGAAGTTAGCGAAGAAAATGAGGCAAAACAGGCCTATTCCTCACTGGATTCGTCTTCGTACCGACAACACCATCAGGTTCGTTCATAGATAGCTTCTGTTTCTGATCGATTAGGTTTAGAATTAGTGAATCTTAAGTGGGTTTGTTTGTTTTTACAGGTACAATGCTAAGCGTAGGCACTGGCGCAGAACCAAGCTTGGATTCTAAGAGGTTACTTTTACCTATTGTGAAAGCTTTGTTCTTTCTTAAAGACATTGTTTTTTATTTTGTTTCGTTTTAGTGTTTCATCAGTTTTGATTGTTCACATTTGTGTAAGACAATCTTTAATCAGTTATGTTTTCAAATTTTCTATTGAAGAGTACTTATTGTAGTAACTCTGTGGTTTTCACTAGTTTTAAGATTTGGATTTGACTTTTGTTTATCTTGGTTTATGGGCTCATTGCTCTCAATCAGTAGAACCAAGTGTGTTATATCGTCCGAACCAAGTGCTTGAGGTTTTGAGGTTTATAGAAGTGTTGATGAGGTAATGAATGTACTGCTAATTCGATAATGGGTTAGTATCTTTGAGGTTTGTGAAGATACTCGAGTATGTTGCTATCTAGAATAGGTTGGTTACTAGTAGAATCAGATGGTATGAAATGAATCCTTTTAGATGTTTGCTAGGTTCATCTTTCTCTTGTTGGGTTTTTATAATCTTATATCAATGAAAGTTTAAGGGTTTGGCATTACAATGTGTATTGATTTAGGTAGATTTGTGCCATTTGGATTGAATCATCTCACCTTAATTACTCAACCTTTTTGAATTACCTGTGTACTTACCTTGATTACTTGTATTGAATTACTGGGTACTTAAATTACCTTGTTAGCTTATCTAAAAATATTTAAGCTATCTAAAATTATTTTTATGGTTTTGTTATTCTTTTATAATGATCCAATTTGCTTTAACAAATTTCTCATAATTTTATTAAATTATATTCTTTCCCTATCATTTCAATTGATGTTTAAGGTTTCTACACACAAATTAAAGAACACATACCTTTCATTTTATTTATTTCTTTTACGTAAAAATACCATTAAACAAAATGAACTCAACCAATTGTAAAAAATAATTTGTCAAATTCGAGGGTAATGTGTTTAGTATATAATAACTACACAAATTCGAGGGTAATGTGTTAAACACATACTCAAATGGGCAGATGGATTTTGTTTAAAACTGTTAAAGTAGTGCGTTGTTGGAAAAACATACAAAACGCAATGGTTAACACAAAAAGCAATGAGGTATTACAGAGGTAATTTTTTCCGGTTTGACCTTATTTTAATTGTCGTTTGGTGATTTGTTGTTTGGTCGGCTATGTGTTTTTGCTTCCATTTCTTTTATGTTCCCACCGTCGCTATTGACTGTTGGCACTTAGCATTGCGATTCTGATGCTTACTCTTAAAGACTAATCAAAGAGGATTAAAAAGAGGGATGACGTTTTTCTAGTTTCTTCTAATGTTTGGTTGCTTACATAATAATAGTTGAAAAAAATGATCAACCCACTCAAAATACATAATAATTAACAACGTTGAATAAACGCTTCTTGAAATTTATACACAAAAGTTGAACACAAGACATTACCACTCATGAATGTTATAACAAGGAACAAGTCAATTCTAAAAGTTACCATTATAAGTTGACAAAAATACCAATGTAGCATCATTCAAATCAACACACTTTATTTCTCTATATATATTACACACATAGATGTGTTGTATATACATAGCTAGTTCCATCAACGTTTTCTTCTTTCATTTTCATTCTCAAAATATCCATTTTGTTATCTAGCCTTCGGTATTATAGTTCAACATATAACCACTAATCCTTATTCAACTAAAGAATGTGGAGATTCATTTTGGTGATGTATCTTCTAGCTTTGGTCGGAAGGGGAACCTCGGGAAGACTGCCGATATGGGAGAAGGATTTAGGACGATTGCACGGTTTACATAACCAGCTTCAGCGAGGTCCAGTTCCTCCATCAGAACCGTCTCTATGCCACAATAGACTAAACCATCTTTCTCATCCAGAGGTTTACTCTTCCCAAACTTATGTTCTTTGCCCATGATCATGCTTATTTCGTCGTTGACAATGATTAAATCCCATTTGTTACTTTCTTTATCTCTGCTCAAACATAATTCATAGTTGTATCTGTGACATTTTGATCCGACTAATCAAACCTTGTCTAATAAGGTCAACATTTTAAACACAAGAAAATTCTTAAAAGATCCTTTAAACTTTATCACTACGAAGAAAGGAGTTCGATGGAAACGCAGTTAATGTGTGAGATCAAATATTAATTTGGTTTCGAGTAACATGGGACACAATTAGAGCATGGAGACGAAAACACTTGAAAGAAAGTATAATAAGCCAACAAAATGATAGAACTCACAAAGAAAGTGAAAAGTTCACATCACAGCCAAACTAGCTAGTCACTATTTTATAAAGTTGAGATCCTCTACATGGTCTACAAAGACTCTAACGTTTCTACGATTCGCAAACGCGTCATGGTTAGCTTCAAAACCTTGGATTTCAACTCTTTGGTGTGTGTTCCTTATGGGATTGAAGTAGAAAACATAAAACAGTTTAGATGTATCGTATATCAACCAAACAACGTCACCTGTAGAAGTCACGGAAACACTGCCGTCGTCAACAAATGTATCTTTCCCGAAAAAGTAGACATGTTGCCGCTGTTCCGGTTTCTTGACATCCTTTATAAGATACATCATGGTGTCACCAAAGGCAACATACTCATAAATAATCGCGCCTAATTTACCCATATAGTTTATCAATTTAGTTCTAGGCCATCGACGAAAAAATTCTTCATCAATAAAGTTAAATTTCTCAGAACTAACATCAAAGCAAACTGTCACACGATACCATAGATCAACTCGGTGACCTAAGTAATATAAAACCCCATTGATGCATACGAAATATAATGTTTTAAGGGACAATGGATCTTCCTCCACGAAACGTTTCCAGTCCCTAGTGTCAAAACTTGAGGCGACTGGTTCTCATTATATAACCTCACGGACAATACTTTGAATTGTTTTTCAATTGGATCAAACCCTAGAAAGCCTTTCTTCATATTCCCATTAGGTAAACTCATGTGCTGTCCCGTGCTAGGGTTACATATCACAGGAACTAGAACTACTGTATCCTTATCCTTTTCTGAGATCAACATGTGATGAAAATAGATCAAACCAGAGTTAAGTCCAAAAAAACCTGGCCACATGTATCCAGGGAACTTGATATGAAAATCAGCCACTAGTACAAGAGATGACTTGTCATATGGACTATGAGGCTGAGGAGACGTCAAAAAGCACCAGCCATCGGCTCGTTTGATGGCGAAGAAGAGACGAGGCCGAGCGGAGGACCTGCTGAGGAACAACTTGGTGAAATATGGACGGTCAAGTATTGACGTCCATAGCTTAGACACGCAACGACACCTCGCGATTGACTTTGCAGGTAATCTCGAGAGTATTTCGGTAATGAGAACAATCGGGATGGAATCTGAGGTTTGTCCTCTAATCATTGACTTTGAAGATGGTGTGTTGGTTTCAATAACACTAGAGGCAATCTCAAAAGTCTCTATATAAAAAACAATTATCCCTAAGTAAATACGGATGAATAAAGTTAATTTAGGTAAAGTAGTAACAATAATGATGGGGCATTTCGGTTTAACTTCGGGTTTGGTTTGGGTTCGGTTCGGTTCGGTTTATTTGGGTTTCTCTAACCAAACTCAACCAAAGTTAGTTTGGTTCGGTTTGTGTTTGGGTCAGTTTATGTTTGGTTCGGTTTGGTTCGGTTCGGTTTTACTTCGGTTCGGTTTGAATTCGGTTAAAAAAATCAATTAATGTAACAAAACAAAAAAATTCATTGTCTTTGAAGTTTAAACATTGAAATTGATAAACTAATTAAATATTAAGTTCAAGTTGTAAGTTTTTTAGAAGGAGAACCCTAAGTTTTTTAGGATTAGAGTTTTAGAGATAATTAAATTTATTTTACATTTATTCAAATTATTATAAAAGTAAAGATAAACACATATTTAGTTATTTATAATATTATTAATATAATTAAATAATTAATTAAATAAACACATTGGATTATCGGTTCGGTTCGGTTTAAAACCGAACCGAACCGACCCATTTGGGTTGAGAATAAACCCAACCGAATGGTTTGAGTCTAAGCTGGGGTTCGGTTTAGGTCGGTTTGAGTTCGGTTGGGTTGGGTCGGTTCGGTTCGGTTAGGTTTAAATGCCCACCCCTAGTAGATATACAAGACTATAGATGATTTGTAAAAAAAAATTGATGATTTAGTTGAAAAAAGTTAATTATTGATGGCTAAAATTTCGTCTAAAATTATTAGAATACGTTTTCTAGTGTTTTACGAATATCAGAGTTTATATTCTAAACTTTTGTATATGTTCTACGAAAACCAGAGTTTGTATTCTAAACTTTTGTACATGTTCTACGACTTTTAGATTAGATATCTGTTCTAACATATTCAGAAGACCGGAATACAATTTCGAAAAATCCGTAGAACATGTATTCTACTTTTTTTTTCATGTTCTAATTTTAGTCAGAAAATTCATTCTACGATTTATAACATGTTCTGAAAACGTTAGAAAACGTATTATTACTTTAGAATCCATTTTCTAAAATAATATAGATTTCAAATTCTGAAATTTTTTAGAATTCCTAAATATAGAAAGTGAATTTTTCAAAAAAAAAAAACTGAATATTTATTAAATGTTACATTTTTATTGTTTAGATTACAATATGAAGATGTTTTGAATACGTTTTCTAAGATATTTAGATGAAAAAGAAATAAATTAAAATCAAGTAATCATACTATTGTGTGCCGTAATTCTTAAAGTCTTAGTCTTCACATCTTCCTTTCAACTTTTAACCAAAACTGAAAGATCTAGGCTCGTAACAAAGAACAGAGATTGTAAAAAATGGGGGTTCAAATTGAAATTAGACTCGGTTAAATTAGAATCAATTAAAATAAGGAAAACCGGAATACTTGTAGGTATAGTGTATTAGTGTATTACATATGTATCACAGCTAATAGTTATAAATACAAAACGTGGTGTGTTGTTCTGACTCTTGACGCAACCATAAACAAACCCACACTGGTCCATTGGTCCACATAGTCTCTTAATTCGGTTTCTTCAGCAATTCTTCGTACCACAATCCATGAACAGAACGTGACACTTGCCACAAGAACAAGAATGTTTGAAACCTCTATGACTTTGTCTGAGAGAGAAGCTGCTCCGATTTTTCGTAGCATTGTTTCCACCAATTAATTTCTCTTTGTGTAAATAAATTAGGAAATAATTTTTTTAATTTTGTTAATTATATTTTCGAAAATATGGGGGTAATTTTGGGTTTTGATTTTTAAAAAACCTATTTCACAAAACTTTTTATAGAAAAGTATATATGGACATTTATCCATTAAAACCTCCTTTATTTCTAATTTTCCCAAAAAATACCATTACAAACTTAAGATTCCAAAAATACCACAAATACTAAAAATGTTTTCAGTATTTATAATATTTTGGGTTTGAGTATAGTATTTAGGGTTGATTTTTTTGGGCGTAGGGATTAATTTTGATGGTTTAAAGTTTAGTTTTAGTTTTGTAGTATTTTCTATAAAAAAATATTTCTTAGTGGTTTTATTTTATATGAGTGATGGTATTTTTGGATTAAAAACTCATAATAGTGGTATTTTTAAAATTTTCCCTTTTGAGTAAGAGTAGATTTGGATTGGAAAGACATTTAAATATCATCAATTGAATAACATAGTATTTTTAAACAACACTCAAAACTTTAAAAAAATCCTCATTTCAATACAGTTCCTAAATACCTGTGAAAATTTCGGTAATGACACAAAATCAAAAAAAGATTCGAGGACGAATCTTTTCTTGGCCGGCGAGACCTGATGCAGCGTATATTTGAATAATTCCAAATATCTTTATTATTTCCTAATATCTCTATTTAGTTATTTAGATAATTTCTATTTATTGTTTTATGAATATTCTAGAGTTTTTAGATTTATTATAAATAAGGCTTTTAGGCCTAGAATTGTATGAAGTTGATTGATTAATAAAATTAAAGAGCTTTTAGCTTTTCAGAGAAGAGTATTCTCTAATCCTTGTTTTCGGTAGATCTCGAGAGATCTCAACGATTATAAGAAGACGTAGGATTCGGTATTCGCGGAGAATCAACGAATTCCTCACGTTCTCTCGTTTCTGGTATTCTGAGGAATCAACAGATCCAAGAAACCCTAGTTTTCCGGTATTCCGAGGAATCAACGGATCTCTAGTTTCTATCCTTAAAGCTTCCGCTACTTCAAAAGGTATCAGAGCTGCGTCTCTTTGATTTCTCAATCGAAGAACGATTCTGGTGATCATGTTGTGTGGTAACTTTTATCCTTTTGCAGAAGAAAGTTTGTTTGAAGATAGTTACATGGAGATCTACGGTGATCCTATCTACGACATCTACGAAGATGTGACTAGGGAATATATATGAACAATCTACAACTAAAGAAAATATAATTATATTTGACAATAAAAAGAAACAAATATAATTATAGAACTCAACAACCCTGGAAAACTTATATTCTCACATTCTTACCCCCAAACTTTGAGATGAGCGGATCATAACCCTATACAAATATTAAAAAAAAGGCAAAAGATAAAATCATTTAATGGATTTGGATTTTTGGCGTGTTATGTCAATTATCGTGTTAACCGGAGAGTCCCTCCTAGCTCAACCGGAACCAATGGAACAAGTGAGTGAAGAACATCGGTTATTAACGGCCGGTAACTCGGTTCTGGTTGCACGCACAACACAGCCATGGCTGCTACCTGCGTAAAGAATTAACAGTCTTGATTCAACAATGTCCAAAGTAAAATCTCACCGGTCGGTTTGATCCACACCATCAAACCAAGCCTAATGAAGCAACAATATTCCAGTGTAGTCACAAACAAGATGGACTTAAAACCGGTTATATCTTCAAACCAAACCTGGTATAAGTGCTTGAGATCCATTGTATCTTTTATAACCGCATCCACAATGTTTGGAAGCTTGGATCTATCGGTAAGTTGTGGCATTGCCTGCACCATCAACACATCTATATATCACTAACCGATTCATTTTGTAGAACGTTGTGAAACCGAATAAAAACATACCCAAGTCACAAGAGATTGGCATTGAGCTGGTGTCAATTTCTCAACCGGCCGTCTACCCAACAAGAGTTCAAGCAGAACCACTCCAAATGCATAAACATCACTCTTATCCGTCAGTTTCCCTGCATACATACCCAAAAACAAACATTTATTTTCATCGCAAAACGATTATTTAAGCTGAAATGTAATCATATAATGAATCCACGATATGAAATAATATATAATCTCCCATGGTCACTAGTATGTGCTACACAATCTTAGATATGAGAAGTCTAAGGAAAAAGAGCGAACATAATTACCATCTAGGAGATATTCCGGGGCAACATAACCAAGCGTACCAGATAGTTTAATGTTGTTCTTTCCATGCTCATCAAGCGATACAGCAAGACCGAAATCTGAAATCTGCATTATTGTAATCAAACAGTAACCAAACAATGATGTGATTATTCAGTACTCAAAAGCAAATATATTACATTGACACAAGAACCATTATCTAATCAACAACATTTTTTTTTAAAGACTTAGCATTAACCTTGGCATTGAAGGAAGAATCAAGAAGAATATTCGAAGATTTCAAATCCCTGTGGATAACTGGTGGATGACAATGCTCATGGAGATACTCTAGTCCTCTGCAGTCAAACAGAGCAAAACCGGTTAACAGAATCAAAACCGAGAATAACCGATGAGAAAACCGGTCTAGGAGTCGAAAAAAGTGTCGGCTATTTATTTATATACCTAGCTGTATCAAGAGCAATCTTCATACGCATGTGCCATGTTAGAGCTGATCCACGAGAAGGCCCTAACACATTAATTATAAAGATAAAACAATCAATTATAATTATTAAACTCATATCCTAACTATCATTTTTATATTCTATACAATTTATAACTCATTGGGTTAAAACAAGATCACATAAGAACATGTTTTTACCATGTAACTGTTCATCTAATGATCCTTTCTCCATAAGCTCATAAACGATGAAACTCGAGTTGATTTCGCTTGCGGAGCCCAACAATGAAATAACGTTCGGGTGATGGATCTTGCTCAACAAGTCAACTTCATTCTGAGATCTCCAATAAGAATCAGAGACTGAATATAGAGAGCCAAGAATCAGAAGCTGAAGTTATTATTTTACTTGCCTGAAATTCTCGTTTTGCTTCTTGGCTAACGTTTTCGATCTTCTTGATCGCTGCTTTCACATTGTTGTCCAAACAAGCCTTGTAAACGCAACCGAAACCGCCTTGTCCGATTACACTACTGTCTTTAAAACCGCCTGTTGCTTTCTCGAGCGTTTTGATATCGAAAAACTGCACGTAACCCTTGTTGATAGATGTTCTTCTCTGAGTTTTAATCGAGCCGAGTCGTCTCATTAACAAGGAAAAATGAATTTCCACTCTCGGAATCTTCATTTAAAACATTGCACAAAGATCAAACAAATAATCTCACACATACTTGAAGTCGATAAGAATCAATGAACAACAAAGAAGCTTGAAATCATCAGAATCAAGAACTTCTATTGAAAACACAAGATGATGAATTTGAAGCAGATTTTGTCATTACTGTGAAAGTACCTGAATTGTTGATGGATTTGGGAGATTGGTTCTTGCGATAAACCCAAAAGCCAAAACAGAACAAGATTATAAGGCTAAGAGAAGAGAAACTGATTATAAGACCAATCAGAAGTTTCTTATGAGCATCAAATCTGTCTTCTTCACCACTTCCCATTTGGATTCCTGACACAGAACAATTCTTCAATGATTCTGTCAAATTTGTAAAGTATGGTTCTTGAGATTTTGAATTCAAGAAAGAATTCAGATAAGAAAAATAATTATGTTTTTAAATTAAAAAAAATAACAAAAAGACAACAAGTGAGTAGCTCATAAATAGCATTTAATTATCTATTTTTTTTTAAAACAAAATTGTTTATATTTTTCGAGATTCGAGGACGCATAGATCAAATCAAGAAACACAGAAGTTAAAATAAAAAGGAAATGAAGTCAACGAAGAATAATACCAGGAGAGAATGTAGCCATGGAAGAGTAAACAGGAGCTAAAGAAGGATTTGAAGCAGAAGAAGAAGAAGCTGAAACAGTGATGAATTTAGTAATGAAGATCTTGAAAAGAACAAGAAATTGAAAATGAAGAAGTAGAAGCTCTCTCATTTTTTGTTTTTTTTTTGCTAAGAAAAGAAAAGTTTTTGATGAAATTCAATCTAAAGACTTTTTAGGGGTTTTGAGATTCTTGAGAAAGCGAAGAGTGAACGAACTATCACTTTCTCTCTCGCTGTCTTCTTGAAATCACTTTTATGGCAAATAAAGGAGGGAAAGAGAAAGGGAGCTTTTAAACAAAATTTCTCTACCATTAATATAACAAAAAAGAAAGAAAGTGATGAACTAACGACCGATGAAAGATTTGGGAAAATAAACTCATTGATAATTCATTTTTAAGAAATAATAAATTGTAGTGCCATGGATTTATTTATAACTCACAAAATGACCATCTACAGTATTTGTTAAAAGAAATATGTGTACATGAAAATATTATGCAAATGACCATCTATTTGTTAAAAGAAATATGTGTACATGAAAATATTATGCAATGTTATATAAGTGAATAAAACATTATTTTATTATGTTTAATTGAATATCATAATACAGTATGACATAGTAAATTAGTGGTTCAATGGTTCACTCTGACATTTGGTAGAATTTGAACCTTTTTTTTTTTTTTTTTTGAATAACCGCTGGTCTTCCAAAGGCTTCCTAGGCCCAAGGACTAATCCCACGAGGCTGGCAATTCTCCTATGTAAACCTGCCAGTGGTCCTATCTAGAATTTGAACCTTTCCACTACGAACAATCATCTTTGGCCACCATAGATGTTTATAGTGGCAAAAACTTGGAATTCAATTAGTCCTAGAACCGAAGCCCTCAAAATCTCCCATCTAATGTTCGCGGACGATGTCATGATCTTCTTTGATGGGAGTGAGTTCTCTCTCCATGGTATCAATGAGACTTTGGAGGACTTTGCTAACTGGTCCGGGCTTAGAATGAACAGGGAAAAAACAAATCTTTATCATGCTGGCCTGAATCAAGGTGAGGCCTTAGCCATTGCTAGGCACGGTTTTTAAGTGGGGAATCTGCCTGTGGAAGTCGAAACTAACACAATCAAGATTTGTCTAGGGTTTTAATTTAGGGATACGATAAGCGTGAATTCTCAAAGAACAACAGAAACAATTGTAACCAAAGATGGTGTTCTTGATCTTATTGATGAAAAGAATAGTTTTGATCGTACAAGAGTTTGATCGTAAAAGGAAAGGATGTTTGTGCTGTGAGAGCTTTGCGTAGTGTAAATTCTAGAGCGATATTGCCTCCCCTTCTGCGAGAGCCTTGAGTCTCTCTATATAGGGGTGATAAACCGCCTCTCCAGCGATATTCTCGGAAGATTTCCATTTATCTTGAAGTCGGCGTAGAATATCGCGGATCAGGATAGTTTCCTTATTCTTCAGAGTTTTTTGGAAGGTTTCCTGATTTGAGTTGATCCTTCGTGATTCTTCTTTATCATTTCCGGGTTTATCGAAAATGATCCTTCTTTTTCGGAAATGATGCCTTGCTTGGAAATGATACTTTGAAGACGAATATTTACCAAGTCTTCACCTCGGGTGATGATGAAGACTTCGCCTCGGAGAACTTGTGCAATCGGCTCGGGTACACAGGAAGGACTGGCTCAGGTACTCTAGGATGACTTATCCGGATACCCCCGAGGCGATGGGCTCGGGCATCCCGAGGCGATTGGGTTCGGGTACTCCCGATGTCTTGTCCGGATACCCCCGAGGCGATGGGCTCGGGTATCCCGAGGCGATTGGGTTTGGGTACTCCCGATGTCTTGTCCGGATACCCCCGAGGCGATGGGCTCGGGTACCTTAAACTGATTAGATGGATAACCCGAGGTGGATGATGCGATGTCCCGAGGTGATCTCTGAAAAACTCCCGAGGTGCTCTAAGTCTGGCTCGGCGCCACAGGATGGAATTTTCTGTTGTTTCATCTTCTCTTGGCGTGTGACGGTTGGGATTCCTTCTCGAGAAGTGAAAAGGTCCTTCGCTGATTCCCGAGATTCGTGCGGATGTGAAGTATCCTATTTAATTCGCGCGTGCCCGACGCGCCTTAGATGCGGACATGGTGTGTTTTATTCGGCTCGTACGAACCCGACGCGCCCTAAATCCCTATAAATATTAAGTCTCCGACTCATTCTCTCATTTCGCAACTGCAAAGGAAAATTTTCAAGGTTCGTTCTCTTTTCTCTCTGATCTTGAGCTCTTCCATTTTATATTTTTTCCGTTATACTTCCGTCGTAGCGCCACCGTTATTAGATCTAGGGTGATTTCTCCGATCTGCCAAGCTTTGTTCTTCCGATCAACTTCTTCAATTGCCCGAGCTAGAAAATGTCTCTCTCTGATTCCAGTAATTCGCCCCGAGGCGACACTCTTCTCCCTGTCTACAAGAGAAAGATGGTCTGGAGTTCTTCAAGTGACCCCGAGGCGGACACCATGGACCGTCAGATCGAGTTGTACCGCGGTAGTGATGCAGAGTCGGCCTCACGGGAAGAAGACCCGAGCCGTTTCATTGCTCGGGAAGACACGATTGCAGATGTGGCTCGGGATCAGGATTTGCCTGATGATCCCGAGGCGATTTTGAGTAGGAGGAGGATCCATCCACCGGCAGTTGGTGAAGCTGGAGTCTCGTGCTGGCGAAATGCCCCCGAGGCGCCTCTACTTCCTATTAAGGCCAAGGAGGTTCATTATGATTCTGACGAGGCGGCTAGGTTGCTCCAAGCTAAAGTTCAAGCAGCCAAGGGTCAACAGAAGAGAAAACGAGCCAAGAAAGCTAAGAAACCTGATCCCTCGGGTTCCACTTTATGCACGGAGGATTCCCTTCGGGATCTCAAGGCCCGATTCGGTTTTAGCGAGGGGATTGAACTAAGACTTCCAACTCTGAATGAGCGAGCAGATGATCCGCCCGAGGGGTTTTTCACCCTTTACGAGGGGTTCTTCTACCATTGCTACCTCAGGCTTCCGATTCCGAGGCCTATATTGGCGTTTCTATGGTCGTACAAGATCGCTTTGTCTCAGATCACAACCCGAGGCTTGCGCCATCTCATAGGGATTCTAGTCCAGAGTATTGAGACGGTCAATCTTGTCGACCTTAGCCACTTAAGGAATCTCCTAGAGATCCGGCGGATACCAGGCCCTGTTGAGAGATTTTACATATCACCGAGGCCAAATAGGAGGGTTATCGGTGGTTTCCCAAGCAAGGATGAGAAGTACACCGACCATTTCTTCTACGTAGCCTTGAATGAGTATAGTGTCCACGAGGACTACTTAGGGAAAGTTGTTGGAAAATGGAGAAAAATTGGTACTACGCCCGAAGTCGTATTTGCTGTTTTGTTTTGCTTTAAACTTTTCGCTGAACGTTTTCTTGTTCACGCAGATCGGAACCCGTCATTTCTTGAAGACGTTCCCAAAGGCTTTCTAGATCTACACGACGAACTAATAGCTCGGAAGTGCGATTGGACGAAACACTTCTCCCAAGAAAGAATTGAGAGAGCCTTGCGTTTGCTGCACGGAGCTCCTTGCCAATCCTCTTCCGAATCGTCCGATCATCGCCTAGATCATCTTATCGAGATGCAGGGTGCTGCGCAGTCTCTGAGAGCCAGGAAAGCTGCCGAAAAGAAGGCGGCTAAGGAAAGAGCTGTTTTGGAGGCAAACTTCAGACCTCCTACTCCTCCCAAGGCCAGCCCTGAGTTCGTCGTTGGTGCCGAGGCGACTGATGAAGCTCGGGATATGGCTTCGACCGTGCCCGAGGTGGCTGGTCATATCTCCCCTACGACCGATGTCCCCGAGGTGGTAGGGGCTCTGGTTATTATTGCTCCAGCCGCCGAGGCGAAATCCAAAACTAGGGGAAAAAGACCCCGAGGTTATGGCTCGAGAGTTTCTAGGAAGGAGAAGAGGAGTCGTAGTGAAACTCCAGTGTACAAGGACAAGATCGCTTCGGCGAATTTTGTTGCTTCTTGCTCGGGTCCACCACTGTCTGCTCCCGAGGCCTTGCTGGAGGCTCAAAACTACCGTGAAACTGCTGCTGGATTTCTGAAGGTATCGATCTGTCCCTGACGTGTGAAATAGGAGTCTGCCTCGATCCATTTGGAGAGGTGGCTCGTGAGAAATCGGAGATGTTCCGAGCTGAGGTCGAGGCTAGGTTTTCCGAGGCGATCACAGCTAAACAAGAAGCTGAGGCGTTGGCCAAGGCCGAGAAGGTGGAGCGGTTGAAAGCTTCTGAGGATAGCCTGCAGACTCAGAGAAAGCTCGAGGCCGAGATTGCACGCCTCCATCGGTTATTTACCGAAGAGAAGGCTCTCCGGGAGAAGGAGATTGTCAGAGAATGGAGGGAAGCCATAAGGGAGTTTGCCGAGAAGGTCAAGGCTATCGAGGCGAAGATGGACCAGTACGGGAAGGTATCCACGCGCTATATGTACTTGGTGCAAGCGCGGGCCAATGCCGAGCTGGAGGAAGGGAAAAAGGTAGAGGATGAGAAGGCCGAGGTCCTTCAATGGACGGCTGAGTATGGGGATGCCGAGGATGAGTACGTCCGTCTCGGGACCGAGCTGCGAGAGGACTTGAAGCTTCCTCCGGTTTCCCCGGACTCTGTCGATGATAGCTTTGGGAACGGATCGATCGAGGGTGCCGCGGCGGCGATAGGTGTTGCCGACCAGTCGGGTTCGAACCGAGGTAGCTCAAGTTTCGCCGGTTAACCAAGATTCGATTTGATCCCGAGATGTCTTTTTATCATCTCTTTTGCCTTTTTTGTAAGACATGCCTGAACGGCTTTATCCACTGAATATTATGTTAAAAGTATTTTAATCTTAAAATTTTTCTGAACTGAATCCGATACTAATGTCAAATAGCTTGGTTTAGGACTTGCTCGTTGAGAAGTTAAAAGTTTTTCCTAATAATTTTAACTTCCGAGCCAAAAGCGAAAAGAATCGTGCACCAGTATTAAGTTAACTGGGTTTATGATTTGCTAGTTGAGAATTTAAATTCAAACGTTTTAACTTCCGAGCCGAGGAAACGAAATATGCGCCAATGTCAATGTTGATGAGTAGCGTACCAGTGTTAAAGTAACTGGGTTTCGATCACGTGGGACTAATCTTTATCGGTTGTGACCCGAGCTGATATAGTCGATGCCAGTGCTTTGAAGCGAACTGGGTACCAGTGTCGAAGTTAACTGGGTTTTCTGAAGACAATTTCTTTGGCAAGATATCTCCGACCGAATTGTCTTGAATGCTTATATAGCGCGCTGTAACCGAAGCGGTGAAGTGAGCTCTTTGTTCGTAGGACGTGGCCATCGTTTGAACGAACTGTCGGCTTTGTGGGTCGATAAGAAGACCGTAAAGGTTCCCGAGGTGAATTTCGGGATGGATGTCGAGGTGGATATTGAAAACCCGAAGGGTAAAACTTAGAGAATTTAAGAATTTTAATGGGAGTATATGTATACGGACCCACTCCCCTCCTTTTTTAATTAGGGGGGGGGTAGCTGAACTCGTCCGAGGACGAGCTGCCTACGTACCCTTTTCAGGGATCAAGCCACCCCGTAGTTCAAGTATATGCGTACCTTAGGTTTTTAGCGATCATATTTCCTTAGATGCATTGCGTTCCAGGATCTAGGTACCGCTTTGCCGTTCATGTTGATGAGTTCGTAGACGCCGGAACGGATTACCTTTGCGATTGTGTAAGGTCCTTCCCAATTCGCGCCGAGCTTACCTGCGTTCTGTTCGGCGGTATTCTGGAAAACTTTGTGCAGTACGAGATCTCCTTTGTGGAAACGGCGATGCTTAACGTGAGAATTGTAATACCGAGCTGTTGCATTCTGATAGTTCTGCATACGGATCAAAGCCAAATCTCTTCTTTCGTCGATTAAGTCCAGTTCGTCCAACATCATCTGAGTGTTGGAATTTTCCTGCTCGGGGAGCAAACGTCTTCTTATTCCTGGGATCTCGGCTTCGGTGGGAATGACACACTCCGTACCATAAACGAGGGCGAAGGGTGTTTCTCCCGTGGCCCGCTGCGGCGTTGTTCTGTGCAACCATAGTACTCCTTCCAATTCATCGGCCCAACGGCCTTTCTTTGCGTCGAGGCGCTTCCTTATTCCGTCGAGAATCGTCTTGTTTGCTGCTTCCGCCTGTCCGTTTCCCTGAGGATACCGAGGCGTAGACTTGCTGAGGCGGATTCCCCATTTCTCACAGAATCCTTCGAATCGAGCAGAAATAAACTGTGATTCGTTGTCTGTAACGATCTCGTAGGGTACCCCTTGGCAGCATATGATGTTCTTCCAGACGAAATTCTCGACCTGTGCGTCTTTGATGCTGGCATAGGAGTCTGCCTCGATCCATTTGGAGAGGTAGTTTGTTAATACGAGGACGAGCTTCTTCTGCTTGGAGTTGTGTAAAGGTCCGATAATGTCCATGGACCAGCACATGAAGGGATAAGGCGAGGTGATGGAAGAGAGGAGCTCGGCGGGTTGACGAATAGTTGGTGCGTGTCTCTGGCATTTATCGCACCGTTGAGAAAACTTCTCGCAGTCTCTGACCATCGTCGGCCAAAAATATCCATGGCGTTTGACCTTCATGGCTAGGGCTCTCCCGCTAGAGTGATTTCCACAAGATCTGCCGTGTATTTCTTCCATGACTCTCCGAGCTTCGTTACCTTCGACGCAGATTAGCAAGGGTCCGGAGAACCACCACTTAAAGAGTTCTCCGTCGATTAGAGTATACCGAGCCGCTTTTGCCTTAAGCTTCTGAGCTGCCCATTTTTCTGTAGGAACTTCTCCATCTGCTATGTAACTTCGGATGGCTCCGATCCATTTGGCGTCGCTTCCATATTCGGGCTCGGTTGCGTCTGTAGTTTGTTGGTCTAGTGGTTCGGTGTCTGTTTCTTCTAGGTCTTCCGTCTCCCGAGCTGTTAATACTTGATCTTTGCTACCGTCTTCAATGCTCGGCTTTTCGATGAACTCTACCGGTATGATCCTCTTCAGATTTGGGTCGGAGGTTGAAGCTAGAGCTGCTAAGGCATCGGCCGATGTATTTTCCCCTCGTGGGATTCTGGGGTCGGAGGTTGAAGCTAGAGCTGCTAAGGCATCGGCCGATGTATTTTCCCCTCGTGGGATTCTGGTTAACTCGAACTCTCCGAACTGTTTCGCTAAGTCTTGCGTGAGAGCAAGATACGCTTCCATTCGTTCGTCGCGAGCCGCGTATTCTCCATTGAATTGATTGGCTACGAGCTAGGAGTCGCAAAAGGCTCGCAGCTTGTTGATCTTAAGTCCCCGAGCCAGCTTAAGTCCTGCAATCAGCGCTTCATACTCTGCCACGTTGTTAGTCGCGTCGAAATTTAGCCGAAAGGATTGATCAAGGATTTCACCCTCTGGTGATGCTAGGCGGATTCCGACGCCAGAACCTTGTTTTGAGGATGAGCCGTCGACGTGGAGGATCCAAACAGCGTCGGGTGACTCTTCTCGAGCGTTCTCTTTTGGCAGCTCGATGATAAAATTGGCCAGGACTTGAGATTTCGCGCATGTTTTGTTCCTGTATTCGATGTCATACTCGCTGAGTTCTACTGCCCATTTGGCCAGGTATCCCGACTGGCTTGGACTGTGCAGGATAGTTCGGAGTGACACGGGCGCCATTACGATAATTGAGTGAGACTGGAAATATGGTCGTAGCTTCCGAGCTGACATTACTACGGCGAGAGCGAGCTTTTCAGTTTGCGGATAGCGTGTTTCTGCGTCGGTGAAAGTTTGCGAGACATAGAATATCGGCTTCTGTTCTCCTCTGTCTTCCCTGACTATGACTCCACTTATCGCTGTATCCGAGACTGCGATGTATAGGAATAATGGCTCGCCCGGGACTGGTTTTGCCAAAACCGGTGGATTAGCCAGATACTTCTTCAGTTCCTGGAAAGCTTCTTCACAGCGATCAGTCCATTCGAATTTTTTGTTTCTGCGCAGAGTGTCGTAGAAGGCCAAGCATTTATCAGTAGACCGTGAGATGAATCGGTTCAGGGCTGCGACTCTCCCGGTGAGGCGTTGAACTTCGCGTTTATTCTGCGGTGAGGGCATGTTCAGTAGGGCATTGATTTGCTTTGGACTCGCCTCAATGCCTCGGTGGGTTACGAGATATCCTAGGAAATCACCCAACTTTACCGCGAAACGACATTTTGCCGGGTTGAGCTTCATGTTGTGCTTGTTGAGCTGGCGAAAACAGTCGCGTAGATGGGCTATGTGGTCGTTTTCTTCGAGGGATTTGACTAGCATGTCATCGATGTGAACTTCCATCGTTTTCCCGAGCTGCTCGGAGAACATCCTGTTGACGAGTCGCTGGTATGTCGCGCTAGTGTTCTTGAGTCCGAAGGGCATGACTTTGTAACAGTAGATACCTCGGTCTGTGATAAAGGCTGTCTTCTCGCGATCGTCGGGGTGCATGAGAATCTGGTTGTATCCCGCGAAAGCATCCATGAAAGATAGCAACTTATTTCCCGCAGTTGCTTCTACTAAACGATCGATATGTGGGAGCGGAAAACTGTCTTTAGGACAAGCTTTGTTCAGATCGGTGAAGTCGACGCAAACTCTCCACTTGCCGTTCTTCTTTTTAACCACGACAGGATTCGCTAACCAGTCTGGACATCTTGCTTCGGAGATTGAACCGATCTTCAGGAGTTTTTCTACTTCTGCATTTACGGCATCCGCGCGATCCCGATCCAATTTTCTTTGCTTCTGCTTGATGGGCTTGAAAGATGGGTCAACATTCAGCTCGTGGGAGATTACGTCGATGCTTACTCCAGGTAGATCTTCAGCCGACCAGGCGAAGGTGTTAATGTTCTCCTTGAGGAATAAGATGAGCTCGGTCTTGATCTCCTCGGTTAAGTCGCTGCCGATTTCCACGCACCGTTTAGGCCATTCCTCGTCGAGGCTAATGGAGATTACCGGATCCGAGGTAGGCTTCTTTTCCTCGCGTGCCTCCTCGATCTGTAATTGCTATAACTGTTTAGATATAGCCTTCTCTTCGCTCCGGCCGAGTTTCGCTTTTTTGTGGTCAGCTTCGGCCTTAGCTTCAGTGACCGGGTTTCGGAGCTTGTGTGCTGCCATGAAGCACATCCGTGAATTTTTCTGACTTCCCCAAATCGTTTTCACGCCATTGGGGGTCGGGAATTTGACACAGAGATGATACGTTGATGCGACAGCTCGCATTAGATTTAGCCACGGCGTCCCCATTATGACGTTGTAGATGGTAGGTTGATCGGTGACCGAGAAGTTGACTATCTTTATTACCCCGCCGGCTCGGACTGGTAATTGGATGGTTCCAAGCGTCATTAAAGTTTCTCCTGAAAACCCGAGGACTGGCCTCGGGGTAGGCGTTACCTGTGACATGTCAATGTTCATTTGTCGGAGTGTTTCGCGAAAGATCACGTCGATGGTGCTGCCGGTGTCAATTAATACTCGGTAAATATCATGGTCTCCTATCGCTAATGTGATGACGATTGAATCGTTATGAGGCATGTCGAGCCCGTTCGTCTCGCTTTCTTCGAATGTGATCACGTCGTTAGGTTGATCAAAGGGTCTTGTCCAGTTACTAGGCGTCTCGGCTCGGCGTTGATAAGCTTTGATTGCCGCTACAGTGTCAGGACAGTATGGCGATCCACCCATTATGGTGAGAACCTTCTGCCGCGTACCATCTCGGTCTTCGTCTTCTGTCCCCCGGGTTCTTTTCTGAGACTCCTGGTTCCTTGGTTCGGGATCTCTTCCTGGGTTGGTCTGTTCGGGCTCTGGTTCTGGCTCGAGGTCTTTAAGCGTGACGCTCGTCCCGAGCTCTCCTGCCAGGAATTTGGCTGCCAATTTAGCGCCGAGGCTTCGGCATCTCGAGGTGTGGTGGCCGAAGATTTTGTGGTGTTCGCAATGTTCTTGATCATTGCTCGGTGGTTGATCCCTTGTCCAGGTGAAGGATTCTCTTCCTCGCCCACGGCCTCGGCCTCGGGGCGTGTCAATCTGGTAGTTATGGTATCCTGAGAAATTGCGCCCTTCGTGATGCGTATACGTACCTCTCTCACGCGTCTTCTTCTGGACCGGAGGTGTCGCTTGGGTTTTCTCGGTTTTCTCGGCTCGGGGCGCCTGCTTCGTTGGCTCATGCCTCTTTGCTAGCAGCGCCATCTCCTCTTCGTGGGCGACGAAATCCGAGGCTCGGTGCAACGCTTCGCGAATTGTCGTCGGTTTAGACAGGTTCAACTCTTTCCTGAATTCTGATTTGTACCAGAGAGCTTTCTTTAAAGCCGAAAGAGCGGCTACATCTGTAATTCCTTCGACCTGTGTAGCGTTGATTTGAAGGTCGTGAGGAAATTTCTTAACGGCTCGGTGGGTTGTTGAGACAGGGACCACAGATCCGCGTCGGAGGTTCCGGGGTCGATGAGCACAGAGTATTGCTTGAGAAACAGTGTCGACTGCTCGTCGAAACTGTCAATCGAGTTTCGTTCCAATCTTGAAAACCACTCTAATGCTGGTCCCTTGAGGTGTTCCACGAATAGTAAGCATAAACCTGCGTCCTTCTCCCCGGGCTTGAACCTTGCTCGGGCCACGGATATCACGAACGATTTAATGTGACACTTCAGGTCGGTTGATCCGTTGTAAGAGTCGATTTTGAACTTCCTCAGATTGGACATCGTCGTTTCGGAAATTCTTTTGGTGAAAGGCGTATTCCGAGACTCTTCCAAAATTTGGTCGATGTTAGGTGCAGAAGATGAAACGCTATGTATCTGGGTTTTGACGAGCTTCATATCTGCTTCCTCCTTGGCTAGGGAGGCTCGGATCTTGCTGAGCTCGTCTTCTCTTTCGGATTCTTCGGCACATCTTATGTTTTCCTCAGTTTCTTCGTCATCAGTGAAATCAGTTCGCTCGGCGGAGTTAGCTCTGGCTCGGGTGCGCTCGTCTTGCAAATAATCCGGCTCGTCCGTCAAGTCCACTGCGTCTGGCTTGGTGGGATCATCTTGATTCTCGCGTCTGGCAGGGTCGGCTCAGGTTGCGACTCTGGTGTTGTCGGTTGGTGTCGCGAACATGAGTCTTGTTGGGTTGATGCCAGGAAAGTCCCTCCGGGCTCGTGGCGGCCGAGTCTGGAAATGCGTGGTTTATTGTTGCCCACGGGTTGCGATTTCGTCGATTCGCTAAACCAAGGTTTTGTTAGCTTTCTCTTGATCGTCAGCTTTCTTCTGGAAGTTAACCATCATGTCTTTCAGTTCGGCTAGGGTCGCTGTAATCGTCGGATCGGCTTGAGAATTTTGAGGGTTCAGAGCATCGGGGTTCCCTCCTCCGACTGGCGGTATCTGACGATCGTCTTCGTTCACCATCATCTCTTGTATTTGAGTCTTGCGTTCCTAGGGTAAGAGAATTCTAAAGTATCCCCACAAACGGCGCCAAACTGTGGAAGTCGAAACTAACACAATCAAGATTTGTCTAGGGTTTTAATTTAGGGATACGATAAGCGTGAATTCTCAAAGAACAACAGAAACAATTGTAACCAAAGATGGTGTTTTTGATCTTATTGATGAAAAGAATAGTTTTGATCGTACAAGAGTTTGATCGTAAAAGGAAAGGATGTTTGTGCTGTGAGAGCTTTGCGTAGTGTAAATTCTATAGCGATATTGCCTCCCCTTCTGCGAGAGCCTTGAGTCTCTCTATATAGGGGTGATAAACCGCCTCTCCAGCGATATTCTCGGAAGATTTCCATTTATCTTGAAGTCGGCGTAGAATATCGCGGATCAGGATAGTTTCCTTATTCTTCGGAGTTTTTTGGAAGGTTTTCTGATTTGAGTTGATCCTTCGTGATTCTTCTTTATCATTTCCGGGTTTATCGGAAATGATCCTTCTTTTTCGGAAATGATGCCTTGCTTGGAAATGATACTTTGAAGACGAATATTTACCAAGTCTTCACCTCGGGTGATGATGAAGACTTCGCCTCGGAGAACTTGTGCAATCGGCTCGGGTACACAGGAAGGACTGGCTCGGGTACTCTAGGATGACTTGTCCGGATACCCCCGAGGCGATGGGCTCGGGCATCCCGAGGCGATTGGGTTCGGGTACTCCCAATGTCTTGTCCGGATACCTCCGAGGCGATGGGCTCGGGTATCCCGAGGCGATTGGGTTTGGGTACTCCCGATGTCTTATCCGGATACCCCCGAGGCGATGGGCTCGGGTACCCTAAACTGATTAGATGGATAACCCGAGGTGGATGATGCGATGTCCCGAGGTGATCTCTGAAAAACTCCCGAGGTGCTCTAAGTCTGGCTCGGCGCCACAAGATGGAATCCGACCCCAACACTGCCTATTAGGTATCTTGGTCTCCCACTTATGCACAGAAAGCTTCGGATTGCTGAGTATGACCCTCTCATCGAAAAGATTGCTTCTAGATTGAAGGGGTGGGCTGTGAAAATCTTGACTTTCGCAGGGAGAAGGCAGCTCATTGCTTCTGTTATTTATGGTGCTGTTAACTTCTGGATGACTTCCTTCATGATTCCTCTTGGTTGTATTAAAAAGATTGAATCTCTATGTTCCAGATTTTTGTGGTCTGGTAATATTGACAGTGGAAGGGGAGCAAAAGTCTCTTGGTCTAGTGTTTGCTTACCTAAGAATGAAGGAGGGCTGGGCCTAAGAAGATTCAGAGAATGGAACACTACTTTATGCCTCAGGTTCATTTGGCTCTTATTCTCTGAAAGTGGTTCGCTTTGGGCTGAGTGGCATAGACACCACAATATTGGTAATGCTTGTTTCTGGAATCTCAATGCTTCAATGTCTGATTCTTGGACATGGAAATCGATCCTGCACCTTAGACCACTGGCTGAAAAGTTTCGAATGTGCAATGTCGGAAATGGTCGCAAATGTAGTTTTTGGTTCGATTCTTGGACTCCCCTTGGTCCCCTAATCAAATTGTTGGGTACTGAGGGACCTAGAGACCTACTAATACCTTTAGAATCCGTTGTGAATGATACAGTTTCTAACTCTTTGTGGTCCTTACCATCGCCGCGATCTGATCCGGCAGTCCAGTTACACGCTTACCTTACTACTGCTCAGGTTCCTTGTGTTTCTTCTGTTGATGATCGGTACTGTTGGGTTGTGAATAATGTTCCTTGTAGGGGTTTTTCTGCTTCTAAGACTTGGGAAGTGCACAGGCCTAGGGGAGAAGTGAAGGACTGGGCTTGTTCTATCTGGTTTAAAGGGGCAATTCCGAAACATGCTTTCAACATGTGGATTGCCCACCTGAACAGGCTGCCGAAAAGACAGAGACTCGCGTCTTGGGGACTTAACATCTCAACGGACTGCTGCCTCTGCTCTAACTTCACCGAATCACGGGACCACCTACTTATCCCCTGCCACTATTCAGCCTCGATTTGGAAACAGGTTCTTTCACGGCTCAGCCCAAGAAATTAATGTTTTCTTTCATGGGACGAGCTCCTTTCTTGGACCAGACTTCAATCACCTGCTGCGCCGTCTCTGTTAAGGCGCCTTGCTTCTCAAGCCACGGTGTTCCACATTTGGAAGCAACGAAACAACGTTCTGCACAACAACCTCCTGCTGCCGCATCAGACCACTTTCAAGTTGATTGACAAGGAGATTCGTAACTCTATCACCGCTAGAAGACAAAGAAAGCATTTTGGAAACTTAATGCAACTTTGGATCCGGTGATACTATAAACATAAAACATTTTATTTTGTATTTTTAAAATACAGTGACATATCTTCACATAGAATCACATATTTATTTTTCATTATTTTGTATTTATTTTAAAACATATTCGAAATAGTCTAAATTTTTATATACTTACTATGAATTCGTCGAATGCTCTTAATATAGTTAAGCTCTCCCAGATTGCTTTGGACGAACCACTCAACAATGCATGTTTGTGTTTTATCGCTAGTAATATGTGTTGAGGTATAGAGGGTACACAACATATATACGATTCGGAAAGCGCCGAATCAAACGCTTGTATTTGTTCTTATTGATAATATGATCTAGTACAACAGATCCTATCTATCACGGATTTACTTAACCTATTACACAAGATAAGCTAATCCCCACTAAAAACAACTCTAAGCTAATCTCTCTTCTCTATCTCAACACACTATCGTGTAGACAAAGAGAGATCTACACACTCACCTTCTTAGCTCTTTTTCCTTGGCTTTGAAGTTTACAACTCGGTAAGAATATTTTATCGTGCTAACCTTGGCTCGTGCCACACTCTAGAATACTTATGCCAATCTCGAGAAATCCTAAACCTAAAGTCCCCAAGAATTTCCCCTAGAGATACACCTTGCTTGTCAAAGTTATCCTTTTACTTATTCGTTGTTTAGAATATTCATCATATCTCAACATCTTCCATTTCCTCTAATCTCTTCGACACATCGCCTAAGCTCCTTGGCCCCATTCCATCATCCAGTATAGCTTTGCCACGTCAGCTATTGCTTCCATATTACCAAATCAGTTGTCTGATTCGATATCTATCATCCTGAAACACACATAGCTCTATGATATCCATCAGCTCGCTGTTCCACGAATCTGCATCTTCAATATAAAAACAATCTGTGACTTCAGGTTGTTTGTGGCAAGAAACCCAAATCTTGCCGTAGAGATAACAAAGGCTTTTCTGAATCCGATTATGGACCCATTCGAAGATGATTCTAGTGGTTATGGTTATGGTAAAGTCATGCTTACTAAGAAAATTTAATACATAAAATTCTCTTCCAGTAAAACAAAAATAAAATATATTAAATAAAATATTTTTGTATGTGGACCCTTTTTCTGATTTTCTTCAGAGTGGAATATGCTTATAATTCATATAAGTACAAACTATGTAAAACAAAATGTTTCGCCTCTCACTATAGAGATGATCCGAGTTAGTACTTTTGCTTCTGATTTCCAAAACACCAAAACCTTTTCTCATTTTTTGATATTTTTGTATAGGCATTGAAGCGGGAGGTGATGTCTCTTCCGTTATTGGCTATTGACGTCTTATTACTTAGTTACTCACTTTCATAAGAACAAAAAGAGATCCTTGAATCTCATCGCGCTCGCTACATCCACTTCATGTTGGAATAAGCTTGATTTAAAGCCCAAGTTAATGAAGTCGGTTTATGAATGGGTTTAGGATAAAGTTGTATTAGGTCTAGGAGTTATCTAGATACCAATCAAAGTCGGTTTATGAGTTTTGTAAAACCCTATATATATGTTTATTGAGCTTGTGATAAACATATGAGTTGTGAGAGAATTTGAGAGATAGAACTTTTAGGTTTTGAGCTATTTTCCTAAGCAATAAAGAGAGTAATTCTTTGTTAAAGTTCTTGTTCATATTCTAGATTTGGTATCAGTGCGATAAGGATTACTCGATCCTTAAGAAGACGTGAAGATCATTAGGTATAGCCGAGCCATGGCTGATGATGATGCTCTCGCCGTGGGTAACATCACAGGAAAGGATCACATACCTTCTACAATAAAGTGCCCGATGCTAACCTCCACAAACTATACCGTGTGGGCTATGAAGATGAGGATCATCCTCCGTGTACACAAGGTGTGGGAGGTTGTCGAGACTAATGTTGTTAATAATGATAAAAACGATATAGCCATAGCCTTACTTTTCCAGTCAATACCTGAGGCTCTTGTGTTACAAATTGGGGAGTTAGATAATGCAAAGAAAGTATGGGAAGCGATTCAAGCAAAGCATGTTGGAGCATAAAGAGTAAAAGAAGTAAGATTACAAACCTTGATGGCATAATTTGATCGCCTCAAGATGAAAGACTCAGAAACTGTAGATGGATTCTCTGAAAAAATATCTGAAATAGCTTCAAAAGCGGCTTCACTGGGAGAGAACATTGAATCAACCAAACTTGTGAAAAAGTTTCTTAAGAGCTTACCACGAAAAAAATACATCCACATAGTAGCATCTCTTGAACAGGTTTTAGACCTCAAATCCACAAGCTTCGAGGATATAGTTGGACGTATTAAAACCTATGAAGACCGTGTGAATGATGAAGAAGAGGCTGAAGAAGATCAAAGTAAACTGATGTACACAAGCACAGAAACAAGTTATCAAGGAGATTATAGAAACAAAGGACGTGGTGGCAGAGGTTTCTATAGAGGAAGAGGTCGAGGCCGATCTGGTGGAAGAGATCTTTCAGATATAACTTGTTTCCGTTGTGACAAGAATGGGCACTTTGCATCACAGTGTCCGGATAGGTTGCTCAAATTACAAGAAGCACAAGAAACAGAAACAAAAGACACACAGAATGCAGATGAGCTTATGATGAATGAAGTGGTCTACTTAAATGAGAAAAACTATGTGCCTAGTAACTTTGAAACAAATACCAATGGAGAAGAATGGTGCTAGTAACCATATGACCGGAGATAAAAGATACTTTGATAAACTTGATAAAGCTATAACAGGAAAAGTCCGGTTTGGAGATGATTCCCGTATTAACATCAAAGGAAAGGGAACAATAGCATTATAGATACAAATGGGAACTCAAGAATAATGACTGATGTTTACTTCATACCTGACTTAAAAAGCAACATCATAAGCCTAGGACAAGCTACTGAATCTGGCTGTGATATAAGACTTAAAGGAGAATATCTGACAATGCTTGATTTTGATGGAAAATTACTAGTCAAGGCAGAAAGATCCAAGAACAGACTATACAAGGTCCAGATGGGGTTAAGAAAAGAAGCAAACCTGTATTTGACAACAGTAAGTGATTCAAGCAGACTGCATGCAAGGATGGGACACATAAATTTTGCAAGCTTAAAGAACATGGTTTATAAGAAACTCGTCTTAGGTGCTCCTGTTATTACAGTTGAAAAAGAAATTTGCAGCTCTTGTTTGCTTGGTAAGCAAACCAGACAAAGCTTCCCACAGGAAACAACTTATAGAGCTACCAAGAAACTTGAGCTGATCCACGGTGACCTTTGTGGACCAATATCACCAAGCACAAGTGCTGGGAACAGGTACATCTTTGTGCTTATTGACGATTTCTCCCGTTATATGTGGACCATTCTACTGAAAGAAAAAGGAGATGCATTCAAAAAGTTTCAGAATTTCAAAGCTTTAGTTGAAAAAGAATCAGGATCAAGAATACAAACTTTTAGAACGGATAGAGGAGGAGAGTTTGTATCATTTGAGTTTAATTCCTTTTGTGAAGAATCAGGGATAAAAAGACATCTTACTGCTCCATACACTCCTCAACAGAATGGAGTGGTGGAGAGACGCAACAGGACCCTAATGGAGATGGCTAGAAGTATTCTGAAGCATATGAAATTACCAAACTACTTGTGGGGAGAGGCCATCAGACATTCTACCTACATATTGAATAGAGTCTCTACACGAACTCTTAAAGACAAAACTCCATATGAATGTTTTCGAGAAAAAAGGCCAACAGTTGAGCACATTAGAGTATTTGGCTGCATTGCGTATGCAAAGATAAACAAGCCACATCTGAAAAAACTTGATGACAGATCTAGGATGCTTGTTCACTTAGGCATAGAACCAGGGTCAAAAGCATATCGTTTGTTTGATCCACAGGTACAGAAGGTAGTAGTAAGCCGAGATGTCATTTTTGATGAAGCAAAAGGATGGAACTGGGAACATAAAAACTTAACAAAAGATGGGGATGGAAGCTTTCATATCACATTTGATACTTATGGGAATAATGGTCTCCGAGAAGATGGAGAAACCATTGAAACAGAACAAGCAGAAACAGAATATGGTCTGCAAAATCATGATCCGATTGATAATGAGGCAAATGAAAGTGATACTGAAACAGAAGATAGATTCGAGTTTAATGAGGAAGAAGAAAGTGAGAATGTGGATCCTAGCTATGTCTCACCACCAGTCTTAAGAAGAACAGAGAGACAAATCATTAAACCAAAATATCTTGAAGATTATGTGTTAATGGCTGAAGAAGAAGGAGAAGTGTTGCTTTTATGTTTAAATGATGAACCAAGAAGTTTCCATGAAGCCAAAGAAATCAAAGAATGGATAGATGCATGTGAAGATGAGATAAGTTCCATAGAAAAGCTAAAAACATGGAATCTTGTGGATTGACCATTAGGTGTTTCACCAATTGGCCTAAAATGGGTTTTTAAACTCAAAAGGAATTCAGATGGGAGCATTAATAAGCATAAAGCCAGACTCGTTGCAAAAGGATATGTACAACAATATGGAGTAGATTTTGAGGAAGTTTTTGCTCCAGTTGCACGAATAGAACCCATTAGACTTTTGATTGACTTGGCAGCTTCACACGGATGGGAGATACGTCATCTTGACGTCAAAACAGCATTCTTACACGGAGAACTAAAAGAAACAGTCTATGTTAACCAACCTGAAGGTTTTGAGATAAAAGGAAAAGAAGATAAAGTCTACAAACTCAACAAAGCTCTATATGGGCTAAGACAGGCACCAAGAGCCTGGAATAACAAGTTGAACCAGATACTTTGTGAATTACAGTTCAAAAAGTGCTCAAATGAACCATCAGTGTATCGAAAAGAGGTTGAAAAACACTTATTAGTCATAGCTGTGTATGTTGATGATCTGTTTGTGACAGGAACAAGCTTGGAGATCATCAAAGAATTCAAAGAAGAGATGTCCTCAAAGTTTGAAATGAGTGACTTGGGAAAACTCACTTACTATCTTGGAATAGAAGTCGTACAACACAATGAGGGGATTGCTTTGAATCAACACAGATATGCTCTGAAAATTCTAGAAGAAGCTGGTATGGGAGATTGTAATCCAGTTCATACACCTATGGAAACTGGATTAAAAGCTTCAAAGTCAGAACACGAGAAAGAGATTGATGCTACGATTTATAGGAAGAATGTGGGGTGTCTCAGGTACCTTCTCCATACCAGACCAGATCTTTCATACTGTGTAGGAATCCAGAGCAGATATATGCAGAGTCCTAGAGAATCACACGCTGTAGCAATGAAACGGTGTTTGAGGTATTTGAAAGGAACAACATCTCTAGGTCTAGTGTTTAAACGGAGCAATGATGTGCCAAAACTAATAGGGTACAGTGATAGCAGCCACAACGTGGATCCAGATGATGGGAAAAGTACCATGAGACATATATTTTATCTTGGAGAAGGTCCAATTTCATGGTGCTCACAAAAGCAGAGTGTTGTGGCGTTATCCTCATGTGAAGCAGAGTTCATGGCAGGGACAGAGGCTGCGAAACAGGGCATTTGGCTTCAAGACTTACTCAGTGAAATTGCAGGAACACCAAATGAGAAGGTCATTGTCTTCATCGACAATCAATCAACTATAGCTCTTACAAAGAACCATGTTTTCCATGGTAGGAGCAAACACATTCATAGAAGATATCATTTTATTCGAGAATGTGTTGAGCTTGGACAAATTGAGGTCATGCACATTCCGGGAGAAGAACAGAAAGCAGACATATTGACTAAAGCTCTCGGAAGAGTAAAGTTCAGTGAAATGAGAGAGTTTATTGGAGTACAAGAAGTGAAGAAAGGAGGCTTCAAGCTTAAGGAGGAGATTGTTGGAATAAGCTTGACTTAAAGCCCAAGTTAATGAAGTCGGTTTATGAATGTGTTTTAGGATAAAGTTGTATTAGGTCTAGGAGTTATCTAGATACTAATCAAAGTCGGTTTATGAGTTTTGTAAAACCCTATATATATGTTTATTGAGCTTGTGATAAACATATGAGTTGTGAGAGAATTTGAGAGATAGAACTTTTAGGTTTTGAGCTATTTTCCTAAGCAATAAAGAGAGTAATTCTTTGTTAAAGTTCTTGTTCATATTCTAGACTTCATTCATTCCCGCAAACTCGAAATTCTTTTTGGTACATTACAACTTCTTAAAACAATTTATTTTGGAAGTAAATGTGTCGTTAAAAAAAAATGGATTACGAGTTAAATGCAAGGTCAATGCCAATAGAGAAGCTCATAGAAAGAGACACATATGAACTACGTTGACATTAGAATGTGTTGTTGTCGAATGCCATGGACTGTTTCATGGTTGAGGATATATGTCTACTTCATTAGTGACGCTTTTAGAACCTTATCTTAGATTCTTTTTGTGGAATAAATTTTTGTCATTTGTTGATGTTGTGTTTAGATGATATAAGTTCATTATCCGACGTTTGTAGAAAATTTATATGAGAGAAGACTATATAGTATTTTGGATCGCACAAGAAAGAGTAAAAGAAGTTAAAGATGATAGAGAGCATCTTCATCTATACTACTTTTTTCTTTCCTTCAAAGATCATTTTGTTAATTATAGACAGAATTAAGGCCATAGTTATATACTCTGTTTTTGTAACAAACCCTCTAACGTCTTTTTATTTAGCTTCCTATTTTTGTGGCTATATGTAATCCTGGCCCAGTATCGCTTTCTTCTCTTTTGTGATGAACAAGCATATTAATTAATCAAACTTAGGTAAACAACACACGACCCCAACCAAAAACCGGTTGACCCAAAATCATTGAGACGTACAAGAGGTGTGAATGTGTTATCATAGCCTTTTGAGGTAGTTCATAGCCAGCTAAGTTCAAGGCTAAAAGTGGAGCAGTCGAGAAGAACCATGGAATAACTCTTTTATAGAAAAAAAAAAAGAGGACCCTCATGTGTGAGAATGAAATAAGCAGCCATCCACATGGATAAATAATCCAGGCCTCATGGAGCCTCCACCATTCTCGCTTTAGTCACATAGAGTGACGTTGTTAGAACAACCGTGAAACCACCGGACAAGGCTACAACTGCGATAGCCTCCCACGACTCTCTCCCTAATCTTCTCTCCACAACCTTTGATACTCAAACCCAGCGCCATGTCTATAGTTTAGTTCTCCATTAAGTACACATAGATATTAATTAATATATGTGATTGTTTTCTTTTACCAAGATTATTTTCTTTGATTCGTTGTAAACTCCCACGCCAAAGAGTCCTTTGAGTCCATCTTGATGCCAATTCAAATCGTAGCTTCCACTATATCATCAAATAAACACTTGTAACGTTGCTTCAACACTTCAAATGGTATTCGCATTGTTGTCTCCAAAATTAATTCACTGCCTAAAAAAGATGTTATTGTGACTGAACCTAAGGACCAAGATTTAACCAAAGAATAAAAATCAAATGATGAAAGATGAAGTAGCATATATGAATTTTGGAATGATCTTTTATAACTTGGATGTCGGAGGAGAGTAGGAGAAACATGCGGTAATGCCAGTTTAATTACTTGCTTCATATATCTTTTTTCATACACAATGGCTAAAATGTTGTAACAAGAGATGAAACTACGATGGTTCTTATAAGCAAAACCTGTGAGGCAGAGCATATGGAGACGAAACCTTGCAAATCAACCTTGAGCACCAATCTCTAGAACTTTGACAGTTTTACGATACTGAATCACGGGGAGACAAGATAGGAGTTTGTGGGAAAGAGAGCATTCTTACAAGTAACTGTTGCAGCAAGATACAATAATTAAAGATGATTATGTCAACACTAAAATATAATCTGAAAAACCATAAATCTTGCAAATCTCTTGACAATAATCACTTTTATTAATCACACACAAAGCAGTAAAAAGAGGAACCCAATTCCATCAAACCATGAATATACACAAAATACAACATAATATATGGTGGCTTAATGTTTTCTCCCACACATCCAAGTTCAATTAATGTTTTGAAGGATCAAGAACTTGACCCATGAACAAAATCACTCCACTCTTGTCTTCTCTGACAGTGAACAGAAATGGACGGTCAGCTACGAAATCCGGATTCCGCCTCAAAGAAGTGCACATTATGACGCCAACGGAGACGGCTGCAGCTTCGGTTCCCTCTTCATCCACTTCAATACAAGCTTTATGAAGAATGCTTGAGACGTATAGATCTCCACCGTTGGAAGGTGAATCAACCATCTCAGTTAAACCACCTCCATTATTAAATGGTGAAGTCAGCCCCATATCTTTCAGAACTTCTGAAGCATTAAACTCGAAAGAGAATTTAAACTTTGGGATCCGGAAAGCACCAACTGATATACGGTGGAGCGGAATATGGTTATCGATAAATTCTGGTTCGGAGCCTATCATCTCAAGCAGAGCAGCTAATCCGTCTTTATCGTTAGGAAGATAAATGTACATAGAGAATTGACGTAGATCCTCTATATAAGGGAGGCGCAAAACTTTGAAACCATCATAGCTTCTTAGGTACTGGTCCTCGTAATTGGTCATGAAGGGGACTTTCACCGAGGTACCGTCAAGCAGATGAAAATCGTTATCTTTTGTCAGGTTTGCATCAAATTTACTGCTCCATGCTCCTTTGAAGTAGACTGCATTTGCAAGAACGAGTGTGCTGCTACGGATAGTATCGATAGAATCGCGTGAAAGAATCTCCTTGATGAGTCCATTAGTTTGGACTTCAACCCATGTATTCACCTCATCAATCACTTCAGAAGGCTTCATGATAAGAGATCATAAAATTTGACAAATCATTCCACAAACTGGATGTTATATAAATTCAAGAAATTCAAGATTTGTCCATAAACAAAAAAAAAAAAAAGATACCTTGGTTGCGAAGTCAACTTGATTACAAGTAGCCTTGTAAGAATTCTCCAAAAGCGCTTTAAAGGAAGGCTTCAAGGAGAAAAACTTGTCGATCCAAACACCATTGGCTATAGACAAGCGCAAATCACTTGTCTCCGTGTCGCCGTCTATGATTTTGGCCAAGACTATGTTGAGGTGATCCGTTGACGGTAACATGAGGAATGAGAGGATTTTTTCATTGGTCACACAACTTGAACCGGCCGCGATGAGGCTGAGCAAAACGTTGATTGACGTTGGTGAGAAGACAAGGTTGGAACCATTGGCAATGGTAGAGATGACATGCTTTGTTAGTCTTACCACCACGTCGTTTTGGTTCTCAATTGATTTTCCCAACTCCATCTTTTACGAGATCAAAAGAAATAAGTGGGGATGAATGGTTCTAAATAGGTAGAGATGATGAATGTGTTTTTAAATAAAACTAATTAGAAATTTGTATAGTCATCATCTCAACAAAAGACTGCAAATCAAATTTTGTTTTGAAATTCTGCAAATCACATACTCCCGTTTTTAATTAGTTGTAGTTTAAGTTTTTTCACATTTATTCAATTTTTCTGTTTTACTTCTAATTTTTTTTTTTTGGTAGGATCTGTTTTACTTCTAATTAATGTATTGTTTTATGTGATATCGTCAATTAATAAGCTAAAATTAGGAATAAAATTGGAAAATCTGTCAAAAATATGTATTAAAAATCTAAAACGATAACTAATTTAAAACAAAATTTAACTTATAAAACGACATAATTTAAAACGGAGGCAGTAGTATTTAAAGTAATAATGTAATGATTGTTAGTTGTCACTTAGCTAGGTGTCGAAATAAAATTGGTATCGTGTGAACCAATACAAAATGAATGAGTCAACAAAATCATAAAGACAATTATACTTTTTGGTAATAGTGAGGAGCCTTTTTTTCCTGATTCGTCATTTGTTGTAACTTGTAACATTATATGAATGTCTCATCCAGTTTGACCGTCATTTTGGCTTTTGGTTTTCTATATAACCCTAACATCGATCTTATAACTAAACTTATAATATATTCGCTTTACTTGGAACAAAAGCGACAAGTACTATATGGCAATACAGACTAATAAAGACCTTTTTTTTTGTTAAACTAATAAAGACCTTTTCTTGGGTGGATTTGAAAAAGTCTTAAAAGAAAAATGGCATACCGATCTACGACTCATGGCAGGAGACACTAATGATCATTGTGCAGTTATCTCTGTCCACAAACTTGTTCTTGTATTTCTCCTCTTCTCTATTATTTTTCATCTTTAATATCATGGAAAAACACTATAAATACTAATTTTGAGTTTTGACATGCTTTTATCATTGTTTATCTGAGGTATTTTCCGGCACTAAAACAATAACTCTATCGGAGATGGAACACCAAGAGTTAGAGACCCTAGTTGAGTTCATGTATAGCGATGGTGTATCATTTTCTTTTGCAAAACTGAAGAAACATGTTCGGTCGCTTTATATAGCAGCCGATAGATATATACAAGATCATGCATTTACAAGACTTGTCCAGAGACGAGCTGATATCTTCTCTGAATTCGTCGAATGCTCCTGACTTGCTTAAGCTCTCCCAAATTCCTTTGGACGAATGACAAATCTCTCACCAATGCATGTTTGAGTTTTATCGCTAGGAATATGAATACAATTGTAGATTGTGGTGACTTCAGGTTGTTTGTGGAAAGAAACCCAAATCTTGCCGTAGAGATAACGAAGGCTTTCCTGAATCCAATTATGGACCCATACGAAGATGATTCTGATGACTATTACTAAGTGACTACGGTTAAACACTTGTTTAGTGAGGATGAGCTAAATTATTTTTTCTGGTTCTTTTTGTTTCAATAATAACAAAGGTAACTAGAACGTTTAACAAAGATAACTAGAACGTTTATATTTTGTAAAACGTTTTGCCGAAGAATTTAATGTTGCAAAGATAGTGGATATCGGATTTAGGGAATGGAAGTGAAAGAATAAATAGAACGTCTTCTCTCAAGTAGTTTTTCATACTACCGATCGAGTAGCAAGTTTGCATGCATGTGTGAGTAGAGTTCAGAATCGACAAAAAAATATTTAAAATGACATATAACTTAAACATGAAAAAGGTTATTTAATTTCTTATGCTTAATTTTAGTTTCACTAGCTATCTAGTTTAATATGTTCTATTTTCTGTTTGGATTTTAGATATTTTTGATAATCCACTTTACATTTTCATTAATTTGGATTTCAAAAGAAATATTGATAAATGTTGTCAAATTATATTTTTTGTAAGTGAAATCCCAAAAAATCTCTCGATTTTACATTTAATTATATTTGGATTGGGCCGGATTTTAAAATATTAGCTCGTAAATTTTTTTTGGACCAAACCAAGTATATTGACTTTGCGGGTTTTGGGTTGGACCGGAGCCGAGTAACCTGATTGATATGCCTTTATAGTTTAAAATCCTATTAGGAGATTCTATTGCTATCTAGAAGAAAAAAAAATGAGGTTGAGAGTAACCATGTTTTGCCAATTCAATACTTCCTCAGTCCCTTGATAATAAATATTTTCAAAAAAATTATGTTTTGTATTTTTCAGCTAGTATTTTCTATACAAGCTACAGTAAAACCTCTATAAATTAATACTCTATAAATTAATAACCTTTCTAAATTAATAAATTCTTTCGGTCCCGAGTTGGGACCAATGTAAAATATGACATATATCGATAAATTAATAAGATAATAATTTTTTAAAAATCCCATGTAAATATATTGTCCCATCTATATCATAAATTAATCATTGTATAAACTTATCTGTATATATAAGTATATGTAACTTAATATATATATATATATATATATATGATATAAATTTATATATGTCATATATGAATTACTATGATATATATTTAAAATATTATATGTAATATATTTAATGAAATATGACTCTATTATTCGAAAAAAGTTTTTGTTGTTTTTTAAACTTAATAATTGTTTCTCTACTTGTACTTGGTTTTAAAAAAATATTGCTTATTAAGGAAAAATTTATTTTTAGATAAAAAGTTTTTAAGAAATTACAAAATTAGTAAAAGCTCTCTATAAATTAATAGTTATTAATTTATCGATAAACTAATACCTCTTTAAATTAATAAAATTGCATGGTCCCAACATTATTAATTTATAGAGGTTTACTGTATATATGTTTAACATTCTCACTGTATATTGGATCCCTTATAAATTAGAGTTAAATATATATATATATATATATATATATATATATATATATATATATATATATGTAACTAATTACAGAATAAGGGTAATATAGTATGAGTTGTAAAAAATCTTAATATGTAAAATTTTAAACATATAACTTAAAAAATCGGAAGGATTATTTCTTAATTTATTTGAAATAAATATGTTAAGAATAATATTTTGTATAATGAAAGATAACAAACAGAGAAAGCTAAATTAGGGAAAACGGAAAGAATAAATTTTAAATTGAAAAAGTATAGTTGAACCGAAATGAAAAATAGTTTTGGATTGATTATGGATACCACTAAGTATCTAAATGGATTTCTGTCACACTATCCACTGGATATCGGTTCAATTATTATCCGATATCCATGTGTACCCGAATGGAACCAAAAATGTTTGGCCAACCCTCTATAAACTTAGAGCATTTTGATCCAATCTTTAACTCAACCTAGCTATTTTCGGTCCAATACATTTTTGTCTCAATAGTTTATAGAACAATTTTTGTTAACTTTTGGATATTAATTATTTTTAAGGTAAATAACTGGAACTGAACCGATATCCAATAGAGTTTGGTTATTTTTCGGCCCTTCTTCTAAGTTTTCAAACCGAACTGAACTGGCAAGTAACCTAACCAAAATTGTTTTGGCTCCCTTATTGATCCTAAGAGGCTGGAAAACAAAAATAAAAAAATATCGAACCGAATGGAACCGAAGAACCAAACACACACAGCCCTAGTTATTTTCCTACGAAACATACATGAATATTACTTTGTGTCAAAGCTTTAATCAATAAGTATTAGAATGTTAAGAAAACAACTATCACAAGTGTAAATACTTGGTCAAAGAATAAAAATATAACAAATACTCCATTGACCAAGCAACTTATATTTTCAAAAATACTTCAGAAACATCCATGTGGTTCATAGAATTCGGAATCTAAACAGAGAAGGGTGACTGAAAGTTGGGAATTGGGAATTTATGTTATTACCATTAATTTTCTCCTCCATTTCGTAAGTCTTGGGAAACAAAGAAAGTAAAAACAAGGGTAATTTTGACTGTCGTTTATGGAGTTTTCTCTATATAACTCACCACCGTTTACTAAATCACAAGTTCAAGTGATAGCTACTATGGCAAAGCAGAGCAACCTAGAAACTTTCTTGGGTGGATTTGCAAAGATCTTAGGTGAAAAATGGCAAGTCGATCTACTCCTCAAGGCAGGGGACACTGAAGAGGGTGAAGCTATCTCCGCCCACAAACTTGTTATGGTCTCTAAATTTTTTCTCCATTACCTCTTTTCAATAAAAACAAGTTTAACTTTAAAAGATGATTATGTTTAGTGTTGGATATTACTTGAAATGCTTTTCACTTTATTATATCATCAAATGTTAATAGGCAGCAAGATCAAAGGTGTTTAAGAAGATGCTGGAATCCGACAAGTTCAAGGTTTCGGATGGAAAGATCGAGACAGTCACCCTCTATGAGCTTAAACAAGAAGAATTGGAGGCTTTAGTTGAGTTCATTTACAACAACCGCTCTGTGCTTTCTGAAAAAGAGAAGAAACATGTTCGACCACTTTATATAGCAGCGGACAAATATGAGATTCCGCATTTGCGGGATCTATGCAGAAACAAGCTTATATCATCTCTTAACTCATCCAATGCTCTTAACGTCTTGGAGCTGTCCTTGATTCCTTTTGACAAAGCCCTAAACAACTCTGCTGCAAATTTTATCGTAGGGAATTTAAGGACGATTTGTGACTCTGTTGAGTTCAAGGTTTTCACTGGCAGGAATCCAGATCTTTCCGTCGAGATAGTGAAGGCTTATTTTACTCAGAGGTGCAATGGTCAGTATGTCTAGCTACTAGAAGAACCATATTGTACCTTTCGTTTCATTCTACAAATTAAACTAAATAAAAATTTGATGGAACCATTTGTTTTTCTCCAGTTTGTCAAATTTACATGCATTTATTTCACTTTTTAATAATTGAACTTTTG
Source organism: Arabidopsis lyrata subsp. lyrata (assembly GCF_000004255.2). Lineage (NCBI taxonomy): Eukaryota > Viridiplantae > Streptophyta > Magnoliopsida > Brassicales > Brassicaceae > Arabidopsis > Arabidopsis lyrata. The sequence goes on from NW_003302552.1 coordinate 3,942,027, forward strand.
TGCCATCTTGGTAGAGACTTTTGTTCTAGCTCTTTTCCAAACTTGATTACAACTTAGAACATTGTTAATTAATTTGGTTTTGTTACAATGGTAGCTCTAATGAGTTCAACTTGTTCATGGTCAGTAACCCAAATCATACATTGGAGATATTGAAGCAATCTTAAATATTAAACAATAAAAAAATTAATTACCACGAAGATCCACTCGACCTAGCCGGAAAAGAAACTTGATTTCAAACCGAACTATATCTATGGTAACTTGATTGAGAAGCAAGAGAGAAAGAATCTCTTTATAAGAAAATCTATGAATACGAATGAAGAAAGCAGCCGTATATTTGATCTTCTTCTTGTCCACTTCACCTTTAAGATCCGACAAAGTCAGTTCCACATTCCTCGAGTTGTTGGTCTTGAGAACCATCAGAAACTGCTTTCTTCCTCTCCAAGGAAACGTCCTCAAGCTTCGACTTTAACCAGTAAAGCTTGAAGCCTGCTTTTGTCACCTCAATCAATTCGTTTTGAGCATTGATTAGTTCCGTCACAAACAAGCTCTGTGGCGACTTGCCTAGTGTCTCGATGAGTCGAAAATCTAAGCTATCGGATATATAAATATAGACCAGCTGCACGCATGGAAGAAGATCAAGTTCATTACGAGATGAAGAGTAGAGCTCTTTGCCGGATTGATTCAAAAAAAAAAAAACAGATTAAATAAATTCAATTTTTAGGTGTTTTGGTCCTCGACCTGAAAAAATGTTCGGATCCAGACCAATAACCTATCCGAGGTTTCTCGATTTACCATTTACAGCCGTTACTTGAGATGGGCTCAGACTTTACAATATCGTTCATGTGTCCTGCCCGTCTCTATCTGCCTCGGTTTAGTTTAGAGTCAAATTATAGCTAGGCGTTATTATCATATTATGATAAGGATTTTTATGATATCTCTGACTCTAATAAGCGTGACGAACCATACTTAGGTTTACCCCTGGGGTGAACCTTTAAATTCACCCAACAGATTATAGCCAATCGTTTTGCCATGTCATTACTAATACTAGAGAATTAAAAAAAAAAACACAATTAAAAAAAAGGAAATCAGAAAATAGATTTAGGGTTTAGGATTTAGGGTTTAGGGTTTAGATTTTACAATTAAAACGAAATTAGATGTCGGTTTGGGTTGCCAAATGAGTGGTTAAGGTTTAGATTTTATAATTAAACGAAAATAGATATCGGTTTGGGTTGACAAATGAGTGGTTAGGGTTTAAATTTTACAATTAAAACGAAATTATATATCTGTTTAGGTTTGTAAATATTTGTTATATAACCCTAACCCTTAACCCAAACCCTATACCATAACCCTAACCCAGCGTGAACAGATATATATTTCGTTTAATT